>NC_048893.1:171747982-171783648 GCF_011077185.1 Oxyura jamaicensis
AGAAAGAAAGAAAGAAAGAAAGAAAGAAAGAAAGAAAGAAAGAAAGATATTTTACTAGGACCAACAATATAAAATGTTAATAAATATTATTTTGATAATATAATTTAAAAAAATAAATAAAATAAAAGAAGAAAGTGAAATAAGTTGTTCTGGTTTGATACATCTTTTTACAAGTTCAAAAGGTCAAGTAATTATGATTGCTTGGGTCAAGCACTATGATTAAATTATGATTACTTGGGTCAAGCACTATGATTAAAGTTTTTATTATTATTATTATTATTTTTGGTAAGAGACTGAATACATTAATGTCTGAAAAAATAGTGGAATTCTCCAAATACCAATATCAAACAAATAAATATGACTGGACCATTGGAATCATTACCCTTTAAATGACTCCCACTTCTAAAAAACAAAACAAAACAAACAAACAAACAAAAAAAAAAAAAAAAAAAAAACAGAAAACATAGTATACAAAATCTAAAGTCCTCAACAATAGGATTTCAGTCTGGGATTTCTCTAAGATTTTTTTTTTTTTTTTTCATATTTTCTCAACTGCAATGGCCACTAATCCAAACACTATACTGTCCAAAGCTTTTTATATATTTTGAATAAATTCAAAATCAAAAATTAGATTTAAATTTACTGAAGGTAAAAGTTACCAGTTAAAACCACATCTTTCCTCAATAAATCAACTTGTTTTCCAAGCAATAGGAATGTAGTAGGTTTTACATACTCATACAGTATGAAAAAAGTTTTTCATGCATGAAATTGTCTATGAAGTTAGGGAAGAAAGAACTTGTGCTGGGATTAGGAAATTGCTAAAGAATGACATAAAAGATTTTGTTGAGAACATATGTATTAAAAGTTGTAGGGAGGTTATACATGGAACACATCAGTGCAGCCCTGAATCTGAGCTGATTTAACATTTACCTATGACTTATTGTGAATAGTAGTTAGAGACCCTCTGGCACAACAACTGTCTGTAGAGTCCCTGAATTCAGGATGCAAATTTAAAGGGGTTTACTGATCAGAGCAGTATTCTTCAAAAACAAAAACAATGGGAACAGAAGGTACAAACTAATATTTTTATTTTATTGTATTTATTTTATTTTGTTTTGTTTTGTTTTTATTTTATTTCACTTTATTTTACTTTATTTTACTTTATTTCTTTTTTTAAGTTGTCTGTACAAAAGGTTATATATAATGCTGTTAGAGGTTTTACCATCTCCCTGGAGCTGATGACTCATATTGACTTTTCTAGACATTTACTTAGTCTTACTTAGAAAATACAGTCACCCATTGTGTTCCTCTTTCTGATTTACTGGAGAGGTGGACACTCAGTGGGTGTTTATCTGTACTGATCATTCACTATATCATCACAAAAGGATTTTAAAGTGTCAGCTTTTTAGTTGATACAGAAAGGTGAAAAAAAAGATCCACTGCATCCCTGTTATGTGGCAGCTAAGTAAAGGCCTTGAAAGGGGTTGACAAGTAATATATCAAAAGTTAAACATAACTTGAAGTAACCATTTACATACAGAATATTACCAGTAAGTACATGGAGAGACTTACAGTTTGCCTTGTGCAAGAGGTGTAGGACAGTTATTAATCCTATGTTGCACACATTTGCCAAATATGCCATTTTATTTTTTTATTTTTTCCACATGCAGGATGAGAGCAAAGGGCAAAGGCTGTGGTGGTACACAGCTAAGAGTTTGTTCCTTCATGGGAACATTGTTATCATAGAATCATAGAATGGCTCAGGTTGAAAGGGATCTTAAAGGTCATCTAATTCCACCCCCCTGCCATAGACCTAACCCATTAGATCAGGTTGCCCAGGGCTCCATCCAACCTGGTCTTGGACACCTTCAGGGGTGGGGCATCCACAGCTTCTCTGGGCAATCCGTTCCAGTGCCTCACCACCCTTTGAATGAAGAATTTCCTCCTAACATCTAAACTAAATTTCTCCTCATTTAGTATAAACCCATTCCCACTTGTTCTACCACTATCTGACTGAGCAAAAATTTGTTCTCCCTCTTTTTTATAAACCTCATTTATGTACTGAAAAGCTGCAATAATGTCACGCCTACAGATCTTTAGACCACAGCTCTCTCAGCTGGGTGCTTCGCAGGAGAGGTGCTCCAGCCCTATCCTATGATCAACATTGTGACCCCAATAATAATTAGATAATACATGGTTGCCTGTAACAGATAGGAAAACATACTTGATTACTAAGAACAAGAAGTGCCATTCTTTTTATTTTTTTTTTTTTTTTTTCTCCCTCAATATTTTTTTACATCCTTTACGTGTTAGCTTCCATCTTAATTATAAGTTAGCAGTTAGTTAAGTGTCTAGGAAGATCCAAGTAACACATATAGCCCTCCAGGAATTAAGGTAGTAACATTTCCAAGCAAAAAAAGTAATAACATTTCCAAGCAAAAAAGATCTGGGAAAATATTTATCCCTCCAAAACACTTTGTGCTTACTGCTAACATGGCATAGTTGCTGTGAGATATGGATTGTTTTCTTTATTTAAATATTTGATTATGTAAACACATAGAAGTTCTACAGAAATACAGATATTTGTATAACAAAACAAAAAAAAAAAAAGAAAGAAAAAGGAGAAAAATTAAGCAAAAGCCTTATACACACAATATTTGGCTGTAGCTATGTGTTTCTCACCTTATCAACTGCTTTTTACCTTCCTAAGTCCTGATGTTATGTTAATTTCTTTATACAACATCATAGTCATAGAGTATCAGCAACATATTCTGAGAACCTGATGTCTGATAGGTAAAACAGATTAATTTATTTTTCCTTTGAGATACTGCGAGACTGAAAAAAAAATAAAAAATAATAAAAAAAGGAAGTACTGTATTTCACAAACTCCCTTACGAACATTTATTTTAACAGTTTAAGTGAAGTCTCTAAGTTGATCTGGGAAGAAAAAAACAGACAAGCCTGTGGAGAAATATGAAGTCTCTGGAGATGATAGTGTTGCCCATTGCTTTTGGACTAAAATAGTAAAATCAAGCACATGTATTAAAAATCTTATGAAGATAATTATTCTGATAACATATGCCTCTTTTTTGTTTGTTTTGTTTTGTTTCTTATATCTGCATCTTCCCTAGGCTTTGTGTACCTCCAACTTTCTCTGAGATACAAATACACTTCTACTGTCTTTATCTCAAACCACAGGCTTTCTTTTTTTTTTTTTTTTTTCATTCTGATTTTGTCCCTCATTCCAGAGAGGGAAGGGGGGAGGGTGAGTGAATGGCTGTGTGGTGCTTAGCTGTCAGACAGGTTAAACCACAACACACAACAAGGAAAAAAGTTTCTATTATATCTGGAGATCAGAGAGAATAACCCTTCTGAAAGTAGGACCTATCATTGTCTCTTTCTATTTTTATCATCTGTAGTGTATTTTGAAGGACCTTAGGAAAGCACATCAATTCTGAAAGAATTGAAATATAAAACTCCTCAATATTGATTATGTAACTAGCTTAAAAAGGAAAAGGATGAGAAGGGAAGGAAAAGGAAGGGAAGGGAAAGGAAGGGAACACATTTAAAACAAAATCATTGAAGTATAATGTGTTAAATTTCATATCGGTCCATATGTCAAGTATGTAGAAATGAAAGTTAGTAGATTTAGCAGAGAAACAGAAAATAAGGAGGATGCATGTACATGAAGAGAAGTGAAAAGAAGAGCTATCTTTCAGAGGGAAATTATGTTTGCAAATTATCAGAATAATTTTAAGTACTCAAGAAGTGTGATGAGGTTATTCATATGGATTTAGTGTACTTGAATTTTCAAAAGCTATACAGAGATATTTTATAATAGGCTTCTAAAGAAATTAAGTTGTCTAAAAATAGAATTAAGACAACAACAACAAAAGCAACAAAAATTCTCATGCTGTATGTAATGGTTAAGAGAGAAAAAATAATTGTAATAATAAACTCTTATTTAATCAATGAAGACTGCTAGTCTCAGGTATCTGTTGTTATCTGTGTTGTTCAGAATATTCTAAAAGGTGTGAATAGTGAGGTAACAAATTTTGTTGATGATACAAAAATGACTTGAGAAAAAAAAGTAAATAATTGAAAAGTTACATATGTTTTTCACAACACTTACTGACTAGATTGCTAGGAGAATAAATATATGTAAAAACAATGTAATAGTTATGAAAAGGAAAACAAAGCTTTTAATGCAACTTGTTTAGCACTGGAAATCATACGTGATTAAAGACAAACAATAGATTTTGGTCAACACTGTTTGAGAATCTGATCACAGAATCACAGAATTGCAGAATGTTAGGGAATGGAAAGGACCTTGAAAGATGTTCAACTGCTGCTCCACCTGGATCCATACAAGTCCATGGGTCTGGATGCAATTCATCTCAGGGTGCTTGAAGTGCTGGCTGACATCATCGCGGGACCTTTTTCAATTATTTTTCAACAATCTTGGGAATCTGGAGAGGTCCCACTAGACTGGAAGCTGGCAAATGTTGTGCCAATTTTCAAGAAGGGTAAGAAAGAAGACCCTAGCAATTACCGGCCTGTCAGTCTCACATCAGTGCCTGGTAAAATTATGGAGAAGATGATCCTTGAAGTTATTGAAGTGCACCTGGGGGACAATGCAGTCACTGGTCCCAGCCAACATGGGTTCATGAGGGGTAGGTCCCGCCTAACAAATTTGATTTCCTTTTATGATAAGATCACCCATCTAGTCGATCAAGGGAAACCAGGCTTTTGACACAGTTTCCCATAGGATCCTACTGGACAAAATCTCCAGCATACAACTTAACAGAAACATACTCCGATGGGTGAGCAATTGGCTGACGGACAGGGCTCAAAGAGTTGTGGTAAATGGGGCCATATCTGGCTGGCGGATGGTCACTAGTGGGGTCCATCAAGGCTCCATTTTAGGGCCAATCCTCTTCAATGTTTTTATAAATGATTTGGATGTAGGAATAAAAGGTGTTTTGAGCAAATTTGCCGATGACACCAAACTTGGAGGAGTTGTGGACTCGGATGAGGGTGGAAAGGCCTTGCAGAGAAATCTGGACAGATTGGAGAGCTGGGCGATCACCAGCCACATGAAGTTTAAAAAAAGCAAGTGCTGGGTCCTGCACCTGGGACTGGGTAACCCTGTCTATACGTACAGACTGGGTGACGAGACACTGGAGAGCAGCCCTGCAGAGAGGGATCTGGGGGTTGTGGTTGACAGCAAGTTGAATATGAGCCAGCAGCGTGCCCTGGCAGCCAGGAGGACTAACTGGGATGCATCCTGGGATGCATCCTGGGATGCATCAAGCATGGCATTGCTAGTTGGTTCAGGCAAGTGATTGTCTACTCTGTGCTGATGTGGCCTCACCTCGAGTATTGTGTGCAGTTCTGGGCACCACAGTACAAAAAGGATATTAAACTGTTGGAGAGTGTCCAGAGGAGGGTTACGAAGATGGTGAAGGGCCTAGAGGGGAGTGGGTGAGGTCACTGGGCCTCTTCAGCCTAGAGAAGAGGAGACTGAGGGGGGACCTCATCACAGTCTACAACTTCCTCGTGAGGGGGTGTGGAGAGGCAGGCGCAGACCTATTCTCCATAATCACCAGTGATAGGACCCATGGGAACAGTGTTAAGCTGAGGCAAGGGATGTTTAGGCTGGACATCAGGAAGAGGTTCTTCACCAAGAGGGTGGTCGCACACTGGAACAGGCTCCCCAGTGAAGTAGTCACTGCACCAAGCCTGTATGAATTTAAGAAACGTTTGGACTGTGCACTTAGTCACATGGTCTAAACTTTTGGGTAGACCTGTGTGGTGCCCGGAGTTGGACTTGATGATTCTTATGGGTCCCTTCCAACTCGGGATATTCTGTGATTCTCTGATTTTATGATGACCTAGTCCCATCCCTCTGCCAGAGCAGGAACACATAAATCACGTCACAGAGGAACACATCCAGGCATCTTTTGAATGTCTCCAGAGAAAGAGGCTCCACAACCCCCCTGGGCAACCTGTTCCAGTGTTCTGTCACCCTCACCATAAGAAAGTTTTCTCTCATATTTAAGTGGAACATTCTATGTTCCAGCCTGCGTCCATTGCACCCTTGTCCTATCACTGGACATCACTGAGAACATCCTGGCTCCATCCTTCTGACACTAACCCTTTACATATTTATAAACATAATATGGTCATCCCTCAGTCTCCTCTTCTCCAAGCTAAAGAGACCCAGCTCCCTCAGCCTTTCCTTGTAAGAGAGATGCTCCACTACCCTAATCATCCTCGTGGCTCTGTGCTGGACTCTCTCAAACAGTTCCATGAAAAAGACAGGCTGCAATAATGATGTTTCCCCAGAGCAGATAGAAATTATATGGTAGAAGAGAATGTGAAGACAAAGTAAGAGAAACTAGTAAAATTAAGATATATAAAAGCTGAATTAAGAAATATGTTGAAGGCAGGAGATTCTGGAGGAAATTCTTATTAAGTCAGAAAAAAAAAAAAAAATGTATCTCTCAGCATATACATATATGTCATCAGTAGAAGTTGTGGAGAGTGAAAGTCTACATGAATTTTGAAAGGGATTAGACAGGTTAATGAGGCATAGCCTGACTGATGTCTTTTGAAACCAACAATTTGGATACAATTTCGGAAATACACAACCCTTAACAGATGATTGCTGGAAACTGAGAACATATGCCAGATAGAGATTATATATCATCTGGTTTTCAGTTTAGATTAAAAATGGAACTGCCAACTAATTCAGTAGAGTAGAATTCATAGTCTAATGCAATAAGAGGTCTAAATGAATATTTACTATATATATTATATATATAATATATAGCTATATATTACAGAATTATATGTTTGTAATTATGTTTGTAATAAATACATTGTGATAATTGAATATGCAATTATATATTAAATATGTCATATATTGTAGTAAATAAATCTTTTTGATTGAAAGCAAGCTTGAAAGCAGCTTGAAAGCAAGCTTGAAAACTGAGTTTGGGCTCACTGTATTTTTATTTATTTATTTTTCCTCTAAACTGATTTTTTTTATTATTTATTTGAAATAGTCCAGTTTCTTGTAAGAAAATTCTGCAGAATATGATACTGATAGAAGCACTATTTTCATTTGTGTTTTTTGCAAGATGATATTGAAGTTGGAGGCAATTCTGAAAGGTCAATACATTTCAGATTCATACAGATATTGTACCATCATATAGAGTGTTTGAACTTACCTGAATAATACTCTGTTCTTATATAACTAATTCACGGAAATATAGAAATACTTTTCTACCTAATATGGGCTTCTTAAAAATTCATATTTAGAGAGCTAAGATAAAACATCTCATTATTTGTGGTGGTACTCAGAATATATGAACACAATCTTTTATGGAAGACACTTTAAATAACTAGGGAAAGTAACTCCAAAACCATAAACAACATGATTTTCTCTGCCTCAGAGGCAGGCCTCTGAACATCACTTTGTTCTGCTGTGTACAGAAACAAATTTGTTAGGATATCTGAGTCCTAAAAGGGCTTCATAGCATTTCACAACATGGGGAAGGATTTTTTTTAAAGAATAGGGCAGTCTCAGTGCATCCCTGAAAGTTTGATATAGAACTGGAACACATCTTACTAGATGCCATCATTCAAGTCATCAATACTAAATCTTATTGAACACCAGGTGATTTTCTTTCTTCCTTTAAACCAGAAAGCTTATAAATAGTAAAAATAAAACTTTCATTGTGGTGGTTTTAACACTGGTAAGTAGCTAAGATCCACCACAACTGCTCTCTCACCCCCTTCCTCAAAATAACAGAGAAAGAAAATGAAGAAATGCTCAAGGGTTGTGATAAGGACAAGGAGTTGGCTCCCCAATAACCATCTTGGGCAAAAGAGTCTCAGCATAAGGAGGACTAATATATTTTATTACCTATTGCTAAAACCAAACAAAAAACATTCCCCCCCACCCCCACCCCCCATCCACCCTCTTCTATCTCCTCCACCCAAGCAATGTAGAGGTACAGGGAATAGGAGTTGCAGTCAGTCTATAATGCTTCAACTCTCCCACTCCACCACAGTCATGCTCTGCCCCTGGTCCAACAAAACTGCTCCAACATGGCTCCTTACCACAGGGTCCATCCCTCAGGAGCAAACTGCTCCAGCACACTTCCTCCATGGGTAGCAGCTCCCACCAGACCTCCTGCTCCTGAATGGGCTCCTCTCCATGGGCTGCAGTTCTGACTTAAGTCTGCTCTTGCAGATCCCAAGGGGCAGCAGCCTTTTTCATGCCACATCCACTTGCTCCACCATGGTCCTCTTCATGGGCTGCAGAGGAACCTCCTTCTTCACTGACACCAGTGTCTACAGGGCTGTTTCTCACTCCTCTCTCTGGCTGTTTGCACAGTGTTTTTTCCTTTACTTAAATGCACCACAGAGGTGCAATCTGCATCACTCATTCACTCAGCTTTGTCCACTGGAGGGTACCTTTTGGAGCTGGCAGGAACTGGGTCCCTTCTAACATGGGGCTTGTCTCTTCTCACAGATGCCACCCCTGCAGCCCTCCCCGGATACCAAAACATTGCTATATAAGCAAGTGGAAGCAGGGTTGCCTACTTTCATCTTCAGAGACATACTCTGCAGTTCCCTCACTGACAGGGTTGCAAGAAAGTAACATGATTGGCCATCCATCCTTAAAGAAAGCCATGTCCTTAAGTGGCTTCTCTGCCTTAAGATGTCCCATGAAACCCACCACCCTTTCTTGCATTTATACAGAGGTTTTGTATTATCTTTGTATTCATGATGTGTAAGCCTTTTATTTTTATTTTCTTAAATTGTCATTAAAAAAGATTTAATGTTTTACAGAAGCTGTAATACACAGTAAAACAACATACATTGTACATCACTGAGACTCTTCGTAACTTTTTTTTTTTTTTTTTTTTTTTTGCATTTTAATGGTAATCATTGTATATATCTAATCACATATGACATGATATTAAAACACTCATGGGAAACTAATGCATTTTTTACAGGGAAGTTTGTAATTTAAGGGAAGACACTTTTGAGAATGGAATTATTATTTAATGTTCATTTATAAATTAGGAATTCCATTAATTTGTCTATACATGCCCACAAACACACATATCTATTTATATACACATATGTATATATACATATGTACATAGATATACAGAAAATGAAAGCAGTAAAATTAATGTATAAAATGTCAGTTTTGTTTTGTTTTGTTTTGTTTTGTTCCTAAGAACTTTCAATTGCAAAGATTATATTTCCTTCAGATCATCATTTTTATGCTGCAGACATTAGGATCTCTAACCACAGCTCAATATATAAACAACATAGAATTTGTCATTGTGATGAACTTTCTTCATGACTGAAATAACATTTATCCAGAATACATATTAATTGCTGTATTATGAGAGATTAGAATCTAAGCCAAGCACAGCTCACTTTCTCTTTACTTCCTCTAATATAAGAAGACAATGGATGAACTGAATTTGAATGGTAAACCTCATCTCAGACTTGATGTCTTCACCTCTACCTTAAGTGTGATAATTTCCACAGTAATTAAAAAGAAACACTCACTCCATATTTTCATGTATGACAGGAAAGAAAACAAATAGGAATCCAAGATAAAAGGTATAATTTTCACCTTTTCACCAGCTTGAATACAGAGAAAATAACTGACCTGAAAATGCACATATGCTAAGTATGACATAAAAACTGTGTGATAATTGTGAGGCAGAAATATTTTATATTTGCTTTTTTGTTCATAGAATCATAGAATGTCTTGGGTTGGAAGGGTCATCTAAAGATCATCTAGTTCCAACCTCCCTGTCATGGGCAAGGATGCTGCCATCCATTAGATCAGGTTACCCAGGGCCTCATCCAACCTGAAAATCCATCCAACCTTTTTTTTTTTTTTTTTTTTTTTTTCTGCATTATTATTATTATTATTATTAGTTTTTTTGTCTAGCTTCTCTTATATCATTATTTTTCATTTAATATTGTTTCCTTTATTATTCAGATGTTTTCACTACATGAGCAGAGGTATCAGTTTTTACAGATATGTGAAATGGGCATGACTGCTTTGGAAAACAAAACAAAACAAAAAGACCGTAATGTGTACCTCGTACATCTGACTAGTGAATTATATTTCCAAAAATAGAATGCATTTATCTCTATTTTGGGGGTTTTCATTATGTATTTCTAAGTTTTTATTCAATTATTACTGTTTCCAAAATGTGGTCAATTACAAAGAGAACCATGTTTTACATGGCTTGTACTTTGACTTATCCAGCCTTTAAACCAAATAACCAAGAAGTAGAAATAACCACATGCAGCACATCTTTTTGAATATTTGTACTGCTCAAGCTATCAGTCAACATTTGATGTTGCTTTTTAAATAAATGTGGCAAATCTACTAGAAAAGCAACACAGCAAGCTGTAAGCAATCAAGGAGACTTCTGGAGTACATCAAAAATAACTTCTTGGTTAATAGGTAGCCCAGCCAGTGGAAAAAGTCAAGATGCTCACCAACAAAGATGAACTAATAACAGAACTCAAGATTGGAGTACTGGGAAAGGATGAGAGAGAGGTTGTGGAGTCTCCTTTTCTTCTTCTGTGGAGGCTGTGGAGTTCTTCTCTTTCTCCTTCTCACTTTTCTTAGAGTGTAAGATCTCTTGATTCCCGTATGTAAGAAATTAAGCAGGGAAGACAGAAAAAACAGCATGGCTAAGTATTTGCTGGTCAAATGGAAATATAAGAAGCAAACTCACAGGCAGTGGAAGCCAGGACAAGTGACCTGGGAAGAGTAAAGGGACACCATCTGAATGCGTAGGAGTAGGATCAGGAACGACAAGGTACTATTAAAGCTGAACTTGGCAAGCAGTTCAAAGAATAATAAGAAGCAACTTTACAGGTACATTAGCCATAAAAGGAATACTAAAGAGAGTGTATTTGCTCTAATAAACAAATGGGAAAACTGGTGACAACAGACATCGAGAAGACTGAAGCACTCAACATATATTTACTTCAGTCTTCACTGGGGATCATTTTTTCCACATCTCTCAAGTCTCTCAAGCCCCTAAACCTCAAGGCAGGAATTGGGGGAGTGAAGTTCCTTCCACCGTAACTGAGCACGACCACCTGATGAACATGAACATATGTAAATCTATTGGGCCCACTGAGATGCATTCACATAGAGTAAACTGTCTGATGTGCCTGGCAAGATCATGGAAAAGATCCTCCTAGAAGCAATGTCAAGGCACATGCAAGACAGAGAGATGATCCAAGACAGCCAACAAGGCTTCACCAAGGGCAAATCGTGCCTGACCAATCTGGTGGCTTACTACAATGGAGTGACTGCATCAGTTGACAAAGGAAGACCAACCAATGTCATGTACCTGGACTTTTGTAAGACCTTTGACACAGACCCACATGACATCCTGGTCTTTAAATTGTAAAGATATGGATTTGATGGGTGGACCATTCAGTGGATAAGGAGTTGGCTTGAAGGTTGCACCCCAAGAGTGGTGGTCAATGGCTCTATGTGCAAGTGGAGACTTTAACAAAACCTCTAAAACATGTATATTATATTATTATTATTATTATTATTATTATTACTCATTAATTGTTTTATATTTGATCGTTTTGCTACTTTAGAGACACCGTGCAAACAGTGAAACCCAGGGACTCTAAAAACTTTAATAGTGCATCCCCTAAAAATCTAAAGACATCTGGAATAGAACAAGGAAACAACTCAATGAAGATCACAAATCAAACCAGCAGAGCGGGTTTTATGAATCCTTATGTATCCAAAAAGTCTATGAAATTGATATTGAAATGCATTTAAAGCAACAATACAACTTCAAATACACCTTGTAATGACTCATTTAGGAAAAAAAGTGAAATAAATGCATATTTTAAAAATAATTTTAATCTAACCTGGGTCAACAGACTACTATGTTATAGCTAGAACTGCTGCCATAGAACAGCATTAGTGTTGTTTGTCTTCCCTAATTGTTCATTTATATACTTAAACACATTTATATTTCTCTTAAATTTAACTTTAAAATTATATGGCTTGTAATGATTGGCAGGGAAGAATATTTAGTGCATTTAAGTATTCTTTTCACTTCTATTTAGTGAATGTACAGAGAAATTGAATTTCATTTTATTGCGCTTTTTTTTTTTTTTTTTTTTTTTTTTTTTTTTTTAAGCCAGACAGATTACTGTAATCTCACTTTATATACGTTATGGAGGCATATTCATCTTTCAAACTAACTATAACATTGTATTTTAACAGGTATTAAAAAAAAATAAATGAATTTTTAGGACATATTTCATCTGCTTATGTGATGCTGTAGGCAGTGGTGTAAAAAAAGACAAGAATATTGAATTAAACACCTATTTGGCTTCTTTATCGCTTTTTTTTTTTTTTATCACTGATGGTAGTGTGCATTTTTTTTTTTTTTCTCAGAAGAAAATAGGCTGTTTGGAAAAAAAAATAATAATAATAAAAAAAAACTTTTTACACTTAGGTCTGGAAAAGTCTAAAGAAGCAGGCCTTTATGGAAACAAACAAACAAACAAACAAAAAATAAAAGGACAATTGCTAAGTGCTTTTCCTTTTGATGTCCTGATTACACTAGCCAACAGTGTTAAAAACAGGTAATTAATGAATTAATTAAAATAAACCAATTAATCCAACTAACTAACTAACTAACTAAAAACATCAGCCTTACAATTGCTAAACGGTGGAGGGCAAAAAGCAAAAATGTAGTTTTTGCTCACCTTTTTCTCACTGCATGTGTATTTTACAGTGTGTGTACTACGTACTTTCTGTTGGCACTAAAGCTTCTTCAGGGATAATGTTTGTGGGCCATCAAAACCCATGCTAAATTTACTATGCAAACTCTGTTTGAAAGGCATGAGAGACCTTCACCACAGATTTCAAAGTGAATTAACATAATAAATGCAGTATAGGCTTTAAATCTGCCTTTTAGGGGAATATGACAGATGTGTAAGCCATTTCTATGTTAGAGTCTGCTCTGAATAATCAGAGCTGCTCAGGAGCTCAAATTTGAGGTCATAGGAGGACTTGTAATAGCTAAAAGCAATGAGACAAAAAATCTTTCTAAATCTTTCTAAAGAGACAAAAAATCTTTCTAAAGAGACAAAAAATCTTTCTGTATCCTTTGCTTGCTTTTTGCATTAAAATTTTTAACGACATATGGTTGATTGATTTATGCTTATTGTTGCAATTTGCTCCCTAGTCTATAGAAATCAGTGAAAACTTTAACATGGACTTCAATGCAACCATGTTTTCACCATAAACATTTTAGTTTGTGACATTTTGGGGGAGACTTTTGCCAATGTTTATAGGACCCAGATGGTGACTACATAGAAGGATTAAATTTTAATATGATTTTCTTCTGTGATTCTTTATAAAGAACAATGAGAAATGTCCCAAAATAACATAAAGGTTCATCTTGATGTTTAGTTTCTTAAGGCAGGGAGGCTTTTATTATCACTGATAAGTACTTTCTTGTCCCAGTCCTAAATCTTTTTAGAATTTTGCAATTTCAGCAACAACAAGAATAATAAAACACCAAGAAAAACAACAATGGAAGGGATTTAAAAGAAAAAATAATGTGAAAATCTCCAGGTAAGTACAAGAAAGTGAAGATTTTGTATAATAGTCTTGATGGAAAGAAAATGACACAGAGTGAGGATACATATAAATATCGAAACATTTTTGGTATGTTAATCTTAGAAATAGAAAAGCATGCATCAATATTTCTTTCACTTAAATTACTACTTGTTTTTAGCTCAAGATAACATCAATAATTTTCATTATGAAAAGCTGCATTTTTATTTTCGTCCTGTAACTAGTAACCATGAGGTTTTGTGGTTTTCAGGATATTTAATCTTATGATTCCAACAAATTCTGAATAGATTTTTTGATACCCGTCAGACCAAAGTCTGACTTTTCTTGTTTTACCAGAAATTGTGAAACTTTTCTAATATTCATAATATTAGAAAATATTTCTAATATTAGAAAATATTTTCTAATATTCATAAGTTCTTAAATTTTCCCTGCAATATCTCTTGGCTCACATATAATTTACAAGAGGATGGATGAAAATGTTCCCATTTATTTGTTCATTGTTTACTTAAATGGTAGAGTCAGTATTTTTCATTTCTGACTTATGAAACCAACAAAAAATAAAGGAAAAAATGAGGGGCAAAATCCATTTATTGCTCTTATATTACATTATCATTTGCTTACTGTATATTATAGATTTCATACAATTTTGAGTTTCTGCTAAAACATGATTTGTAAAGTATAATTTTTGCCTTGATATGTCTAGTCTAGGCCAGTCACGACATATTGTCAATGCAGCAGGAAGGCAACTCACCATATCTAACACAAATGCCTTAAAGAGACGGGGAAAATATCCCTTTTATGAGGCCCAGCCCTCCACTGATTAGAAATTATTCTGAGATTAATCCCATCTTGAGTACGTAAAGATGAAGATAGATGTTCAGTAGAATTTTTCAAATTGCAAACAGATTTGATACCTAAACTGCCTGTGAATGTTATAGAAGCAATCACTTAATTTGATAATGTAAACTATCAATGTGATCTGCATATAAATATATTCTAATATCTGTTCTATAACTTTCAGTGTACTGTCTTTCCTTGACCTCCATTTAACTTTTATTTATAGGCAATGAATCAGCTTTGTCTTGTTCCACACTAAAGAACTGCATTTCATTTTGTGAGAATGTTCAATCACATACTGAGTCACATTTTTGCAGTGCAATTTTAACTTGCATATTTGAAATCCACACCACTTATGGGTTATGCAATTCAAATTTTGCTTTTGGCAAATTAGCATTCAAGATGAAGGTATCTTTCATGAATTTTATCACTAGTAAGATTCATTCACAGCAATATTGACAGAAAACAAGCACAAAGAAGACATGAAAATAGCTCAAATGAACTTACTTAAGAACATGAATTAATATTTATGTAAATGTTTTACAACATTGTTCCACCTCTATTTTGGTATACAAGAAAGTGATTATTTGAGGATGAGTTTTTCATTTTTCTTTGGAGTAGGAAAGGAACACAAAATATATGAAGCAAGTTAGAGGACATTTTCAGTGTCCCAGATGAAGTCAGACACTAATCTCTTTGTTTTCAGTTGCAATCTGGAGCTAAAAATCAGTGACAGGTTTTTGGAAATCTCTCCGAAAAAAACATAACGTCTCATGTTTCTAAGGTAGTTTAAAACAAACAAGCACAAACACATTATATAGATATATGTCAGATAAACTTGTTTGTTTGTGTAACAGTGATTGATAATGCTGAGCAGCTTTGTCCTAGTCTGTGTGATCAGCATGATTTATATTACAGTGATGTTATTACGCCTTTCTAGGTACACAACAAAATTTCAGTTTCTCAGAGTTTCTCACACAACGTTTTACAAGCTAGAAAAAGCTGACATTTGAGCATCTTGAATTCAGATAGCAGGTGAAAAAGCTCAAAAAGAATTTTAGTCCAATGTGGATTTAACTTGGGACCTCAGCAGAGGAAAGTCCTATTTCTATTAGCTACAGGAGTCAGGCAACAGCAATATATTATTTATCTTAATGTGTTTCAACGGAACAGCTTTTTTCTTGTTACCATTTCCCATCTAAAGATAGCAGACAGGTCTCATGTTGTCTTCAGCTCCCCAAATGAAAGATGTTTAAAATATCCTTTTTAATGTCTTTAAATCAGGCCTCAGTCTTCTTGTCATTCATTATATTTCTTTCTGAAATAGTTTTATCATAATCTCTAGAAAGAAGTCAGGCTGAGTAGTATTATCAATGGACTTGATGAGTCTTCTTCGGAGGTGAGCATTCATAAATGGTGATACAGAGAAGGCCTGTTTTAATTTGCTTTGAGTCTTTAATACAAACTACTTGTTTCCGTGTTGTATGTCAGTTATGCCATGCAATAACATCTTTATCAATACCAATTTCACCATTTCATGTTGACTTGTTAGGTTTGGCAAGGGATGCTCGTTTGGTTCAGTTTGAGTGACTTACGTCATTGAATCCCACTTAAACTGGAAGCCACCATTCTCCCAGTAAGTTGTGATATTTGAATAAATGAGGTCTGAGAGTTATATTAGTACAAATTAAAATAATTTATCTGATCTAACCTGCTTTACACTAGAGAACTGTAGAAGCATGTAGGCTCCATTGGGAAAGTGATGAATTGTGAATGAGGTACTAATTTCATAAACCATTCACATATGAATGGAAGATCTCATCTAATTAGCTCTTTCCTTATTTGTTCATCATAAGGGATTCTGGAATATTAAGGGGGAGCAAATAGCAAATTTGCTCAATGATTAAAAGAAAAAAATGAAATAAATAAATAAATAAAACATATAGCATACAAGACATTATATATAAAACATGTACCATGTTCCATAATTGTACAAAATTAGAACAATTTTTTCACCTGAGATTAACTTGACTTTTCTTTCTTTTTCTTTCTTTCTTTCTCTTTCTTTCTTTCTTTCTTTCTTTCTTTCTTTCTTTCTTTCTTTCTTTCTTTCTTTCTTTCTTTCTTTCTTTCTTTCTTTTTCTTTCTTTCTTTTCCTTCCTTCTTTCCTTCCTTCCTTCCTTCCTTCCTTCCTTCCTTCCTTCCTTCCTTCCTTCCTTCCTTCCTGCTTCTTGCTTGCTTCTTTCTTTTTTTTCTTTCTCTTTTCCTGTTCCATAATGAAAAGTGTGTTAGTGAATAATCTGAAATTATACCTTAAGTGTGGAAAGAAAGGAAAGTAATTTTGTGTTTAGCGGGGATAGATGGAAGTCAGAGGTATGAACGAAGTCCAAATTCTGCATTGGTGAACAAAGGAAACACCTCATCAATTCTGAAGAACAGCAACAGGAGCTGAGAACTGGGAGGCCACAAATAGATCCAGTTCCAACAAGGACAGAGAGAAATAGTCTACTACTTTAGATGAGAAATTTACTAAATCAAAATATAGTCATATTCATGACTATAGTCTACTGTTGTCTAAGTGGAATTTTTTCAGGGATGTAAATATTAGGGAAGTTAACTCAAAAAAAAAAAAAAATCAGAATAGGGTAATCCTGGAGTTAAAGCATATTGTCAAATAACCATAGTTTTAAAAGTTACCATACATCACATAAGCCATGACAGTTCTCTGTGTATGATCAGTTTTGGTCCTTGAAAAAAAATGTAATGTATTTTAATGTAGTTTATACTCCTTCAGTTATGTGCTACAGGAAGCTGTATTACATTGCATTGATTACAGGCTTACAGTATACATATAGGCATTTAATATGCATTGGGTTGTGTTTGGTAACTTCGTAAAACAAGGCAACATGACCCTGGATTGGCAGTCCATAAAGGCAAAACAATAGAACTGCAGCAAGTAAAACTAAAATTAAAATGACAGTAATAATGATGATGATGGTGATAATAATGATAAAGTATGCAAGAAAATATGCAAGTGCACTTTTCCTTTTATATATTCTGTTTGAGATAAATTCTGTTTGAGATAAATTGGTGCCATTCACATAGCCAGGAACTTTATCACAATGTGCTAGTACACAGACCTGAACAATGTAGGATGATTCCTTTTTCATTTTTTTTCAAGACTTTTTTCAGGATTTTTGCTATGGAAATATCTCTTCAGTTGTTCAAGTGGTGTTAGTTACATAAAAGCAGCTTTGCAGAATTGAACCAGAGATGTGTTACTGAGATATTTTACTTGTTTTACAGAACCTGTGCATATGCTGCTAGTATTTATCTTGAATCTGATGCAGTGCAAGAGCTTCTGTGAAGGCCACCAGGTGCTTTATAGAAGGCATATTGTTTTTTGCCTTTCAAAGGACTGTGAACTACCTAAATCAGTTCAAGAAGTTTATCAAGGACCAGTAAGCAGAAAGTGACATGAAAAGATTTTTTATAAAAGAGAGGAGCTGATATCTTTTTTGTGGACTTTGAAAATAACTCATTTAACTCTTTCAAAGCATTTATAAAGTTTGGAAAGGTAATGTTTCCCAGTTGTTTGTTGTTGTTGTTGTTGTTGTTGTTCTCTGTCAGCAAGTCCAAGAGGTATCACTGACGCATGGAATTTCAAGGTGTGGTTTTTCCATTTTAGTTTGGTTTGGTTTGGTTTTGCTTTAAAATTCTGGAAAGTCTTGAATTTTGACAAAGTACTACTGATTTACAGAATAAATGCATTATACATGATATTACGTAAGGGTGGGTCAGTTAATTCTATTTGCAAGAAAGTTTGAGCAAAGATTATTCTCTGTTCTTTGTCACTTACATGGTAGAAGGAAGTGAAGTTCTGACTACAGTATCATGTACAGAATTATAGGCCAACTGTTTATGTTGGCTCCTTCAGTACATAAATGAACACTTGTTAAAAATGAAGGAACACTGAATGACTGATGAAGCCAGATGAATTATGTTTTAGAAGTACTTTTTTCCCTATTTGCTGCAGAGAGAATCTATACAACTTAACCATATATTGATAATCTACAATGTGAACTTCTAAAATTAAGTGAGATGAAAATAAAATATTTAATTGTTTAATGTGTGTGTATTTACTTTTTTTTTTTTTTTTTTTTTTTTTTTTTCTTAGAGCTGTACTATATTGCAGACACTCTACCAGAATATTCTGTTTCAGAATATCTTGTATCTTATCCTTTGAAGAAATAAAACTGCATGCAATGTTGTTCCTCTCAGATCTTTTACTCCATTCTGGGAACCAATCTTTGTAAAAAATTTCAATATGATAACCACTGGCTGAACAGAGAATAACCAATGACAAAGATCTAAAAAACAAACAAACAAACAAAAAAAAACAATGCAATAAAACATTTTGACACAGACTGGATGAAAGAGCATTTAGTAAAGAGATTCAAGGTAAAATTTTTATTTCATTTTTTTATTATTATTTTTATTATTTCTAAACTGTCACAGAAGATAAACAAGAAGATGAGGTTATATGATGCCAATGGATCTGTTTCCAAGGTCAAGTCCACAGAGAGCTTATGATAAGGTTGCTTGAATTGTTTCATCGGCTGTTTCTTGTTGATTCAGAAACATCAAAATGTTATTTTTCTCCAATTGTTCTCTACTGATGTAACATTTGTTAGACCCTGACCTAGTCTGTAGGTCTCTAGTTATTATATAAGAAAAATACATATCTGTATTTCTTGATACAGTATGCTTTTAAGCACCTATTTTTTTATATATTTTTCTTTCTTTCTTTTTTTTTTTTTTTTCCTCTTTTGGTGGTGGTGATAATGTTTTTGTTTGTTTGCTTGTCTTGTTTTGTAAATCTGTGTGTGTGTGTGTGTTTTCTGTGTATTCTGTTTAACACACGCTTTGTTGTCCCTAGCACCTGTTTTCCCTTTTCACTGGACTTGCTGGACTCCCAGTTGATATCATCCTTCCTTCAAAATTAGATTGCCTTGGCCTCTGCCTACAACAATGATCATTATTGTTAGTAAGTATAATTGATGTTACTGTTTCATATAAATCAAATGTTCTTTTTCTTTTCTTTTTCCTGTCCTCCAAAGAAAATACGTCTTTACTATAGGTTCAATGAAGATTAGAATCTTTCTTTTCCTCCATTCTGCAAAACAGAGACAGTTCTACATGATAGTAAATCCATAACAGTTCTGCTGTTCAACTCAGATACCTCAAGAGTCCTGATCCTTTAGGCTGAGCTTTTTCACGGTGATACACATTCACTTCCTAATTACATCGTTAGGACTGGTGGATGTTTGATTCCTCTGAATAACTGTCACAAGGTCTCAAAAGCCATACACCTAAAATGTCAGCATTGCCTACTTTTGAAGTTTTTGCTCAGAAGATTAGTCATTACAGATAGTTATCTACAAAATATATATATTTTTCCCCTCCTTTTACCTCCATAGTCTTTGAAGTAGTCTATAAGTGTCAGCTTTATTATAAAATACACATAGACATATTCGGAAATTAATCATTTAAACATGTTTACAACGTAATCCCCTGAACAAAAATTTATTTCCACTTTTTTTTTTTTGTCAATGATGTTCCAGGATAGCCTTATTAATTACATGTAACTATCCACATATTTAGTATAGGGTTCAATCTGTTCACGTCAAGCAAATGACTTACTCCCACCTTTTATGTACCAAGGAATACAGTACTGGTAAACTAATTCTTGGATTCTCTGTACAGACAATGGGAAAAAACAGGTGTCCTGGAAAGACTCCCAGAAGAAATCTGCAAATCACATAGATTGTGATCATAAATGTTCACAAGTTTGAAGCAAAGAACAATTTATTAAGAACTAAAGATAATATTTTGAAGGCTGTAGCCTTGAGGACTGAACAACCCTCTTACACTGTTAAATGTTTTGGGAAAATATCATTTGAATTTCTGTGTTTTCACATTTAAATTTCAGTATCATTTGAGTATTATTTTTCTGATGTAAACTGGAAATCTGATTTACCTCACATTCTTGAATACATTTAAAAAAAAAAGGGGGGGGGGGGCGGGATAAAAAGGGATAGTAAACAATGCATTACAATAGTATGCTTTGTGTTAGAAAGTATATAATACTTTTTGAAATCAAGAACTATGGTCACATTTTGCCAGACAAGATAATTCATCTGGCCTTTCTTAAAGGACCTCTGAGTCACACAAATATTGACTTGAGTTCCAGATGAATTGTTCTACTGATAGGAGACCTCATCTCAGGCACAAACAAGCAGTAAGGAGAGATTTATTTTATACATTTCTGCTGAAAAAAAAAAAAAAAAAAAAAAAAAAAAAAAAAAAAACACTACTACCACCACCAACAACAACAAAACAAAACAAAACAAAACAAAAAATTGAACTTTTGTGATATGTTGAGTTTGTTACATATGGATCTATATGCTGGACTGTATGTTGTCCTCACCAGCAGCCAAACACTGACCTTGGCTGTTGCTCACTCCCCTCCTGGGATAGGAAGAAAATGGAAAGAAGGCAAGAAGACTTGAGAATTAAGATAACATCAGTTTAACAATGAAAGCAAAGCAAAAAGAGGAATTACTCACTACTTTCCATTGGCAGGCAGATGTCCAGTTACTTCCTGGAAAGTGAGGTCTTAGCTTATGTAACATGCACTTTGTACTTCCAATGCCATAGCCATGTACAATTCCCTATTCCTCCTCCTTTCCATGAGCTCTCATTGCTAAGCATGACTTTATAAGGCATGAAATATATCATTGCTCAGTTTGGGCTTTGCTACATTGGATGCATTGGCCCCAGTGCAAACTCTTACCTTCTCCCAAGCTATGAGCTTTTAGAAAAGAGGCAGAGAAAGCCTTGATGCTGTGCAAGCACTATGCAGCAATAACCAACACATTGGTGTGTTATCAACAGTGCTTTAGTCATAAATGCAAAGAACAGTGACACAGAAGCTTCTGTGAAGAAAGTTAACATCCACACCTAATCACAGAATCACAGAATCGTCTGGGTTGAAAGAGACCTCCAAGATCACCTAGTCCAACCTCTGACCTAACATTAACAAGTCTTTCACTAAACCAAATCACTAAGCTCTACATCTAAACATCTTTTAAAATGTTTAAACGTTTAAATGTCTTTTTTAAAAATGTCTAAATGTCTTTAGGGACCAGGGATGGTGTCTCAACCACTTCCCTGGGCAGCCCATTCCAATGCCTAACAACCCTTTCAGTAAAGAAGTTCTTCCTAATATCCAACCTAATCCTTTACAGATGTAGAAAGGAAGGAACCCTAGCCAAAGTCACTTGGTGACTTTGGGATAATGGGATCTGGTAAAATAGGAAAGCTGTTCAGGTGCTTAAGTTTATCTCATAACACTACAAAAACAAAAGAAAAACAAACAAACAAAACAAACAAACAAAAGCTACTAAATATTTTATAGTCTTGAACATTACAGTCTACTCTGGGAACAATAAACAGTGGCAATAATATCTGTCTTCTTTTATGTTGTGGAAACATATGATAGGGTGTTTAAGGCCTCTTATTACATATCCAGAAGTCTGTCACTCTTTCATCTTGTTGAACACTGCACTGGCTGTTTCATTTTGAATGGGTACTCAGACATTTGTAATGAAGTTAAAGAATTGGTGGTAGTGTGGTTGGTAGTAGGTTGACTCTAGCGGGTTGGAGCAGATGATCTTGGAGGTCTTTTCCAGCCTTAATAATTCTATGATTCTATAATGCTACATGTTCACCATCTGGTAATCTGTTCAGCCAGCTACAGAATTGGTCTGTTTTCACCTTTCTTACATTTTTATGTATCCCTTGTCCTGTTTTCCTTGAGAAGAAGTTGTGTTAAGTCACCGTTGGCTGAAGGCCAGACTCCACTCATTCACTTCCTCTTCTCAGCAGAACACGGGGAAAAAACAGGATAAGGAGAGGAAGATCATTGACCTTTTACTCTCAGGAGTAAAACTGACTCAACCTGAGGAAAATTAATATATTCTATTGTCAATTAAAGTAGACTTGGGTAGTGAGTAATAAACAGACAGACATAAAAACTACACCATGCCAGGCTCAAACTAACTCCTTCACCTAATGCCTCCCCTCGAGTGGAGCAATAGTAGGAGCAAGGAATCAATCAGTCATATTTAGTCTATTTTATTTTTAATAAATAAGAAAATAAATATAGTATCTATCATTTTCATGGTTATTTGGGTGCTGAGGATGATAGTTGCAGATGAGGGTTAGACATATCACTGAATCACAGAATGTTAGGGATTAGAAGGGACCTTGAAAGATGATGTAGTCCAATCCCCATGCCAGGGGATGTTATGAAATTTATTAGCATTTTGAGGTCTTCACTTGGAGGCAAATGGTGATAATGATGACCTGAGGTCTGTGTTGTAGCTTAGTGAAGGGTCTGTTGACTGTTACCAGCAATGATAACAGGGCTATCTATAATCATGAGACTACAAATGTGCATCACAGTAATACACATGCAAGTAAAATAAATCAGATTAATTTTTGTCTCTAAAGGGAGCTGAACTGATAGTTCTTTGCAGTAATGAGAATATAAAGGTATGGAAATTAT
Organism: Oxyura jamaicensis; assembly: GCF_011077185.1. Classification (NCBI taxonomy): domain Eukaryota; kingdom Metazoa; phylum Chordata; class Aves; order Anseriformes; family Anatidae; genus Oxyura; species Oxyura jamaicensis. The sequence continues at coordinate 171,771,142 of NC_048893.1, forward strand.
TTCAGCAAGAATAAAAATATATTTACACATCAAAAGACTAAGAGTAGGACGTAACTCTTGATGACTTCAGCACTGGAGATTGTGCATGTTCCTCATAAATAAACTGAGAACAAAGATAGTTAGCAATCATACACATGCTTCTATGATTGCTGCAAAAATATCTTCTGATCTGTCGGTATTAGACTTCATGGTAATGTGATCAATGTCAGCAACATATGTATGTGAGAGCTTTAATAAGAATTTAAGAAGCAAAAGAAAAGCATCTTCTTTACTGTGAGAAATGTTCGAAACTGACTATGGAGAAGAGTTATGCGGTATTTTTAATTGAATGTATGTAGATTTCCATTTACCTTTCTTATTTTAAACTATGATCTACAGAGACCAGCAAGATTAATTTATTTTCAGGGAGAAGGGTGGTTATTAGTCACTTCATGATAACAGGTTCCTGAGAGTTAATTATAGTAAGTAAAGCAAAAATGAACCAAAGTTTTTATAGAATTTGTTGGTATGAAGAAAAGGAAATAAAGACTTGGGAGTTTTGTATGCCTCATAAATGAATTATACACATGAGAAAATATCTCAGGGATACTATAGGTTAATTAGCTTGTAGCTGATAAACAACCATTAACATCCATGATTGAACCTTTCTGACAAAATAAACAGAAAAAAAATGCCTTTTTTTTGTTTTTGAAATTCTATATTTAAAATTGAAAAATGTCAAGAAACCTGAGAAAAGTGCCTCTAGATATAATATTGTGATCTTACCTATGAGCTGCAGCTCAAAAACAAAAAGTAGAGACATATAAATCTCAAAGAAAGAGTTGGAAAACTGATGAAAAAAAGAATGGACAAAAACTGTAGCCATGTGAATAATATGTACTTTGTACTTAAAGATGCTGAAATTACATGGAGTGATTCTGTACACTGTGTCCAAGCTCCCAGCACTCACAGAGTGTTTGGTCATTTGACTAAGTATCTTGTTATGTTGATTTTATCTGGCAAAGTTTTCACAGGAGGTAATGAGAGGTGCAGTGAGTCTGCACTGGTGGTTTCTCTGAGAATACACATGGGGCTGTCACCTTGTGAGACAGAGCCAGCTCCATCTATCTCCAAAAGGAGACTATCACTGGCCAAAGCCAAGCCAATCAGCAATGCTGGTAGTACATCAGTGACAGTATATTTAAGAAAGTGAAAAATGGTGTGCAACAGCAAATGTGAGAGGGGTGAGAAAAATGTGAGAGAAACAACCCTGCAGACTCCAAAGTCAGTGAAGAAAAGTGGGTGGGGGGGTGTTCCAGGCGCTGGAACAGCAATTCCCCTGCAGCCTGCGAAGATTACTATAGTGAAGCAAGCTGTTCCCCTGCCGCCCATGTAGGAATGTTTCAGAGCAGATATCCACACTGTGGCTAGGAGGATATGGTGTGAAGGAAGCTGCAGCCCTTAGAGAGCCCCTGAAGGAGCAGGCTCCTGTCAGGAACTGCAGCCCATGGGAGATCCATGCTAGAGTTCTACATCTTCTGTGCTTGAAGAACTACATTCTATGGGAAGAACCTACATTGGATCAGTTTGTGAAGGACTACACCCCATGGAAGAGAGCCTACACTCAACCACGGAAAGGAAGAACAGACAGCAGAGACCCTTCTGCCTGAGGCCAAATGAATTATCTTGTCTGGCGGAGTTATGAAATGACCACAATCGCCATTCCCTATCCCACTGAGCTACTTAGGGGTAGGTAGTAGAGGAGTGATGTGACTAGGAAGAAGGGTGATGTGAGGAGGTGCTTTTAGTTTCATTTTTGTTTCTCACTATCCTACTCAATTTTTAACTGATTATTTTTTTTATTTTTATTTTTTTCCCAAGATGAGTCTGATTTGCACATCATGACAATTGGTGAGTAATCTCCCTGTTCTTATTTTGTCTCACAAATGTTTTCATTGTATTTTCTCCCCCTATTCTGCTGAGAAGGGAGAGCAAGAGAGCAGCAGGGCAGGCACCTGGCAGCCAGTCAGGTTTAACCCAAAACAAGTTTATTTATATATTATCTCCATAAATTGTAAATATATCTAGTAAAGCTTGGTTGTGAGAAGATTGTCTGTGTCTTGGTTGTTGACTGTTAATTTAATCTCATCTAATATGATGAGAAATACATTGGAAGAATAGTGATCTAACCAAAATAATACACATATATTAAATAAAGTAGTGAAAAAAATACTATGGAAATGTGTTCAGAAGTGATATAATGATCTAAGAAATTCAGGAACATGAATCACAGGTGAACTGCTGAGTGAAAGGATAGGAAAAGAAGATTTAGAGATACAGGTCATCCTTCCAACTTACACTTTTTTATTCTAATTTAAGACACTTAAACTATCAGTTGGCTGAATAAAGTCCCATTTAGGTTAGACAATGAATCAATTGATTCAGTACTTATCTATCTACCTATTTGCATATATATTTTAGTAAACATTACTTTATCATCATAAATTTGTGTGTAATAACATCACACTCAAAAGAAGAAGAAGAAGGTAAAAAATAATAATAATAATAAAACACACAATAGAAAGACTTTGACTCCTTTGACTCTCTTTGTTGAAGGGCATTTTGATTACACTGGTGCTTCAAATAGTCTGTCACAAAGAGGGATCCAGCCTCGCTGACACTGGATAGCAGAGCAGAGAAAGCTCACTACGGATTTATTATGGAAATTGCCAAAATACACACACACACATATATATATATATACAAGTTGTAAAATTCTCCATTCTTCAGCATGGAGACTTATATTGTAGCTTGGTAATATTGGATATTGCAATTTTATCTCATTAAATTGTCATGGAATTTATTCTTCCTAACTAGGGCTTCTAAATTATAAACACTCTGCATTTCCTCAGTAGTCATTGAAATAATTATGATGAATTATACTTTTAAAACATTGTGTTGGTTCTGATGTTATTGTTTTTTTTTTTTTTTTTTTTTTTTTTTTTAATTTATAAACAAAATATAGGAATTCTTGAAAGATGTTTATTTGGTTAAGATGTTGACATCAGATTATATCTTTCTAGATTTCTTTCCCCCCACATTCCGGAAACAAGTATATGACACAACTGGATCTAGCAAATTTAGTAAAAGTTAATAAAATGTAACAACGCTAGCTTTATATTGCATCAGACAAAAGGTAGAATGGAAATCAGTCCATTTCCATGTCCATTTCATATTCAATGATGTTCAATTTGACATAATTTTCTAATAAAGAAAGTCCTTAGCAGTCAGGATGGGATTCATCTCTCCTAACTTGCTAACTATATCTGAACTAGTCATGCTAGGTCACTCTACAGTCAGTGGATAGAAATAGTGTGACACAGTCCATATAAATATCTGTATATTCACTGCTGATAAGGTGCATTGTACCTGAAAATTCCTATTACAGTCTATGGACTATGAAGGGAGCTCATAGAGATCAGCTCAGATAGAGATATGCAATCTGCAGACATCTGAATTTGTTAGTTTTATATATTCCAAACACAGATCCATTAAGATTTTATTTACTCATTAAATGCTGAACCCATTTTGCAAGATTTGGTCAAGCAAACAAAAAAAAATCTCTTTTTTTTTGTTTTTCTTCTTTCTTTTTTCTTTTTTTTTTTTGGGGCCGGGCCGGCCGCGGGCACAAGAAAGGAAAAAAAAAAAGAAAAGCCACCTGCCACATAATTTCCATTTGCCTTTAATACTTCGAAAGTTTTCAGATTGAAAATAAAGAGAAAGCTCCCATGGCTTTGGGAGGATTATTTGACCCATGTTATTATTCACAGATTGAAAGGTCTTCAATGAGAAAAAAAGAACACATAAATTAAAGCAAAAGATCTGTCTATAGAGAAAAATAACACAAAAGATGCTGATTAGGACTGACTTTAGCTCTTAGTTTTCATGCAGTAACTCAAATGAAATGTAATGAAAAAATTAGTCAGTTCTGTTTACCCTTGCTTGCCAAAATGTAGATAGTTAGTCAAATGAACAGCTGTTGTTGCTGTAGACAAGCTGCTCTCTAGAAATTAATTGTGATTATTAAGAATAATCCTGACCTGGGTCAAAGATGCAATGCCTTTAGTTCCATTCTAGACATTAATCAGCCAAGTCTTTTCTTCCTTTTCTTCCTGAGACTCTAAAATCAAGATGTCTTATTTATTTATTTATTTATTTATTTATTTATTTATTTATTTATTATTATTTCTATGAGAACAAATGAGATAGTTGGTGAAATGTAGGAGGGAGTTCAAGAGTTTTCCAAAGTAGAGTGAAATTTTGAGTTGTTTCGAAACATTTTGGGTGTAGCCCAGGATATTCCTGATCATGTACAGAAAAGTAATATTGTTTGACAAAATATCTTTGAAAATTTATGATTGCAATAGACAAAAATGTGAAATTTGAGTTTTTTTGTTTGGTTGGTTTTATTTGTTTGCTTACTTGCTTGCTTTCATTTGCTCTTTTTTTTTTTTTTTTTTTTTTTTTTTTTTTTTTTTTTGCTAATGATTGCTTTGTTGTGTCCAAGATTGCTGTTAGTTCTTTTTCAATATATGGCTAGGTTGTATAAATTTCAGCACAGTAAATATTTCCAAGGTTCTGGAAGATACAGATACCTTGAAGATTCAAATGTCGTACTAACATGAGGTTATCAAGAAACTTCCTTTGTGGACTGCTCGCTAAATAACTACCAGAATCAGTCTTTATTACACATTTTCTGGCTTGTAATAAAGCTTGGAAAGTGTGTGTGTATATATATATATATATATATACTTATACACATAGGTATGCATAACATACATAGTATATATATCTGTTATATGTATATAAGTATATATACATATATTTTTTCTGTCAAATATAGTTCAGAAATTACCAGATTTTGTTTTTTAGATTTTTTTTTTTTTATTACCACTTTCTTTATAGTACAGAAATACAGATCATCATTAATTCAAGAGGAAATTCATGTCAAGTTTTGATTTAAGTCAATTGATTTTAAAGAAAAATATATATATATTGTTTTTATTTTTATGTAATTACCAGACAGGAAAATGGTGACATTATGCTGGAGATCACTAGTAGGACCATCACAAGACCTGTCAGTTAGCAAAAATATTCTTTGTTTTAGGCAGAAGAGAAAATGTACTCAACATTTCTCATTCTTTTAATTGTCTTCCCATTCTCCCCTCACATTTTTTGTTCCCTGAGTACCTTTCTCTTTGCATCTGTTTCTAACTTCTTCCTTTCTAGTTTTCATTTTAATTATTTCTTAATTTTAATCTTTGTTTCTCTTAACTGAATGGAAGTGTCTACTGCTCTTTACTTCCTCAGTTTTAAAGATGTATTGTAGGTAGTCCTAAATATTTTCAAAAAACAGCTTCATCTGTGTAGTTTATGAGTACCTTTTAGGAGTCCTTTAGGCAATATGACTAGCATTTGCGATGTGTGGTTTGTTCTCTCTTTTATTCCATATTCAGGTGAAACTTTCTGTGTACTTTTGATAGGAATTCCTCAGGCTTCCAGATTCAACTGCATTCATTTTCTTAATTTTCTAGCATATACAAAGGATTTTGATTTTTTTTTTTTTTCTTTGATAAAAAGGTATTCATGGTCTCCTACCTGAAAATGTATTCAAAATCAAGTTAAAACTACTATACAGACATTACTGGACCTGTTTCTCAGGATTAATACTTAAAACCAGTAATAACAGACTCTTTTCCAAAATCATTATTTGGTTTGCACAAGATTATACGAATGTAATGCTGAACCAGATTCCCTTGACTATCTAAAGAAAACTTATCTCACACATATCCTTTAGGAAAACACATTTTGAATATCAGTGACTCAGGATTAGTCACCGATTTCTAAGGAACCTTTGCTCAGATTTTTACAGTGTAAATAAACTTTATAGAGTCATGCTCATCAATTCACCATCCCAGCTGTAACGGTGAAACAACAACAAAAACAAACACAATAGTTTAAAGAAATACTAATACTAATAATTCTTATGTAACTACAATGACCAATAAAGAAATGTCTGAAAACATATCACTGTTTTTTCATTTTTAAACTTATTAAATCTTTAAAGATTTAAAACTAAGGAGGAATGTGAATTTAGGTATTCTGCTTCCTAGAGAAGTACCCTAACCAGTAGTCCAGGCTGAAAGAACAGAAGATGAAAGTGCCTCCTTCTCCCTGTTTTGTTGTTGTTGTTTGTTTCATTGTTTGTTTGTTGTTGTTTGTTTGTTTTGTGTGTGTGAATGTTTGTTCAATATAGATTTCACAATTTTCAAAATACATACGTATAAATGAGATGAGCATGATGAGAAGAGATGATAAGAATAATCAAAATATTTTCCTATATCACTTTCTCATTTTTGGTAAGAAATCATGAACATATTTTTATTTGGTTTAAAATGCATTTCTGAGATTTTCTTACATCATTAGCTAAACAAAACTGTCACCTCTTTGCACAGTCATACTCAAAACCACTTGTCTGATATTGCGTCTAATCTTGTCTGGATCCTGCTGCTGAAATTCTTTCAGTAAACTTTACCCAAATGACCTGGAAAATATTTGTCTAAAACTCCACCTTTATTACTATTTTTTTAATGGATCAGATTAGGCATTTCACATAATTCCAAGGAGAAGGAAAAGCAGTCTGCTTTAAGTTTTTAATCTTTCTTTTCCTTTCCTTTCCTTTCCTTTCCTTTCCTTTCCTTTCCTTTCCTTTCCTTTCCTTTCCTTTCCTTTCCTTTCCTTTCCTTTCCTTTCCTTTCCTTTCCTTTCCTTTCCTTTCCTTTATTTTGACTATTGACTAGGTAATTAATTTTCTCTCTTTCAGGCTAGAATTATCTCTCAAACTGGAAATGTATCTGAATATGTAGAAAAATAAAACTACACATTGAAAAAAAAAGGGGGGGAGGGCGGAGGCGGAGTATTGATTTTGCCTACATTTGGCCATATTAAAAATATTTACATATTTTAACTATTTTGATTTCCTTTTAGTCAAAGGGGGGGGGGGGGAGATGGCACAGTAAAAGAATAGTAACCTTAATATGTACCTTAGGAGCAGAGCAGATCTTAGAGTAGACATAGGAGACATCTAGTCTACAGCTGAATGAGCTCAAGCCAAATGAATACCATTCACAGTTTGTTGTTGATAAGTGATTCATTTCAATCTTAACTTCCATTGACTGGCTGTCAGAAATAGTCTGGGGATAGTGTCATGGGGCACTGAAACAATGCCATTTTTTAGGTCTGTGTAATCAACAAATATGACTCGGTTTCATAAATACTTGAATATTTCCAGACAAATAGGATGGACTATTTCACATCTTTTAGAGTTTCCAGAGGTATTATGAACTATAAAAGTTGCTTGATGTTAATAACAGTTGTAACAGATCTAATTCAACACTATTGTGCAGTGGGATACTGTGGAATAATTCCTGGAGGTGACTAATTGAGACTAAAAGTATCTCTACATCTTAAGGTTCAGCACTGAGGAAACTTCCAGGGTGAGATGTAGTAGATATGAAAGGGATCTGATCCATGATAATCCCCTTGGGAAAATAACCTGCAACTTTCAATAATGACAACACCAGAGGAGCTTGGTGTTCTTATTCTAAGGGTAATAGCATGGAGGGTGGAGCAGAGTGAAGACACCGTGGCCAGGCTTTGCGATATGACTGACAGAAAGGGAACTTGATGATACTATGGAACTCGTGGCCAGACCTGTGTCTAACTGATAACCAAATAATGTCCTCTGGGTGAGCATGTGCTCTGAATTTCTCTAGGCCTATATATTTAAAGCAAAAGTGAGAAAATTTATACTCATAATATCGAAGATATGTATGACTTGAGTAACTCAAGCTCCACCTAAAAGTAAGAAAATAATATAAGAATGAGTCAAGAGAGGAAAAATGTTAGGAAAGATATTGCAGACAAGTCACGAGGACATCTCTGCTTTCTGGGAACAGTTGACAGGCTGAATCTCTCTTCCCCCACTATTGGGTGAGTTTTGAATCTTTGGTTACACTGAGTGCTTTCCTGGGAAATCTAAGATCCTCTGTAGAGTTGTTTCATAAGGTAGCTTATATGTAGTTGATTGTGTTAGTCATATTCCTGATACTAGCATGTACTTTGCAGACAGTTCATTTATCACCAGAAATCTAAAATAACCCATATCCTGTTCCTTCAATAAAATACACCAGTCATTATTCTGCTAGACTGAAGGTACATTGTGCTACTTGTGGAATGGTGATCATGATAATTGAATTGTGAATATTGAATCACAGAATCATACAATACATTGGGTTGGAAGGGATTTTAAATATCATCTAGTTCCAATCCACATGCCATGGACAGGGATGCCATCCACTACATCAGGTTGGCCAAGGCCCCATCCAGCCTGGCCTTGAACACCTCCAAGGATGGGGCATCCACAACCTCTCTGGGAAACTTCTTCCAGTGCCTCACCACCCTCTGAGTCAAAAATTTCCTCCTAACCTCTAATCTAAATCTCATCATTTTTAGTTTAAAATCAGTCACCCTTGTCCTGTCATTGTCTGACTGAGAGAAGAGTTGCTCTCCATCTCTTTATAAGTCACCTTTAAGTACTGAAAGGCTGCAGTGAGGTCACTCCGGAGACTTCTCTTCTTCAGACTGAATATCCCCAGCTCTCTCAGCCTTTCTTCATGGAAGAGGTGCTTCAGTTCCTCAGCATTTTGGTGGCCCTCCTTTGAACTTGCTCTAACAGATCAATATCCTTCTTGTGCTGGGGGCTCCAGACCCAGACACAACACTCCATGTGAGACCCTGGGATGCATGCCATTGGGCCGCACAGATTTAATCCCTTTCAGTTTTATCAGGTGGTCTCAGACCTGCTCTTTGCTTACAGTGGGAGAGACGTTGCTCCTCCAGCCCTTGCCGAGAGGTTCAGGGACTTGAGAGATGTGGGAAGGCTGACTGGCAGTGAAGGCAAGGAAGTTGCTGAGTACCTCAGCCTTCTCCATGTCTGTTACTAGTCTCCCTTCTTGTTTATCAGAGGGGACACATTCTCCTTGCCCTTCGTTTTCTGGTCAATGCACCTATAGAATCACTTCTTGTTATTTATATCCCTTGCCAAGCTCAATTCCATCTGTGCCTTGGTTTTCCTGCCCCCATCCCTGCACAGACAGACATCATCCCTGTACTCTTCCCAGACCACAAGTCCCTGCTTCTGCAGCTTGTGTATTTCATTCTTGTGCCTCAGTTTGACCAGCAGGTCTTTGCTCAGTCATCCTGGTTTCCTGCCCTCCCTGTTTTCTTTCTTACACAGGAGGATGGAGAGTTTTTGTTCTCTAAGAAAAGCAACCTTAAAGAGTTCCCAGCTCTGTTCAGCTCCTTTGTCCCTAAGAACAGTGTTTCAGGGGATCCTGTCCACTAGGTTTTTAAACCACCAGGAGTTCACTCTTTGGAAGTTCACAGTTCTGACTTTTCTTTTGCCAGGCCTATATTCCTCGAGATCACGAACTCAACCAGAGCATGATCAGTGCCTCCAATTTAACCTCTTCAATGAGTTCATCTGACTTGATAAGGACGAGGTAGAGTAATGCTTCTCCTCTAGTTGGTTTGTCTACTACCTGGACCAGGAAGTTATTGTCAATACACTGCTTGAGTCTCCTGGATTGCTCACAGCCTGCTGTGTAGATTTACCAACAGATATCCAGGTTATTGAAGTCCCCCATCAGGATGAGAGCGTGCAAGCATGATGCTTCTTGTAGTTGAAGCAAGAAGGCCTCATCAACATGGTCCCATTAATCAGGCAGCCTGTAGTGGACCCCAAACACAAGGTGTTCTTTATTGATTTAGCTTTTAACTTTTACCCACCAGCTTTCAACCTGTCCATGGCTGTTTTTCAGAGGCATGTCTTCACAATCAATCTCTTCCCTAACATAAAGGGCAACACCCCTGCCCCATCCTTCCCTGCCTATCTCTTCTGGTAAGCTTGTAGCCCTCTATTCCAGTGCTCCAATATCCATCACACCATGTTTCCATGATAACAGTCATCATATATATATATATTATTTTTAAAAAAAATTTCACCATGGTTTCCAACTCCTTCTAGTTTCCTCTGTTGCATGCATTGGTGTAGAGGCACTTCAGCTGGGCTACCAGTCTCATCACCTTTTCAGAAGAAGCCTTCCTAATTCCTTTGGGACAGTTCATATGTATTTCCCTGTTGTTTCTTAAATTGACAGTTTTCCCAGGTTAGCTTCCATCTCTCAGAGGTGCATCCCTTTCCCCCACCACAATTCATTTGAAGCTCTGTTAATAAGCCCAGCCAGGTGCTGCCCAGAACACTCTTACCCCACCTGGCTATCTCTGTCCCATCTGGTGTCAGCATGCCCAGTCTCTCATAAGTATGTCCAAAATTGTAGAACCCAAAACCTTGGGAATGGCACCAGTCACACCAATCATTTAGTTGGTCTGTTTTTCTGTTGCTTTTTGGGTCCCAGTCACCAACTGGGAGGATGGAGGAGAACACTACTTGCACTCCTAATCCCTTTAACATCTTTCTGAATGACGTAAAGTCCCTTTTGATATTTTGGAGTCTATTTGTAATGGATTAATTTGATCCCATGAGAAAGAGTAGGAATGGGTAGTAGTCTTTCAGGTCCCATCAGGCTCAGTAGCCTCTTTGCATTATTATGAATGTAGGCCCCAAACAGACAGCAAACCTCACTGGAGAGATTATCTGGATGGCAAATGGGTGTCTCAGTGCCTCTCAGGGAGGAGTCTCCAATTACTAACACCTTTCATGTTTTTTTTTTTATTTTTTATTTTTTTATTTTGTGTGTGTGTGTGTGTGTGTGTGTGTGTGTGTGTGTGTGTGTGTCACTGGTTCTGATGCAGGTGGTAAACTGTGCCAGCTTTGTATCATTGTTCTCTCTGAGGTCTTTACCATTATTCACACAGTCTCCTTTCCCCAGCCCTAGTGCATCGGATCTGTTGTGCAGTTCAGGAGCAATGGGGAGACTCCTTTTCCTGCTCCAGGCAGAGAATGAATGCAAACAAACTTTAATTTAAACGTATTTTTAGCTTTTTGGCCACAAGACATCATCCTCCTCTATAAGACCACTGATTTTTAAGCATGCTTGCAAATAAGGCAATTTTTTATTTTTATTTTATTTTATTTTATTTTATTTTATTTTATTTTATTTTTTCTATTTGTTTGATTGGTTTGGTTTTAACTGACCTTATTTTGGATATAATCCATATCTTTAAATCCAGAGATGCCACTGAAAAATGAGATGTTCTATTAAGGTCTTGCTTTAAGTAGACAGACAGTGAACAGTAATCCTCAAAGAAACATTATCTCATAGATTGTTTGACACCTTTACTGAAACACAAAAACAAGAAAGACAAAAGCATTTTCATGAATGTAATTTAATAACAGTTCCCAAGGTTAGGTCAACAATTTTTTTCATCTATATTTGTGCAAAGGAATATCAGAATAATGATAGGATAGTAACACAGTCTGGCCTAACACTAAAAATGTCCACTTAAATTGTTACTTTTTCTACTCAAGAAGACTTATTCATCCATGAATATCATTGGAAAATAGTGACTAAACTTTCCAGCTGTTTCTAAACTGCGGACTGGATAACTAAATAAATAACAGCTATACTTTGCAATTCTGTGACATTTCCTCTGTATCTTAAAAAATCCTTCTAGTAACAAATCTATTCTGTATCTTTGAAACATTCACAAGTTAATTCAGCCTTTCAGTAGATGAGATAAAGGGAATTGTTTAAGTAATGATGCCATAGGAAAGTGAAAATTAATAGAAACTGAAAATGGCTTAAAGAAATGTTGTGTTGCATGCAAGTTTCAATTTAGCCAAGATGGATAAATTGTTGAAAAGTCTATTTTTCCCTCTTTTTCTCTAATTGCCTTCCCATGCAGTCAAGTATACAGAGGTAATGTAAGTATTGACTCAAGAAATATTGATACCTGACTAATGACCTGACATATATCCTCTATATCCCAAATTTCTACTTTATTTGTGTGGCACTATAATGTTTTAGTTTAATGAAAGTATGTTAATTAACAGTCATGGTGAATGTGTTTTTACTAGCAATGCTACTTGAATTTCACAATATGCAAAATTTAAGAAGCTTTTCGTGATCATGTTCTTGCTTTCTGAATTGCTCTTCAAATATTATACTTTAATAATTTACTCAGATACAATGCATTTGGCCAAACTATCACGGCTATGTCAATCATGACATACTAGAAAGATATACAGGAGAAAAAAAAAAAAAAAAAGAAAAAAAGAGAAAGGGGGAGAGAGAGAGAGAAAGAGAGAGAAAGGAGAGAAGGAAGGCAGGAAGGCAGGCAGGCAGGCAGGAAGAAGAAAGAAAGAAAAAATAAAGAAAAAGAAAGAAAGAAAGAAAAAATAAAGAAAAAGAAAGAAAGAAAGAAAGAAAGAAAGAAAGAAAGAAA
>NC_048893.1:171783748-171843774 GCF_011077185.1 Oxyura jamaicensis
AGAAAGAAAGAAAGAAAGAAAGAAAGAAAGAAAGAAAGAAAGAAAGAAAGAAAGAAAGAAAGAAAGAGAAAGAAAGAAAAAGAAAGAAAAAGGAAAGAAAAAGAAGGAGGAGAAAAAAAACTTTAATGTTAAATTCTTGTGCTTTATATAATTCTGAATAATGTTAGAGACTTAGAAAAATATATATATATATTTCAACAGATCATTGCTTGCTTTTATTGACATTAAGTTTTAGAAGAAGAATAGGAAGAATAGACAAAGCTTTAATAGTAGCATTTCTGGTGACTATTATTGTGCAGGAAGTTTTTTTTTATGGTTTGATGAATGTTTCACATTGTATATACATTTATTTTACATAAAATGTTCATGTTCATGCGTAAGTAAAAACGTACAAATTTTTCATCATATGCTAGCCAACCCATATCTGTTCCTGTCAAGATGTAATATCTATTTTGTTAGTTCCCCCTTTAATTTATTCTCTCAAGTGTCTCAGGCAGGACACTGATCTATGCAACACAATATGCTTTTACATATTTTGTGATGTTGTATTAATAAATGAATACATAAATTATATGCTCACTGTCCAGATAAAGGAGCAGAGGAAACATTTTTAGCTTTGGCTAAATGATCTCTTTTTTTCAATAAAACCACATGCTAGTAACACAAGAAATGTTAGTTGAGGCGGATAGATTAGTGTTCTGAGGCATCCTCTTTGTTGTTGCTGTTGTTATTTTTTCCATGGTTGTTAATAATGTTATTCTATTAAAAACCTTCTGGAGAAGAAAAATAGTACAAAAGCTAGACAAGAGACAGCACATTATTGGAAGAGAGATGGATGTCAGGATGACACATTAAAAGCAAAGAGACAGACCAGACAGATTAGGCAGTCACAGGGGCACATTCTGGGTAAACTTACATAATCTTTTAGACAAAGGCCATAATTATGACTGTGACCCTCATATCAAGTAAGTGTCAGTGAAAAGGGAATCAGGATCTCTGAACTCAGTGATGTTGCTCTTGGTCTACAACATTACACTGCAATGAAAATTCAAATTTTGTATTCAATTTTAAAAAGAAGAAAAAAAAAAAAAAAAGTCCTTCATCCTTATTGAAACAGTTTTTACGTTGGGACTCATAACAGATGAAGTAAATAGAAGTCATCCTACTTTTATGTATTTATACTATAACAACAAATTTTTTTGTCACCATGTAGCCCTGTCAAAAGCTGTGTCACTTGATAGAAAGGAGCAGTGGTGTGTCACAGTTCCTGTATCCAAATCCCAGCAGGATCTCCCACCCCTGATTAATTCCATGTTATCACTTATTTCTCAGCTGCCAAATAATCAGAAGATATATTTCACGTATGTACATTAATCTGCAATATCTGCTGCAAAAATATCTTAAATTGGCAAGTATTTTAAGTGTCTTGTTAATTGGTTTCAGTGTGTATACATTATCTCTGCTGTCAGAAATAACTGCAAAGCTGTTAACTATGGAAACTAATAATTGCTGCTTTGTTGTTAATTGGAAAAATCATTGAACATGTAAATGATAAATATTCAAATGTTAAAAAGTCTTAAAAAAAAAACACTAATAATTATAATTTCAACTTTATATTTCAAAAGGAAAAAAAAAAATCAAAAACAACCATCTTGGAAAGAGCTGTGACAGCTGTAAAGTAATAGCTATATATGTTGAGTCCAATAAAATAATCAAAGTAATCAACTAAGTTACCAGAATGCAATACATCTGATAAACATTGTCAAACATCACACACAGCCCATTTTAAAATAGAGGAACCTATCATGAATATCGAGAAATACATAAAGACAAATACATGTCATGGATAAAGTTCCTAAAAATGTACACATACCCCTGACTTCAGTTGCTGGACTTATTTGGAAATGGGTCATAAGATATTGTACATTTGTGTAGGTAGATATAAGAGAATGGTGATAGCAGATTTGCCAGCACTCCTATCTCATTCATTTCATTAAGTTCAGCAGAACTCACCACCCTTGGCTTGATGCCTTATAACACTTAATTAACTTGGCCTCTATTTGTGATTTTCAAGGGAAAGATGCCTAGCTTATTAACTAGCTCTACAAAGTCGTAAATACAGTACCTAAATACAGGGAGAGATTCTTGAAATATCTCCAAGGCACTATTATGACGATGTAAAAGAGATGAAAAGAGGCCTTTTCCACTTTTATGATGACTTATCCAGAAAGATATCATAATAGAAACACAGCAACAATACTGTGACTTTACCTCCGTCTTTTCCTTTTTTTTTTTTTTCTTTCTTTCTTTTTTTTTTTTTTAATATATATTTTTTTCCATTCTCTCGTGTTAAGGAAAGGCATGCTCAGAAAGCATTGTGATCCTTACTTGACAAAAAATCCTCTGGGGAGTGCAGCTGTTTGGTGTTCATTAGAGCTCATTGTACACTAATCTGGTCAGATAATCAGAACACCAGAACAAAACCTAAGAACAAGAGAGGATCCAGACCTAAATAAAAAAGTGTGTGTAAGTAAAAAGTGATGGAATGAAAAACAAACAAACAAACAAACAACAACAACAACAACAACAAATAGGTATTTTAGTGCCCTTCTATAAAGTCTTTGTACTTTATAGAAGTACTTTGTCTTTATGTCAATAGTGTTATGGTGGTTTTTGTTGTTGTTGTTGTTGTTTTTCATGCTGCTTGTTGATTTTGTTTAAATAATTAAACAACATTATTATACTTATATTTTCATATTATGCAATTATAGTCATCAAAAGATATAAAATATTTTTAATATTAAAATAATACTTATCTGTTTCTATTGTCAGAAAGGTTGGAATGTGTTTTCTGGTGGATGTATCTTAAAAAGTTAGGTAACAGTCCTGCTCTGGAACTCAAGAAATCTGAAGCTTAAAATCTTTTTTTCTGAAAGCTGTAGTGATTCAACTTATAACCAGCCAGGGGTTGAAGCTGTTGCAAACAATGTAAATGCCAAACTTCAACACCTTTCTTATTCCAAGAATATCCAATCCCAAATTGTCTTTCTCTTCCCTTTCTGGCAAGAACTTTGTCCACTGGTTTTACCTAAGGCCTGAGGAGGATGAAAGTAAAAAGTTCTTAATCTCTCTCAAAGCCATAAAACTACAGTCAAAAGCATAAGTTGTGTAATGAGAAGCATATGCATATTTAACACTGTAACTTTGTAGCTGCAATGTTTTTCACAATCAGGGCTGAACTTTGCAGCAACCTGGTGGGAATATGTCTACTTTTTCACTTTTTTATCCTTTTCCCCTCCCTCTGCTTTTTCTATTTTTTATATTTTTATTTATTTAATTATTTATTTTGATTCAGTAGCCATCATACATAAAATGGAAAAGGGGGAAAGGCCATATGTTTCAAATTAGTTCTCCTGCTAGGTATGCTTGACACATATGCCTCTATTCACATCTCTTGGCTCTGCAACTCTTGCATTTCTAGTTGCTCATGGGTAACAACAAAAAATAGAACAACAAGAAACTTGGGGGTTGTGCTTTTTTTACCTCATTACAGCTCCCAGTGTTTCTGCTTGAGTCAAAATCCTGAACTACTTTAACTACACACAATAGGTTGCTACCAGAGTATCAAATCCACTCAACTCCCTTTCTTTTCAATGTCAGGATGGAAATATTTTTCTCTGACAGCTCTGTCCCTCGACTTGCCCAATATCTGTTTGTGGCATCCTCACTCCATTTAGTGTCAGTATCATGACTCAGCACAGGAGCTGAACCTGACTCAGACTGACAGCACTTGATTGATGATACATGGCTAAGTACACCAAAGCTCCTTGACGGAAATTACTTTAATGTGTTATTTGAATATGCCTGATGCTGGTAGACTACTTAAGTGTGAGATGTTGAACCTCTTGAATCAATAAAAATTAAACTGAGCTGGTGGCTTATGTGGTATAAGGAAAAACAGCTGCTATAACACGAACTGCAGCATCTTTTTTTTTTGTTGTTGTTTTGTTTTGTTTTGTTTTGTTTTGTTTGTTTGTTTACTTGCTTGCTTGTTTGGCTTATCTGGTGAAATATTTTTTTTGCCCCAACTTCATGACCTAAACGAAGATGTATATAAAGAAGGCAGGGGTGTATACATGGGAAGGACCATTACAAGAACAGAAAATAATTACTTTTTTCCTTTTTAACACGTTCTTTTCTTTAGACATCCTATGTTCTTTCTCAACCTTATTCCTTAAATCCACCCAACCAGTACAAAAAGAAAAAAATATTTTAAAAAAAAAATAATATCTCTAGAAGCAATTTAGCTTGTAAATAAATTCCAATTAAAATCTTAATCTTCAAATTGGCAGCATGTTGTGAGCTAATGAACCAGCACAGAGTCACACTGATTTGAGATAGGATAACATTCAGGCCCCAGTTTTAAACCGGCAGCCTGTAGGCAAACTGTTATAACCATACGGAGCTCCATTGACTTCTACAAAGAGTAGATCTGAGAGCCTAATCCTTCACAATTTTGTCAATACTGACAATTCCACCTGTAAAATCCAAGGTCTTGATTCATCCCACCAAACTTTGGAGATGTGTGGCATTAACATTAGGAGTAAGATCCACTTAGGCTACAATGGCCTTCCAAAGAACACCTGAGACCCAAGATTACCAGGAGGGCTAACAGCCTCACAGATGTTAAGTCAAACACATTAATTTAGGTGCAACAAATTCAATGCTTGGCCTTATATATGTCTTCAGGTGAGCAATCGTGATTGGATTTGATGATGTGTTTGGTGAACTTTTGAATTGAATAAATGAATATCGATACAAATGACTGGGTTTCTAGCAAATGAAGAATAGCCACACTGACTAATGTTATCTAATGCAACAAAAGCTATTCTATGTCTTATTTCTGAACATGGAATAAGGGTACAAACAGTTCACTGATGTTGTTTAGTTCATCATCAAAAAAAAAAAAAAAACTATTTGTGTTAAATGTAGGAAACAATCACATCGAAATATATTGTTCAAGTTATTATGGCGATTTTCAAAAATATTGTAATACAAGATCAGAAATCAAAATTTATTTTGATCTACATAACCTATGCATTTCCTCCTGTCCCTTGGAACATGAGACAACCTTAAAGCATTGTTACCGCCTGTTGTTCTTTTGACAGTATAAAAAATAAAAATAAGACATAAAAATATAATCATATATAATTAAAAGATTGTTCAGCTCAAAGTAATGAGACCAAGTAACCAGCTGGATAAGGGACATTTCAAAGTACCCTTCAGCCATTAAAAAACCAACAACAATAAGAAGTAAAGATTTTATAAAATTTTCAGACCACATATGGAATTTATCCCATATTATGTTTTAGATATGTGAAATAATACTCCTGATTAAGTGATTAAGGTATATATGTATATATATATATGTATATATATATATATATACATATATATATATATTTCCCACAGGAATACATAATAGAGGAGGGGAAAGTCTTTAAGAGTAGGGGATATATGCTGACTCCAACATTCTTTCTTTATCTCTTGGTACTGCATAACTGAGAGAGAAAAAGTGATAATATTTTTTAAATACAGAACATATATTGTTCACAATCTGCCTTGTGTCCAAATTTTGAGGGGAAAATATATATATATATTAAAGTCGTACTATAGCAGCCCCTGTTCTACACAACAGTATAATCACTTGTTATGGTAGTGTAGTTCTTGTGGGTAAACTGCCAGGAAAGACAGCATTGCTGGATGAGGGCCAGCAGAGAGGAACAACACCTCCAGATGGTTAGATCAGGCTTTCATCTGATTCCCAGATATCCTCTTGGGTTCCAGGGGATACACAAGCTCCTTCAAAAGTCTTTCAGTCAAAACCTAATAAACTGGTGGTGACAAGTCTGAATCACAGACAACCCTGCAGAGTGCATCAGAGGTATATAAGCACATAACATAAGGCCTTATACCTCTACACTCTGATGAGAAATAACTAAAAGCAAATAAACTACTTGTTCTGAAATCTGTATTTTTTTTTTTCCCTTTTAATTTCATAGTCTCTTCTGAAAACTTTCTGCATGTAATTTTCTTAAGTCCATATGTTTTCTGTGTTACAGAGTCCCATAAGAATCCTATGTGTGGAAAGCTTTCAATAAGTTACAAAGGTCAGTGTGTGAGGTCTGATACATATTAACACAAAGACTGCTTTACTTTACACATCAGTCTCATTACATTATAAATAAATAAATAAATAAATAAATAAAATTAAGGAAAATTGATATATTTAACCCCCACTTCAGTGCTCCTCTATTTTGCCAGTGTTTCAGAATATCCATGAAAATTAAATCCATGGCCGAAAACAGTAGACAGAGGCAGTATCCTGAAATCCAGACTTGAAAAATAAATTTATGATTGAGTAGTTTCATACTAGTTAAAAGAAACACATTTTCCTATACTAATTAATGTGTGTGCATATGAAATTTGTACAGGATTCAGTATTATAAATAGAATGGGATCCACACTAATCACGTTTTTTTTTTTTTTTTCTTTACTCTTAATTGTGGTTTTCTTTCATTTAGGTTATCTATAACATATAATTAGAGATTGCCGTAAGGCAGCAATTCATCTCACAGACACCTGGCATTTCTAAATTTTCATGAATTATGGTGTCCATTGAATCCTGTGAATGAATTATTGCCTTAAAACCACCTCTGCATTTGAAAGAACATCTTACAGATGCATAAACTTTTACTTTTTGGCAACCTGTGGTGGCATTTTATTTTTATTATTATTATTATTATTAATATTATTTTGTCTCTGGGAACTAATGTTTCATTAGTTGTTAAAACAGGGTAAGGTCTTTTCTTTCTATTGATTGTGAAATAAACTGTTGTGCAACATTATTTTTCTCCTCTAGTACATCACTTTTCCTTGTTTACTTGTTTTTTGCCTCTATCTCTGAAGCATCTATAAGAGGTTTGCATTATTAGAGATTAATAATGTTGTTTTTACTTTTTTTTTTTTTTTTTTTCCTCCCATGTATTGCAATTTGACTTTTTAATACTGCTTTTTGTTGTGTTATTATCAAAGACTGACTAAATCTAATTCCCATTAAAAGTAAAACTACAGGTAAAGAATTCTGGAAATATAATTGCAATGCTAAAATTCATAAAAGAGAGATTGCTGCACTATAGTTAGTAATAACGGAATGTTGAAGAGCTGTGAAAACATCCCAAAATCTCATTGCATACTGATCTTCATAACCTTTACTCCCAGATAAAAGTGGTTCATCACAGAATCACAGAATCACAGAATAGTCTAGGTTGGAAGAGACCTCCAAGATCACCAAGTCCAACCTCTGACCTAACGCTAACAAATCTTCCACTAAACCATATCCCTAAGCTCTACATCTAGACGTCTTTTAAAGACCTCCAGGGATGGTGACTCAACCACTTCCCTGGGAAGCCTATTCCAGTGACTAACAACCCATTCAGTAAAGAAGTTCTTCCTAATACCCAACCTAAACCTCCCCTGGTGCAACTTTAGCCCATTCCCCCTCGTCCTGTCACCAGGCACGTGGGAGAATAGACCAACAGCCACCTCACTACAGCCTCCCTTCAGGTACCTGTAGAGTGCAATAAGGTCGCCCCTGAGCCTCCTCTTCTCCAGGCTAAACAGTCCCAGCTCCCTCAGCCGCTCCTCGTAAGACTGCTCCCCATCCCCTACCACCAGCTCAGGGTACTGGACTTCCAGAGAACAACTGGTTTTGCTGTTAAAGACTGAGGCAAAGAAGGCGTTAAGCACCTCAGCTTTTTCCTCATCTCTGGTTACTAAGTTCCCCCCCGCATCCAGTAAAGGGTGGAGATTCTCCTTAGTCCTCCTTTTTGTGTTGATGTATTTATAAAAACATTTTTTGTTGTCTTTAACAGTAGTGGACAGATTGAGCTCCAGATGAGTTTTGGCCTTTCAGATTTTGTCCCTGCACCGCCTCTCAGCATTCTTGTAGTCCCCCTGAGTGGCCCACCCTCTTTTCCAAAGATTATAAACCCTCTTTTTTCTCCAAAGCTCGAGCCACAGCTCTCTGCTCAGCCAGGCCGGTCTTCTTCCACGCCGGCTCATCTTTGGGCATGTGGGGACAGACCGCTCCTGATCCATTAAGCTTTCTTTCTTGAAGAACGCCCAACCTTCCTGGGCTCCTCTGTCTTCCAGAACTGCCTCCCAAGGGACTCTGCCAACCAGTGCCTTGAACATGATACTACGAGTGGTAAATGAGGTGATCTGCAAAGAGTGAACAACACTGTGGTTAGTAAAAACTGGATCTGTAATCCTTTTTTTTTTTTTTTTTTTAATACTCTACAGTCTAGTTTCATTAACTATTGCAGAGATCAACCTCCTTTACCTAGTGCATTTCTAATCACATTTGTGCTAGAGGAGAACTCATTAACATCTGTAAATGGCCCAGACAAAACAATGAGACTTAGAATCATAGTATCATTAAGGTTGAGAAAGACCTTCAAGATCTGGTCCAACTGTCACCCTACCACCAGTATCTCCCACTAAACCATGTCACTAAGCACCATGTTCATCCTTTCCTTGAGCATCCTCAGGGACGGTGACGCCACCACCTCCCTGAGCAACCCATCCCAAGGCCTGATTGCTCTTTCTGAGAAGAAATGTCTCCTCATCTCCAAACTGAACCTCCCCTGGTGCAACTTGAGGCCACTCCCTCTATCTCTAGTCCTACCATTCACTACCTGTGAGAAAAGGCCAACCCCCAGCTCCCCATGCCTTCCTTTCAGGTAGCTGTAGAAAGCAATAAGGTCTTCCCTGGGCCCCCTCTTCTCCCTAGACTAAATAACCCCAAGTTCCCTCAGCTGCTCCTCATAGGACTTGAGTTCCAGGCCCTTCAACAGCTTCATAGCCCTTCTCTAGACATGCTCCAGGGCCTCAATGTCCTTCTTGTAGTGAGAGGCCCAAAACTGAACGCAGCACTTGAGGGGCAGTCTCACCAGAAACTGAGTACAGGGGAACGATCACCTTCCTGCTCCTGCTGGTACACTATTCCTGGTACAAGCCAGGATGATGTTGGCTTTCTTGGCCACCTGGGCACACAGCTGTCTCCTGTTCAGGCAAACATCAATCAGCACCCCCAGGACACAACTAAGCAGATGACCTGAACTAACCAAGGAGATATTCTCTTCCATAATAATGTCACGCTTAGCAATAAAATAGTTCCTGCTCAGGAACTGGCTGGGCATCAGCCTACCCATAGGAGGTAGGGACTGACTGCCTTTGCATATTTTTTTTTGTTTTGTTTTGTTTTCTTTCTCTCTTCTTTCACTTCTCCTTCACTAATGAAACATTTTTAATTTTGACCCACCAGTTTTCTTGCTTGTACTCTTCCTTTTCTCTTTTCCATCTAAGTTAAAAAAAAAAAAAAAAAAAAGCAAGCAAACAAACAAATAAAAAAGAATAACAGAATAGATCACTTTTTGCATAAAGACTGTAACTCCAGTTAAATCGAGAAAGAGACCTGGGACTTAGACCTCTTTAATCATTATGGGTTTTGCTGTACCATATATTTGTAACAAATTAATATACACAAAATGTGCTTTGTGAGGGCTCTGCACACGCTATTCTTAAAGATGGATTATCTGCCATTTTTCATGAAAACATCGCTTATCAGAAAGCTAATAAAGAAATTCTCCAATATTATTCCCAGTGGTTACAGCATATTCTGGTGTCTGCTTTTATGACTGTAGTGCGTTTTATTGTTTGGTTTTGTTTTTTTTTCACACAGGGGATGCTCGCACATCAGAAGAGTACTTCAGGTGAGTAATGATAGTGGGAGATTTTACTTAGTGATAGACAGATGGGCTTGTGATGTCTGAGAAGACTGGATAGCAACTTGCCTGCTGAGTGCAAACACAGTGAACTTCATAAGATGTTCAGAAATGCATCTTATGGTCATGGTCCATATAAATATCCCCAGTATGGGGGATTGTAGAAGAAACTTTCTGGAAGTGAAATTCAGGCTGCAATTCAGGTGACTGAGATCCTAGAGCTCCACTGTAGCATTATGTCAAATATTTCCAGCCCCACACGTGAGGCCCTGGAGGCAGGCAGGAATCAAATATCTCAGTTCATGAATGACATAGTACTGGAGAGAAGAGGGATTTAGGATGTTACAAAAGGGTAACATATTACAAAAAAACAACCTACACAGGAAGAACAAGCTGCACCTTAATTAAAAAAAAAAAAAAAAAAGCAAGACTGTTGGGACTGAAAAATAAAGGGTGTTAGAGGAATATTTAAGCTCCTCTAAGTTTAAAATAAGGAGAAATCAAAAAGGTGTGGAAATGGTCTCAATTAAAACCAAGTCCTTGAGGGCTGTGACTTAATGTGGCACTGTGTATGGAGGATTCTGCAAAAGGTCAGAACATCAAAATAATATATGTAAAGTGACTAGATAGGCAATTGCTTTAGGTGGAAGTCCCATAGTAAGTCACCAAGAATGGACTGCTAAGTCCCTTACTACTGATCCTACTACTTCCTGTCTACTGATAAGGACAATGCTAATGATCAGGAAAGGCGAAGTTAAATGAGAAAAAAAAAAAAAAAGATGAGAGGCAGCAACAACAACAACAACAAAACAACAAAAAACATATTAAGTAAATGACAGCTTCTGAGAGGAGCCAGTCTTTGAATTCACTTAAAAGATGTTCCTCAGGATTTGATGTTATGTGAAACATGGAATCGAGTTCAAGTGGCCTTAGTAAGAGAGTTGCTATGTAAGTGACCACCATAAATTGTAGCAGGAGGAAGTAAACTATGAATGGCACAATTTCTAGAAAGACAACAATCAAAAGCAAGGAGGCAATTAGGTACAACCAGTAACAATTGAAAAGAAACAAAGAAACAAACAAAATCTGAAGAGATCAGTCCAAAAAAAAATATTTTATAACCATATTAGCAGCATAGAGGCTTCTAAAAGAGCCCACCTGTGTCAGAATCCTAGAGTTACAAATAGAACAACAACAACAAAAATGGTTTAATAAAAACTCTAAATGATTTAATAGAAAAAAAAAAAAAGACAATTAAGACCTTGGACGTTATTACAGTATTAATTTAAGAACAAACAAACAACAAAAAAAAATACTTGACCAAAGGAGGAGCCTAAGAATCAGAGAATCATAGTATTATATAGTTTGGGAAAGACTCATGAGATCATCAAGTACAGCCAACTAACACTATCAAGTCCACCATTAAACCACATCCCTAAGTGCCATGTGTGTCCCTGAAATATGTGCAGGGATGGACACCCTACCATTTCCTGAGGTAGCCAGTTCAAATACCTAACCACTCCTTCCATGAAGAAATTCCTTCTGACATCTAATCTAAACCTCCCTTGGCACAACTTAAGAATTTCCTTACGTCCTACAATGAGCTCATAGAACATAGCAAGACAAATGTAAATAGAAAATTAAGATCACTAAAAAACTTGATGTGCCTGCCTTGCATTAGATAGTAAGCTGGTAGTAAAAATACATCAAAATCAGGTAAATAACTAGGTGTTGGGTAATTTCTGCACCTGACACTTTCATTGTAACACGCAAGAGAGAAGTGCTAAATAAATTTTTAGGAAGTGTTAGATCAAACAAATAAACTCAATGCTAATACATCGCCAGGACTTCCTGACATTCAACAAAGAGTTCTGAGGGAACACAAAAGCGAAATTATAAAAGCAGAGGCCAAAATGTGTAGTTTGTCATCACAAACTGCAGCTGTGCCAGAGAACTGTCAGGTCAGTGATGTAACATGGGAGGGACTCTGGAGGGGCATCCTAAGAATGTCTGGATTATTTCTCTAGTATCCAATTGGTGGAGTCAGTAATAGATAAAATCACAGAAATCATCAAAACTGGGCAATTTTTTCATCAAAGTCTGCTAGGAAAGAATCAGAATAACTCCTGTAAAAGGAAATTACTTCCCAAGACCTGCTGGTGTTTGAGGAGATTTTGAATAGCATGTTGATAAGAGAGACATAGTAGACATAATATATTTGGCATTTCAAAATCCTGAGAATCTCTACATCAAAAGAAAGCAAGTTGTTATGGGAAAGGCTCTTTTCTGTTTGGAAATGTGATTAAAGAAGGGAAAGCAAGTTCACTTTTCTGGGTGGAAAAGAATCATCAGCAGGTTCCCCATAAATCAGTGTGAGGACTGGCTTTATTCACCATTTTCATCAATGATTTGGAGTAGAAGTGTGCAATGAAATCTCCAAGTTTTCAGGTGAAACCAAATTCTTGAGTTTCAATGAAAATAGATGTAAAATGATGTATCTAGGGAATTTTTTTCTAAACGAACTCTGAACTGGAAATCATGACCTAGGAAAGAAACCTTGGAGTCAATATTGACAGTTCTCTGAAATCATCATCTCAGCATGCAAGGAAAAATCATCCAATAAGATGTTGGGAATCATTTTGGGAATTAAGAACAATTCAGAGGTTATTGTTTCACTCCTGTAGAAAATCTTGGTGTGTACATGCCTTGAGTACTGGGCAGGTATATTTTTTCCACATTTCAAGAAAGAGTGGTAACAAGTGGTATTCCTTAGAGGTCAGTATCAGGACCAGTGCTGTTGGTGACATGGACAGTGGGATTGAGTGTACCCTCAGCACCAACCTGTGTGGTGCGGTCAACATGCTGGAGGGAAGGGATGACATCCAGAGGGGCCTTGGCAGACTTGAAAGGTGAGTGAACCTCCTGAAATTCAACAAGGCCGAGTGCAAGGTCCTACACTTGGGTAAGGGCAACCCCAAGAACAAATACAGGCTGGGCAGAGAATAGATTGAGAGCAACCCTGAAGAGAAGGACCTGGGGGTTTTGGTTGATAAAAAGCTCGACATGAACCGTCAGTGTGACCATGTGGCCCAGAAAACCAACTGTATCCTGGAGTGCATCAAAAGAAGGGTGGTGAGCAGGTCAAAGGAGGTGATTTTACACCACTACTCTGCTCTCATGATACCTCACCTAGAATATTGCATTCAGCTCTGGAGACCCCAGCACAAGAAAGACATGGACATATTAGAACAAGTCTAAAGGAGGGCCACAAGGATGATCAGAGGGCTGGAGCATTTCTATGAAGACAGCTGAAGGATCTGGGGTAGTTCAGCTTGGAGAAGAGAAGGCTCCGGGGAGACCTCACAGTGGCCTTCCAACACCTAAAGTGGACCAACAAGAAAGCAAGAGAGGGATTCTTTGTCAGGGAGAGTATTGATAGGACAAGGAGTAATGTCTTTAAACTAAAAGAGGGTAGATTTAAATTGGATATAAGGAAGATACTATGATGGTGGTGATGAACTGGAAGAGGTTTCTCAGAGAAATTGTGGATGCCTCATCCCTGGAATTGTTTAAGGACAGGCTGGATGGGGCTTTGAGAAACCTGGTCTAGTGGAAGGTGTCCCTGCCCATGGCAGGAGGGTTGGAATTAGATGTTCATTAAGGTCACTTCCAATCCAAACTCTTCTATGACTCTGTGATAAACTGTACACAGTATTAGAAAGATATTTTTGTTTGTTTTCTTTTTGTTGTTGTTGTTGTTTTTTTCCTCTCTATAAGACTTTTTTTGAGTGTGAACTCTTGTATTACAAGTCATTATTAAAAAGTAAATAATGGACTCTATTTAAGGCTCCATATTTAATATAAAACCAAACAAGATTGTCACTAATTGGTATTGAAGTTCTGTATATGGATGACCATTCATCGTTTTAGAATATTCTAGGTGCAGAAGGGTGAATCAGGTTTAAATAAAGAGGAGATTTAAAGTAACAACAGAAAAGTGTAAGGCAAATTGTGTCTTTATCCTGTGGAATGAGTGTGAGACATAAGGAAAGGTAACAATTACTCTAATTTTATCTAATAAACCTCAAAAAAAATCATTTTGACTACATCATAAATGGTGTTCTTCAACATAAGTAGTACTAAAGATAAAAGTTAAACCAATCCTCCTGTCTGAAACAAGACGGTAAAACAGTTATGTCAAATAACCTTCACAAAACTGAAAGAAAAACAGGGGATGGAGTTGGTGTTAAGTTGGGATCCTTGATTTGGGGATTGGCTAGGAAACTCTTTTATCCAATTGCCTTATTTCTTTTTCAAACCAAAGTTGTGCATTACAGTTGTGCTCATTACAGTTGCTAGAGTTTTGTAAGTTTTATAGAAACACTGCAATACAGAATAGTAGGAGACAATAATATAGTGTAGAAAGTCTTGAGAACCACTTATTTCATCTGCTATTCCCACCAGTTCTCCAGTTCCTTTTTTCCTTCTGCAGGGAAGAAGTTCTTTCCCACTACTTATGCTCTTCTGCATGTGGTGTATGCATGTGATGAAATAAATAAGACACATCTTTGTCACATCTCACTTCTGAACAGCATTATGGAGTAAAGATCAAAATTCTGTCAAATAAGTGTCCTCTCTCTCTCTCTCTTTTTTTTTTTTTTTTTTTTTTTTTGTGTGTGTGTGTGTGTGTCCGTGTTTATGTGTGTATGTGTCCTTGATGCATGACCAGCCCCTTTTCTTGCAATTCATCAAGTATAATTGTATCTCTCTCTTACTGAACATTAAAGGTCTGAATGATGTTTAAGAAAGACTATCTTAACTTCTCCTTCGTTATCTATCTAGTCATGCTGGGTTATTTGCTCACCGGGGCAAAATGTGAATCACTACACAAGGCTAAAGGCCACTTCTAAATGGCAAAAGGCAACCTTACCTAACCTAATAAAATGATACAAGGCCATTTAGAGTGACAGAGTAGCCCTGATTTATTTTGCCATTGAATAATGTATTGGAACAGCTCTGCAATATTGTAATTATTTGATGAGTCTGCAGTTTCCTTATTTACACTTTTGAGATAGATGACTAATCATTGTCTTCCTGTCAATTAGTCAGTATACCTTTCCAAAATTTTTCTTGTTCAATGCTAGTGATTTCCTACTGTAGGATGTGATTCTATTTAAATAATTTAATAATTATTTTCACTAGTATCTTCATCAAACAACCTGGTGAAAATATTCACTAAATCATCCAGTAGGTTATATCAAGTCAAATGATAATTAGAGGGGGAGAAGGAAGGGGGGAGGTGTGGGGGAGAGAGAGGTGCAGGGCTAACATTTCATTAATAAATAACTTTTTTTTTCTTATGACTGGAATCAAAGAAACATCATGATATAGGGATAATTTAGCAAAGCTGTAGCTCTGTGATAGAATGAACATTAATTCAGTTTTACTCTTCTCAAGAAATTCTGGATTTTTCAATTTTTTGTCTAAGTCTTTCTTGTGTGCTAAATAACTCAAATATTGATGACTAAGAAGTTTTGAAAAGGGGTTATTGTGGTTGTTCAGCAAGATCCAGTGGTTTTAAGTGAGAAAGTCATATAGCCTTATATGTCTGTAAAAGCTGAAAAGACACCTTTACAGTGCCGGAACATACATGCTTAACATAACCCGGTGATTTCAGATCATAGTTGCAGGTATTTACAACCTGGAGAAGCTCTGAGAACTTCTGTTTGATATTTTAAAATTGCAACACAGAATATTACTTTTTTTTTTTTTTTTTTTTCTTATTTTTGTAGAGGATATATACATAGAATCAGAGAACTATTCAGGTTGGAAAAGACCTTTAAGATCATCTAGTCCAACCTTTACCCTAGTACTGATACGATCACCACTAAACCATGCTATACCAAGTTATGCATCTACACATTTCTTGAAGACCTCCAGGGATGGTGACTTAATCGCTTCCCTGGGCAGCCTATTCCAATGCCGCACAACCCTTTCAGTAAAGAAATTTTTCCTTAATATCCAACATAAAAAAGTGTGGTTACAGTGTACTATAACCATTGACTTCCTGCAAAGGAAGAAATAGCTATCCCATCCTTGAAGGAAGAGAACAATCTAGTCTAATTTGGTATTAACTATTTTGTCTCACCTGCAAAAGCAATTTAATAATAAATTTCTGTTCTGTTTCTTTCACTGAGAGTCCCACTTTTCTTGAAGCTAGAGACCAGAGCCCCTTACAGCTAGGTCAGATGACACTTATTCCTCCAGGCAGTGGGGTTGCTAAGGAGAAAAAGTTACCACCCTGTTGTATCAGATACAATCCTGTTTTTCCTTGTTTCCCTCAATGCTTTCTTCTAACTCCAATTAGAATGTCAGTGTTTTAGGGTGTTTCTGCTTTCTTTGATGCCAGATTCTGTGGAAGACACCTACCACAAAAAGCTAGCAGCAACTAATTTGCTTAACACTGACGCTCTGACCCATTACTATCTTGGTTCTTTATTAATTAAAATCTGTCTCCTTAAGCAGCACTGAACAAAAACATCTGTTCCCTGACAAAAAAAAAAAAAAAAAAAAAAAAAAAAAAAACCTCTCTACTACTGCCTGTAAAATCTTCTGGTTATACTCAAAGAATTTCAGTGGTCAGGTAGAAGTGGAGTAAATCTATTGCTATCTATCTTTATTTCATTAATCTGTAGAACAAACTGGTGATGAGACAGTTTTCTTCTTGTGGCTGATCCAGAACTGGGTAGCTTTCTACTCTGTTCTAAAGATATGTTAATTTTGTTTTGAATATAGGTGTAAATGCTTATGATGATACAGACCAAACACAGCTTGTTATGCATAGCTGAAATATTTTGCTACAATACTTGGACTCACAATGAGAATGCATTTTCCATACCTTGCCAGATAAAGGTGATACCTATGCCTCAGCTGTTACTGCTTTGACACTTCACTTTATTCCAAAGGTTGATACAGTTTCTTAATGTCACTGATTCTATAACATGCACAAATTTATGATGAAATTACAGGCCAGCATATTACTGTTTACCATTTTTCTCTATGTGTAGAATTTAGTGATAACACAGATGAACTACCTAGGACACTAATTACTGTAAGGCATTGTATTACACAAATTCATGAAAAATCATCACTTCAACTTAATTTTCATTGCAAAAATATATTAATTAAATACATGACAGTGTCAGATATTAACACAGACAGGCTTTGTTGAGGACAGTGCCCACTGAAAAGATTCTCATAAAACAGATTCCAAAATCAGAAGCTATACTTCACAAGTTCTTTGCTGCTGCTTAGGCAATTTGCCCATATGAAACACAGTAGAAGGTCATGTGCATTTTTTTACGAGAAAGGTCAGTTACCCCTTAGCATTGCTGTCTCATCAGGTTAAACCAAAGGAAATAAAAAATCTCTGGGCAAATTAGACATCTACTAGATTGCATTAGTGGGGGGAAACACACAAATTTTAAAATATTCAGACAAATACATATCTTCCAGAATAACTTGTAATAGGTTGTATTTATATTAAATTTGATATACTAAACTAAGGAAGTTGAAGGTTGCTCCAATGAGAAGATGAAACAGATGCAACAATGAAGAATGAAACTCATGCAACAATGAAGAGGCTGTATGGCAAGGAGTAACACATATATACATAAAAAGATATATGTGTTCTAATTTCTCTCACCTGTCACACATCTTTGTAAAAAGAAGATCCTCAAACGAATGTTACTCCCAGAATGAGACAAAAACCTCTTCTTTTTAATAAAGTGATTAATTTCTAAGGTAAAAATGAAAACAAAAACAACAACAACAACAAAAAAAAAAACCACCAATAATAATAATATTTTTTTTAAAAAAGAGTGATTAAATTTACAGTGTAACGTGAACAGGCACTTTCCCCAGTGTGTTTATTTCAAGATCAAAAAATGGATGAAGTCTAAAAATGTTTCAGAATAAAAGGGAGGATGAAGTTTTGAAGTTTCTTTCAACAAAGTTTCTGCAAAGGGAATTTTCTTTCTTTTACTTATTTATTTACAAACCAGTCCATTTATGGTACTGAAAAGCTGGCAAAAATGATTGTTAGCATTTTTACTAGGATTAAATATGTAATGTAGGTTATTGGTTATTTTGCTCTGTTAAGAAGGAGTTTGATGTTATTCATGTTAATTTTAATAGAAAATAGAGTTGAAGACAATCTTCTGACTAATGCCAAATATTGGGCTCATAATGCCCAGTATTTTGGTGTATTAAAGGTTTAGAAGCACTACCTTCTACCA
The DNA here is from genome assembly GCF_011077185.1 of Oxyura jamaicensis. NCBI lineage: Eukaryota > Metazoa > Chordata > Aves > Anseriformes > Anatidae > Oxyura > Oxyura jamaicensis. The sequence goes on from NC_048893.1 coordinate 171,801,894, forward strand.
TGTAGTGCATGTTTCTCTGCACTACAGGTATATGACTTCTTCCTCTTAGATTGTAGCCCCATATTCAAGTACATACAAAAGAAATTCCAGACTTTATTGTTATATATCTCTCTATAACACTGCAAATCATACTTTTGGCTCTGTTGTGGACATAGATTCCTCAATTTTTATATTGCCGATACTTCTTAACCAGAAGTAGAAAGAGATTTCCATTTGACATTACCTGAGGTACAATATAACATTTTCAAAAAAAGAATTTACTTGTGTTAGGTTGTCTTGAAGTCCGTACTGTACACAATGGCACAGTTCTTCAGTTCATTTCTTTATTGTTAAACTCAACAGCTCTTTACTGAGTATGAATGTGATGTTTTCCATTCAGTTACAGATTTCAGATTTGTAAGTGGGGCTTTGTGGTCTGTTAGCCTTGGCTAATGGTTAAACTCTCACCAAGCTGCTTTCTCTCTCCTTCTTCTCCATAGGACACAAACAAAATATGGAGAGAAAATTCATGAGTCAAAATAACAATGGGAAGATTGCTCACATTTTACTGGCAGAGGCACACAGTGTCAACTTCTGATGAGGCCACACCTCATGTACTGAGTTCACTTTCAGGGCCCTCACTATATTGAGGCCATGGAGCACATCCAGAGAAGGGCTATGAAGCTGGTGAAGGGCCTGGAACACAGGTCCTGTGAGAAGGAGCTGAGGGAACTGGGGTTGTTTAGTTTGGGGAGAAGAGGGGGGCCAGGGGAGACCTTATTGCTTTCTACAACTACCTGAAAGGAAGTTGTGGAGAGCTGGGGATCAGCCTCTTCTCACAGATACCTAGAGACAGAACTAGAGGGAATGGCCTCAGTTTGCACCAGGGGAGGCTTAGTTTGGAGATGAGGAGACATTTATTCTCAGAAAGAGTGGTTACACATTGAACATGTTGCCCAGGGAGGTGGTAGAGTTACCGTCCCTGGGGGTGGTTAAGGAAAGGTTGGACGTGGTGCTTATTGACATGGTTTAGTGGGTGATACTGGTGGTAGGGGGATGGTTGGACTAGATGATCTTGAAGGTCTCTTCCAAGATTAATGGGTCTATGAGTCTATGAGTCTATGATAACTTGTGGAAATTTAATTTAATTTATTGCCAATTAAAATAGCTTTGGGTGGTGAGAAACAAACACAATGAACATTTAAACAACAGTTCTGAGGTTCAACTTCATTCCTTCACTGCCTTCACAGATCCTCTACTTCCCTCAACCCAAGGAACACTGAGATAGTTGATGGAGGGGTGGGGTATGGGGTGTACCCTCAGTGTACATAGCAGTTTCTCTCTCCTTCTGTTTCTCATGGTCCTTTCTCCTTGTGATTTTCTTCTGTTCTGATGAGGGCTCTCCCCATATTCTGCAGTTTCCTCCAGAAATAAATAATAATAATAATAATAAATAAGATAAAATAAACCAACCTGCTGCAATGTAGACTTTACACAGAAAAATCCTCTCAAGTGTAGGATACTCCACAGGCTGCAGGGAATACCTACTGGAGCACCTGGAGCACCTCCTCTCTCTCCTCTTCCAACTCTGGTGATCTCCCTATTGTTTCTCACACTTTTTGTTTCCTCCTTCTCCTTCCATCTGGCATTTTTTGCCCTTTCTCAACAAACTTTTCTTGCGTGCCGCCATCTTGGCTACTGGGCCATGCAGTGGGACCGTTGGAGCTGGCTGGAACCGGTTGTGTTTGGTATGGGAAAACCCCCGACTCTCCTCCCGGAGGCCATGCCTGCAACCCCCCACTGCCAGCAACTTGACACGGACATCACGTCCTAGCTTTCAGCAGGTAGGTCTGTAGCCCAGCTACAATTAACTTAGAAACAGACTTGCACCTGTTTTCCCACCTAACTCATCTTTTTTTTTTTTTTTTTTTTTTTTTTTTTTTTTTTTTGTGCTACTTTTCTGTTAGCATGAGAAGTGAATCAAGCCTGTTCATCTCCTACCTTCTGTCCTCTGAGCTTAACTCACCTGTATTATTCTCAGTACTGTGGTGGCCAAACACTCCTACATAAATAGCAGAGGGAATGTTATTAAATGTCATTCCAAAAGTTTTAATTTAAAATGATCTTACTTCCCATCTTGCTATTTTATTTCCTTGTCCCAAGAACTCATGGCATCCTGTTGTATTTCCAGAATGCTAGCATCTTTAAAATTAGACACAATACACCCACAAATGTAAGACCAAGAGTTCACCTATGTGTCTTCAGGGTTGGGATCAGAGTGTATGGCAGGCATTTATAGGTCAAAGATTTAAGATATTATCATTACTCAAGCAAATAAGATTTGGAACACAGAACTAAATGTAACACCTCTTTGATCCTTTTTTTGAGAGCTGTGAAATTTGAATCACACTTTGGGACATTCCTTTTGCTCTTGATCATGGATGTGTAATTCTGAGCATTTGTTAGGCTGTAGCATACTTGCTGTATGGAATGACTACACTATTTTTACATAGTGCCAACAACCTAACATGAATTCTATCTATACCTAGACTCAAAAATGCATGTTTCAATCTGGAGAATATATACCCTACCCATTTCTAAAAAGATAGACCAACAAATTCTTCAGGAAAAAGGATAAGGGACATCAGACAGGACTCCTACATTAAGTAAATCAACATATGAAAGTGATCATAACAGTCTAAAAAACCAATGTAGTTTCCTGCACATAGATGACTTAAAAAAGATCTCTTTGGCAGTATTTACTATGTGAGGTGGTAAATTAAATAACAAAACTGTCAAGGATTATACTTCTCTTCAATCAATAAAAGGCTGATTAATATTAGAATGATCTTGCTAATAATCCTGTTCAGTTCAATCTTTTTGGATTGTTATTCTGTGATGGGAACTGATTATTAATGTAAATGGTAAATTTGCTTCCCATCGTGATTTAGTATAAATTTTATGATTACATACTTGGCTTCCATTATTAACCACAAAAGAAAGCAAGGATATATTATTTATGGTAATGGACATCAATTTGCATTTGAGGTGAGTTTTTATTTTGGTAACTTTACTGTGATCAATATTAAAAATATATCTTATTTTGTAAAGTATTTGAATCCATGGAAAGACTAAATTTGTTCTAAGAAACTACATGCTGTGGTGGTTTCACACCAATGACTAAGTAAGCTCCTCCATGCCACTCTCTCACTCTTCCGCCTCCTTAAAGAACAGGGGGAGAATATATGATGAAAATAAAGCTTGTGGGTTGAGATAAGGACTCACCAATTACCATCATGGTCAAAACAGACTCAACATAGGAAGTTTAATGCAAGTTATTACCTATTGCTAACAGACTAGAGCAGCAAAAACTAAAACCCCATTTGCCCCACCTGCCGTCTTGTACTTCCTCCCCCCTAACATAGCAAGGAAATGGGGAATGAGAGTTGTGGTCAGTACCTCACTTCCTCTCCTTCATCTTCACTCTTTTCCTTGCTCCAATGTGGGGTCCCTCCCATGGGATGCCGTCCTTCTTGAATTGATCCTGTGTGGGTTTTCCATAGGCTGCAGTTCTAAAGTATGGGTATGTACCACAGGGTGCACAGTCCTTCAGGAATGGATTGCTCCAACATGGTTTCCCCACAGGTGGCAGCACCCCCCCAGATCATCTGCTCCACCATGAGCTCCTCTCCATGGGCTGCAGTTCTGACACAGAGTTTATCATTGCAGAGGATCTCCATGGGTAGAAGTCTCCTTCAAGCCAAATTCACCTGCTCTTCTGTGGTCTCCTCCACAAGTTGTAGAACAAAGATCTGCTTAGCCATGGCACCCACGGGCTGCAGGGGGACAGCCTGTCCAGCATAGTCCTCTCCATGGGCTGCAGGGGAAATTCTGCTCCACCACTTGGAGCACCTCCTCCCACTCTTTCTTCAGTGACCTGGGTGTCTGCAGAGTTGTTTTTCTTTCATTTTCTGACAACGTTTTCCCAGTTGTAGTTGTGCAGCATTTTTTCCCTTTCTTAAATATGCTCTCACAGGAGTGCAACCAGCAACACTCACTGGATCAGCTTTGACAGGTCCCTTTTAGAGCTGGCTAGAATAGGTTTTGAAATAACATGGAGCACCTTTAGGACAATTCTTTCCCCTGCTACCAAAAATTTGCCATATAAATCCAATATACATGCCAGCTGCTACAATTGAACAAATCTGCTGGAAAAGCCTTTATTACTCTGTTTCAATATAGAGGAAAAGCTACAGACACATGGTGGTTTTATCTTGCTTGGCAGCTGAACTCCAACACAACCACTTTATCACTCTCCCTCCTTAGAAGGAGAAGGGGAGAAGAAAGAAGAAAGGATGCTGGAAAGACAAAAAGAACTCATGGGTTGAGAAGAAAAGCAGTTACTGTCTACTTCCCATCAATGAGTGATGTTCAGCCACATCCCAGGAAGCAGGGCTTCAATATGTTTAGCAGTTGTTTGGAAGGACAGACATCTTCATAACGAGAGCCCTCCCTCTCCTTCCCTTTTCCCATGTTATATTGCTGAATGTGACATCATTTGACATGGAATATCCCTTTGGCTGGCTTAGGTCAGTTGCCCTGGTGATGTGCCCTTCCCACCTCTTGCCTACCCCCAGCATGTTGGCTCTTGGTGGGAGGGGTGGGCAGTTGGAGGGAGTCTTGGTACTGTGCCAATATTACTCAGCAACAGACAAAAAAAAATGGTCTGATACCAATGCTATTCCAGTTAAAAGACAGAGCACAGTACTGTATGGGCTGCTGTAGGGAAAGTTAACTCCATCCCAGCCAGACCCAGTACAACGCATAAGAATAGTAAAGTCTTTGAAATTTTCAGTAGGTGTAGAACAAGAATAAAATGAAACATTGGCTAGTTGTTAATCACTCTGTTTCTGCCTTTGTCTTTGTTCTTAAACTACAGTTTGTTGACAATAGACATGTGCCGGCCAATGAAAAGTAGGCTCGATAAATGAGGTTGAAATATAGAAGACATTCAGCAGGAGTCAGAAAAGAAGGCAGTTTAAGAGACAAAGTAACATTTGAGGATTTGTAGGATCATTGTGTTCAAACCTCTCTTATCCCAATGTGCAGAACAATATGACAATTTGCATCACAGGGTGAATGAAGAGAGGTGAACACAGTAATGAATATGCTAAACATATTGTATACCATATTGTATAATGATGGTATAGGAAAGTAATGCACATCTGAAATCTATTGAATAAAACGTGAAGAAGTTATTCATCAAAATATTTTAATAGCATTACATGCCTTCTACTTTATTATTATTATTATTATTATTTATTTATTTATTTATTTATTAAGTACAATTGGATCAGGCTACCAATGCTTTAATTCTCATTGGTGAGTTCATGCACATTTTCAGATAAAGTTCCCTTACCCTGTTGGACATACAGATTGTCCAACACCATGAAGTTTGCTTTGTATGAAAGTTGAGTGAGGCAAGGAGGTTCAAATCTTGATCTTAATCTTCTTTTATGAAATAATAATAATAATAATAATAAATAAAAAAATAAAAAAGTCACTTGCAAAGGAACTGTCAGCAATATATATATATAAGACAGTATTTATTATGGCTAAGGAAAAGAGGAAGTGGAGGTCTGGTGATACAAAAGTGTCAGTTTTAGGCAGTCATTGCAACATTGCAGACGTAGTGTGTATTAATAACAATGAGACCTTTGTATGAGTGATTTTTGTTCTTCTCCTTCACTCTCCAAAGGGAATATGGCTACCTTGGTAAGATTTTATCGTTGTTAGTGTTTAAATGTCAAATAACAAAAATACTCTGCAACCCTTTGAAAAACAACAAAAAGCAATCCAAAACCAAAGTGCAATCCCACCTGAAAGAATTAAGTGGAAGATCAAGTCAGTATTGCTTACTGTAAAGTGAGATTCAGTGGTGAGGGCTAATGGCCTAATTCATGAGGTTTTGGCAATATGGATATTGAAAAAAAAGAATTGAAATATAGCAACACTTAGAAAGATGGCACTGCAGATGTATATAAAGAAATCAATCAACATCTCAGTGTTTTTATTTACTAGTTAACATGGCAAAGAAAAGGAAAAGATATCTGCAGTTGGAAAAGTTACAGATTTTTTTTCGGTATCCAAGCCAAACTATACCTTTAAGTCATTATGACATGCAAACCCAAAGTAAATTTTACCCCTTTTACCCAATATTGTACTGTGTATAAGCCACTTGATTCCATGTAAAAGTGAACAAGAAGCTTTTTTTTTTTTTTTTTTTTTTTTCCCATTATTTGAGAATTTGAACCAAGAAAGGACAAGAAAAATATTATTCTATGGAAGAAACAGGAAGTTTTCACTCCTGTGACACCTACCCCCAACTAAAAAGTAGGACCCTGTAGCAAGTAGTGGAAAGCAAATCCTAGCTCTTACCAATGTCAGTGTCTCATTATTGCTGTGTATATATGTTCCTCATTATTGCTGTGTATATATGTTCCAGTATCTTCTTATTAGACTGCTTTTCAACTTACTGGCCAACTCCAATTGGCAGAGAAAGGGAAGTACCAGTGCTATTCTGCAACTGGGAACAACAGTCTGCCACCTATAGAGCCTTTAACATGGCGTGAGGCAAAAGCACGTGCACCAAAGAATATGATTTGATAGGGTTGTTGTCCTGGTTTCAGTTAGGATAGAGTTAATTTTCCTCCTAGTAGCTGGTAGGGTGCTGAACGAAGTCACGCCACCACTGAGTGCTTCAGTGCTGGACATGCTAGAAGTCCAGTATGAACTGGAATCAAAGGCAGCCAAGTGGTATGCCGCAACTGATATCGCTATTGCATTTTTCTCCATCCCTCTAGAAGCAGAGTGCAGGCCACAGTTTGCTTTCACTTGGAGGGGTGTCCAATATACTTGGAAATGGTTGCCCCAGGGGTAGAAACACAGCCCTACAATTTGCCATGGACTGATCCAGTCTGCACTGGAGCAGGGGGAAGCTCCTGAACACCTGCAGTACATCGATGACATCATTGTGTGGGGTGACACAGCAGAGGAAGTTTTCAAGAAAGGGAAGAAAATAGTCCAAATCCTTCTGAAGGCCGGTTTTGCCATAAAACAAAATAAAATTAAAGGACCTGCACGAGAGATCCAGTGTTTAGGAATAAAATGGCAAGATGGACATCGGCAAATCCCAATGGATATGATCAACAAAACAACAGCTATGTCTCCACCAGCTAGCAAAAAAGAAACACAAACTTTCCTAGGTGTCGTGGGGTTTTGGAGAATGCACATTCCAAATTACAGTCTGATTGCATACCCACTCCAGCAAGTAACCTGTAAGAAGAATGATTTTTAATAAGGCCCTGAGCAATGACAAGCCTTTGAAAAATTAAGCAGGAAATGGTTCATGCAGTAGCCCTTGGTCCAGTCCGAACAGGACCAGATGTAAAGAATGTGCTCTACACCGCAGCTGGGGAGAATGGCCTGACCTGGAGCCTCTGGCAGAAAGAACCTGGAGAAACTCGAGGTCAACCCCTAGGGTTTTGGAGTCGGGGATACAGAGGATCTGAGGCCCGCTACACTCCAACTGGAAAGGAGATATTGGCAGCACATGAAGGAGTTTGATCTGCTTCGGAAGTGGTCGATACTGAAGTGCAGCTGGCACCCCGACTGCCAGTACTGGGCTGGATGTTCAAAGGAAGGGTCCTCTCTACACATCATGCACCTGATGCTACATGGAGCAAGTGGGTTGCACTGATTACTCAGTGGGCTCAAATAGGAAACCCCAGTTACCCAGGAATCTTGGAAGTGATTATGGACTGGCCAGAAGGCAAATACTTTGGGATATCATCAGAGGAGGAGGTGGTCCATGCTGAAGAAGCCCTGCTGTACAAAAAGCTACCAGAAAATTAGAAGAGAGATGCCCTGTTCACTGATGGTTTCTGTCATATTGTGGGAAAGCATTGGAGATGGAAAGCTGCTGTATGGAGTCCTACACTACAAGTTGCATAAACTGCTGAGGGAGAAGGTGAATCGAGTCAATTTGCAAAAGTGAAAACCATTCAGCTGGCTTTAGATATTGCTGAACAAGAAAAGTGGCCAGTTGTCTATCTCTATACTGATTCGTGGATGGTAGCAAATGCCCTGTGGGGGTGGTTACAGCAATGGAAGCAGAATAACTGGCAGTGCAGGTGCAAACCCATCTGGGCTGCAGCATTGTGGCAAGATATTGCTGCCCGGGTATAGAACCTGTTTGTAAAGGTATGCCACATAGATGCTCATGTGCCCAAGAATCGGGCTACTGAAGAACATCAAAACAACCAGCAGGTGGATCAGGCTGCTAAGACTGAAGTGGCTCAGGTGGACCTGGACTGGCAACATAAGGGTGAATTTTTTATAGCCCGATGGGCCCATGACACCTCGGGCCATCAAGGTAGAGATGCAACATACAGATGGGCTCGTGATCGAGGGGTGGACCTGACCATGGACACTATAGCACAGGTTATTCATGATTGTGAAACATGTGCTGCAATCAAGCAAACCAAACGGTCAAAACCTCTTTGGTATGGAGGAAGATGGCTGAAATATAAATATGGAGAGGCCTGGAAAATTGATTACATTACACTCCCTCAAACCCGCAACGGCAAGAGCCATATACTTACAATGGTGGAAGCAACTACCGGATGGCTGGAAACATATCCCGTGTCCCATGCCACTGCCCGGAACACTATCCTGGGCCTTGAAAAGCAAGTTCTATGGTGACATGGCACCCCAGAAAGAATTGAGTCAGACAATGGGACTCATTTCCAAAACAACCTCATAGACACTTGGGCCAAAGAACATGGTATTGGGTGGGTGTATCACATCCCCTATCACGCACCAGCCTCCGGGAAAGTTGAGCGATACAATGGACTGTTAAAGACTACACTGAAAGCAATGGGTGCTGGGACATTCAGAAATTGGGATACACATTTGGCAAAGGCCACCTGGTTAGTCAATACTAGGGGATCTGCCAACTGAGCTGGACCTGCCCAATCAAACCTGCTACGTACTGTAGAAGGGGATAAAGTTCCTGTAATGCACACAAGAAACATGCTGGGAAAGACAGTCTGGGCTACTCCTGCCTCAGGAAAAGGCAAACCCATTCGTGGGATTGCTTTTGGCCAGGGACCTGGATGCACCTGGTGGGTAATGCAAAAGAATGGGGAGGTCCGATGTGTACCTCAAGGGGATTTAATACTGGGTGAGAATAGCCCATGGTTTGGATTGTATTATGTTAATTATTATATAATACTATATGTCATCTCTGCCATGATTGCTTTATACCATAGATGAAATTGGTGATTAATTAGAATGTATTGGAAAGAGTATAACCTGAGCATGACATAAATGGTATGGAATAAGGGGTGGGTATAAGTCCTGGTTTCAGTTAGGACAGTTATTTTTCCTCCTAGTAGCTGGTAGGGTGCTATGTTTTGGATTAGAATGAGAAGAGTGCTGATAACATGCTGATGTTTTAATTGTTGCAGAGCAGTGCTTACACCAAGCCAAGGACTTTTCAGCTCCTCACTCTGTCCTGCCAGCAAGGGTGCAGGCTAGGGGTGCAGCAGGAGCTGGGAGGGGACAGACCCAGGACAGCTGACCCAAACTGGCCAAAGGGGTATTCCAGACGATATATAGATTCCAAACCATATATAGAGGTGGCTAGCTGGGGTAAGGGTGCTGGCTGCTCAGGGATAGGCTGGGCATTGGTCAGCAGGTGGTGAGCAATTGCATTGTGCATCACTTGTTTCGTACACGTTAGTGTTAGTAGTACTATTATTATTATTATATTCCTGTCTTAATAAACTGTCTTCATCTCAACCCACAGGCTTCATTTTCCTGTTTCTCTCCCCCATCCAAGAGAGGGAGGGGGGAGGATGAGCGACCGGCCATGTGGTGCTTAGCTGCTGGCCTGGTTAAACCACAACAGTTGCTTATTTCAAAGCAGCCCATTCTAACAAATATTATCAACTATTATCAATATTTATGAAAAAAAAAAAAAAAAAAAAAAGACAAAATATGTGTAGCGGGTTTATGTGTTGCACATGAAGAGACTTAGCTGTCCATAACATTACACTGTCCATGCTAGTCTGACAGCCCAGTCTTTGTCCATTTGTTCAAATGATGAAATAGCCAGAGTGAGTTATGAATCCATTGGATTTCCACATGAAAGAGAACAACATAAGAAATATGTGAGAAAGGTATAAGCCATAAAGCAATCAGCAACCACACTTTGTTCTTCCTTTATATTAATCAGTTATGGTCTCATTTCAGCAAAAGCAAAATCTCCCTGTTCAAAAGATCATTGTCATTTGTTTTTTCTAGACTAAAGATATCTTTCAAGTCTCTTCGTAAGTGCATCTTTTAAAATAAACAGTCATATTGAATAAAGAGATATTTAGAAGAGAAAAAATATATATATATTAAAATAAATCTTCATACCTATTGGTATATCAGCAGTATATAATCCCTGAAATCAGAGAACAATGCAAAATGTTCTGGACATGAACCATCTCTATAATGGCTCCTTAATCAGACCAAAATTTAAGAAATGAGAAATGACAAAAAGAGAAAAGGAGGCAGATCACTTTGGAATCATTGTAAAGAGTGTGACAAAGATCACAGTATGCCAGGGATAAAATTTTCACCTTACTGAAGTCTGTGGAAAAGCTCTCATTAACTTCTACAGACTCAGGATTTCCCTCCAGCTATTTAACCAATATAAAATGTTTTGTAGCCATCTTAGTAAGGCTGTAATCATTTTCAAAATAAGTCTTTTCTGGGCTAACATAACTCTCTGGTTTGATCAGACCTGTCGAATTTAAGAGACTTGTTTTTTTAGTTAAGCAACATTTTTTTTTTTTTTTGGTCAGTTTTATTTATGTTTTCTTTGTTTTGTTTTTAAAGAGACATATTATGAGGACAGAGAAAGCTAACATCATCTGAAGGAAGGAGAAAATTCATGCGTTATCCTGTATTATATCTGAGTGAAAACCCATTTCCTTCTGACTTGTTTAGGAGATAGCCTAACTTAACCTTCTGGGGACCAACGCATAATTCCTTCCTTTTTGTTACCCAGAAAAGAAATGTTTTATGTAAACTACAAGGCCAGTGAATGGGTACATTAGAAATACTTATTATGAAATTATTTTCTTAAGGAAATCAGTAAAATTTCTCTTTCCGTCCCCTTTCAGTTGAAAATACTTTTGATGTTATTGGGCAGTTCCAAGCAAATTTAAAAGGAGTAGAGATCTGAAAGAGATTAAGTTTCTATGAATTTTGAGAAAAATCAGGAAAAAAACAAGGAATAGAGAATCTATTAATGTCTTCCCTAAGGGACAGATAGGAATTGACCAGCTGTGCTGTTTGCTAGCCAGACACAACAGATGTAGAGTGTGCTGTAGAGTTGCTCAGCTAGCAACAGACACAAAAAGAAACTAAGGATATTGTTTGAGGGCTTATGAGTCCTCTTATGAAAAGAGATGAGGTTATTTTAACACATGCCAGAGATATGAGGTAGAGAGGAAAGTATTGTGGGTTTGTTACTTCTAAGGAAGACTAGGGAGATTGCAATAAATTTTCCTTCAGAGGAAAAGACTTGACATCGTTGAGTACAATCTTTAAGGAATCTGGACATCCATATCCTCGGGAAAAGAGTATTAATTAGATCCCTTTCTCATGGGACAACTGGTGTGACCCATGGTAGCTGCTGGAGCTTCCTCATACTAGATACAAAAATATATTCTTGCTTCAGCCAGACTGTACATGTCTAACAATCTGAAAGGGATGTTAGCAGAAAATGATTTGTAACATTTACCTATTTATTAACAAGTGTTACTGATAGATTTACTAATTACCATCTCAAATGATAACTTCTCTCAATTACACGTTTGAGTACTGCCCATTTACTCCTACTTGCAGGGAAAGGAGAGGAATAGTTTGCAGTATTCAGGTATTTTCATTCCATGTAATTTTTAATCAATGATTCATTTTAGCGTGATCAGTTCCTCAGTTGTTACCTGATGGTTCACTTTATCAGTGGGAGTCTAATGAAAGGTCTGTTGCTGATGCCTTAGAGTGTCTCTAATAGGTTACAGACTAACGTGAAGATGACAGGGTACTAATGAAGATGCAAGAAAAGTGAGGATAATGTTTACAAATAGTTGTAGTGAAACAAAATGAATCTTTAATAATCGATTTCAAATTAAAGTGCTAAATGGCTGATTGTTAAATAGTGCTGAAACATTCAAGTAACTTTGTTTGTAGACTAATAAAATGCAATTTTTAGAATATCATATTGATTTTATGATAAAAATGTACTTAATATGTTGGGCAATTTATATGAGAGTAAAATAATGTTTAAATTGGAATTCCATTAGATGCTGGTGAAAAAAAATATCCATCTCTCTCTGATTACCATGGTTACTATTTACACTGGCTAAAACCTGTTGCAGTTTAACACTGATAGGCAGCTAAGTATCACACAGTTTGTCTCTCACTTTCCCTCCTCATCAGGACAGGGTCGAGGGCATCGGAAATAAAGTGACATGGAATAAATAAAGAAAGAAAATAAAAATAACTTGCAGCTTTGAGATAGGAGCAACTCCATGAGAGAAAAATCAAAAGCCATGCAGAAGCAAAAGGAGAAAAGAAAATTATTTCCCATCAGCAAGTGATGTTGAGACACTTCTTGGGAAGTAGGCCTCAGTACACATAATGGTTCCTCAGGAAGGCAAACACCGTCATAATGAAAGTTCCCCAGTTCTCTTTCTTTTCCCCAGCTTTTAATGCTGAGCATGTTATCATACAGTATGGAATATACCTGTGGTCAGTTTAGGTCATCTGTGCCAGCTTTGTCCTCTCCCCACCACTTACACACCTACAGCCTGCTGGCCTTTGTGGGGGAAAGGGGGGAGTTGGAGAGACAGTCTTGACAGCCCTGTTCAGTAATAGCCAAAACTTTGGTGGGATACTGACAGTGCTCTAGCTACAGGTGCAGAGCACAGAACTATAAGGGCTGCTGTGGGGAAAGTTAACTGCATCCCAGCCAGACCTAGTACAAGCATTTATTTCAGAAACCTACAGTATATATGTTTTCTGATTTCCTTGGCTAGGGAAGGAACCATGACCACTGAAAATGTTAATTTAAAAGTATATTTAACAATGTTTCTATTACATTATGTGATTACTTTAAGACTTAATAAAATGTAGCCCTATGCCTTTGTCCCTTTACAGTAAAAAGCTTAGTAGAAGAATTTGCAAAACAAAATGTAGCAACCAGTTCCTTCATAAAAGAGAATACATACCTATCATAAGGCATATTATGTTACTTTCACATTGTTCACAAGATGTTGAAAAGATATATATTTTCTCTAGTAGAGACTATGTAACTTTTAAAAGATGACTTCCCAGAAGGCTTTTGTATGAGCTTTTCAACTGAGAGTGATAATTTATGAACATCTGAATGTTTTAATCACTAGATGTCATTTATTTCAAACATAATGATAGATTTATTTCAGGTAGGTTAAAGTCTTATACAAAAATCAAGACTTGTTTAAGCATATGTAACAAAATTTAACTTCAAGAAGAACGAATATATTATTTTCAAGAAAGTTTTCCATCTTGCAGAGCACAGTTTAATATATATATATATTAAAAAACTAAATTTAATCTTCAAAGAATTATAAACATAAGACCAGAAAGGGGAAAAGAAGGTATAAATATACAGAGAATTGAATATAAACATAATGTAAAACATTCAGGATAACATATTGATCATCATATAGATTTATTTTTATGAATAAATTAAGGTAATTTCATAAGTAATCTTCATGCTTCTCTTATGTGTTTACAACAATGTAAACAAATTTAAAACACGCAGAAGACACTTTGAAGAAAATTAAAGTACAATGGAAAAATAAACTGAGGCTGTTTAAAGAAGATCAAGATAAAAAAGAAGAGGTTAGTATAGCCTCCTAAGTAAAAGGAAATTTAGAAAAGAAATACCAAAAAACATCAAGTCTCATAAGACAGATAATTAAGGATATGATCCTTCAGAACTCGTCATTTTTATTTTTATTTTTTTGTAGTTGTTTTTTTTTTTTGTGAGAAAATTAGTCCTTCAGTAGTGGAGTTCTACATAATGAGTGGAATTTGACCCCTCTGATATATAAATACCATTTTATTGACTTGAGTATTTCAGTGGTGGGATAAGAGTCTCTCTTAGATACCGTTCCTGCTAGACCAGATCAAAAGGCCAGAGTGGTCCCAAAGGATCTGAAAGCAAACTCTCAGCACTTGCATATGTCTTCCACAGGTCTCTTTTCAAACACAGGTGTTAGAAGATTGTCCAGGAGACCCTTCAGAGAGGACCAGCATACAGAGCAGCAAAGATATCCTCCTCAGGAGTGTGCTTTCCTCTTGGTTACATAGAGAGTCTTCAAGGTCATATTTATGACCTAAATGAATGACAGCAAGAGAGCAGGAATATAGCTCTTTCCCCAGCTCTGTATTGGAGCACTCCAAATACATGTCTCTAAGACAAGTCAGAGTGAAAGTGTCTAATTTTAAGAACCAAGGACATAAGACAGTCAATGCCATTTTTCTTCAGAGCAAGGGATTGGTTTCTCTTTCTCTCTTGTTTAACAATAGAGTAATTTAATGCTAGAAGTATTATGCAATGCACTATGAATTGTTGCCTGAACCAACTCTATACATACTAACCTCTATGTACAAATATCCGAGGTGAAAGAAAAAGTGTTGAGTTGAATCTAAAAAAAAATCTTTTGGCAAAACCTACTGAGAGCTTCATCACAGCCATATAAAAGTCAATGGTAAAACTTTTCAACTGAATTTATATTAAAAATTATTTATTATTATTATTATTATTATTATGAAAAAATAGAGATTCCTTGTTATTTGCAGAACAGGGTCATTATGCAGCAACAGTAGGATGAGCAGCAGCTGCAGGCTTTCTAAAAGACAATAAAGACAGCAAGGAGTATACTGCAGGACTAACAGAGGAACAAGTGAGTCCAAAGTGAAAATGAACCACAAGCAAAGCCAAGATGTCACATCTCTGCGACTGAAACCTTAGGGCAATTATGAAATGAAGACACTTCCTCAAAATGACTTTCTTGGAGGCATCCACTGTCAAGGTGAAGATTGCACTCAAGCAAGGCTCTGCCTAGTGATGCCAAATCTATCAGTAACTGATGAGTAGACACTGAGTTTATCATTGAAGGGGAACTCGCCAAACAAGCAAAGTGACTAAAACAACATTAGTGCCCAAGGATACTACCAACACTCAGACATGAGCTAAGAATCAGCAAAACTTAAGGAGCTACCTATGAAAATCAAACTGGTACAATAATAAATAAGTATAAAAACAAACAACACATAGGTCTTTCTTTTTATTTAAATTCTGAAATGTAGAGTAAACAAAGCAGCTTAGATATATATATATATTTAATATATACACTACTACACCAAGTATAAAGAAAATGTGAAGAAAGGTTTGAGCTAATTCCAGTTGAAATAATTTCAGTTACTTATTTGATCATATTGTCCTTTCAATATTCAAAGCTGAAGCAAAAGCACAAGAACTGTCACTTCCAGAAAGAGCCCAGTTCTCTGTGCTGTGTATTACATGCTGTTGAGCTAAGCAAGATAAACAAAAACAACACAACTGCTGCTCATCCTGCTTGATTTCTACTTTTTTGGCTTTGCCTCGCCCCTTTCCTAGGTGATTGTTTGGGTGCCAGGTGTGCCTAATGGTATATAAGCTACAGGTGGCTCATCAGAGAGTTCTTTCTGCCTAAGCTGCTCTTTGGTTTAAGTGCTTTGTTTTTCCTTTGGCCTGTTGCAGGGATCTTTAGGTGGGTTGGAGTGTATGGGCTGATGTGCTTCTAAGTTGAGAGAGGTAAGCATGTCTCTTTGAGGTAACAACTAGTAGGATCTTTTAAAGTAAAGCAACTATGTAGTAGTAGGTGCCTTTACTGCATGCAGCTCTTCTTCAGGTGAGTAATTTTTACAGCATGTTTATGGATAGGAAGTTATGGATAGGAAGATGACATTACTTGATGTTTTTGCTTTGTGGTTCTAGGTCTCTTATGGTTTTTGCAGAACTACAGGGCTTACTGTGAATGCGATCTTATGCCTTCACTTGCCTGTCAAATATTATCAAAGTTACAACCTTGATGTTAAGGTGATGGAGCAGGGTTTAGGGGAAATGTATCATCCAAGTTCCCTGTGCGAGTGTGTATCTGAAAACAGCAGAAGTAAGCACGTAAGCTGCAACCTCTTTCAGGGTTAGGGACAGTGCCTTATATTTTTGGAGATTTCTCTTCTATTTTGCTGGCTGAAGAGTCGTTAGATCTTCTAGCCTTCTAGATTTTAAGTGCTTGGAATTCCCTTAATAGAGGGATATTTAGCAGAGGTTGCTCCCTAACTTGTTTTTGGGATGTGGTGGGATACAATTCTGTTTTGGGGTTATATTTTAATCTCTAGATATATCAAGACACTTGTGTAACTCTCCAGAGGATTCACAAAGAGCTTCAGTATGCACTGCAAAGGGCTTCACCATATAGGTGGAGTATTACTAAGAGACTGAGCAGGGTCACCTTTTTCATCTGTGAAGGATAAGTCTGTGATTACCATTGCTGAGCCTGCTGTGCATTCATGTCCTGTTGGCATTTGTGGACCTGAGGGATTTTGTTTTTTTTTCTGGCTCTAGTCTCTGTGCTTGAGTCCTCTGCAAGGAGCTGTAATGTTTGTGTGTCCCTTACAGATATGACCTCTTTTTGTTTCTTGTAGAAAGAAAATAAACTTATTTTACCCCAAGCAGTGCTACAAGATGGGAGGTAAGTGGTTAGAAAGGTTCCTGGCAGAGAAGGACCTGGGAGTATTGGATGATAGTTGTCTGAATATGAGTCAGCTCAGGTGGCTAAGAAGGCCAACAGCATCTTGGCTTGTATAAGAAACAGTGTGCCCAGCAGGTCCGGGCAAGTAATTGTTCCCATGTACTGAGCTCTGGTGAGCCTGCATCTCAAGTACTGTGTTCAGTTCTGGGCCCCTCACTACAAGAAAGACATGGAGGTACTCGAGCAAGTCCAGAGAAGAGCAACAAAGCTGGTGAGGGGTCTGGAGAATAAGTCTTATGAGGAGCAGCTGAGGGAGATGGGGTTGTTCAGCCTGGAGAAGAGGAGGTTCAGGGGTGACCTTATTGCACTCCACAGGTGGTACCTGAAAGGAGGCTGTAGCAAGGTGGGGGTTGGTCTATTCTCCCATGTGCCTGGTGACAGGATGAGGAGGAATGGGCTAAAATTGTTCCGGGGAGGTTTAGGTTGCATATTAGGAAGAACTTCTTTACTGAATGGGTTGTTAGGCATTGGAATAGACTGCCCAGGGGAGTGGTTGTCACCATCCCTGGAAGTCTTTAAAAGATATTTAGATGTAGAACTTAGTGATATGGTTTAGTGGAGGATCTGTTAGTGTTAGGTCGGAGGTTGGACTTGGTGATCTTGGAGGTCTCTTCCAACCTAGATGATTCTTTGTGATATATAAAACAGCTTATGCAATGTTATTGCATCAATAGTTGATAAGAAAATAAACAACAGGTGTTTATACTCAATCTTTATATTTCATCATGAAAAGCATTAAAGCATGACCAACCTATTAGGGATGAATTCTTGTCTAATTTCCCTAAATTCAAATATTACATTCCAATGCTGTTTTCAGGACATCTACAGATGGGAACTTTGGCATAAATACAAGTTCTGCAACAGGGGAACAGTATCATGGTGTAAACATCTCAATTATTATCTTCTTGTTAATATAAAATCGTCTTACTATGTATAAAATTTAGCTATATTAATATGAAGTTATTCTAATTTGTGTAAGGCAAACATCTATTGCTCAGTTGTTATTCTATGAAAAAAATCAGCTGTCTGATATATAACTGAGCAGATCTGTTGACCTCTGTCTAGCTTATTTCTCATTCCAGACTATTCTAACCTGTCCTGGTTACTTAACCATAAGTGCAGTCGATCTCTTTTTTTTTTTTCTGTCATTTTTAATACATCTTGCACAGCTGCTGTCTGAATTAGTGCAAAGTTATTTTTAAAGTTACCCCACAGTAGCTAGTATTCTAAGACTTACCAGATGAGCTAAAGCAAGAACTTCTGGACATCAGGCATCTTGGTCTGTCTTAGAACAGCAACTGGACACAAGAAGCAGAAGGAAAGGATAATTGATCTAAGTTCTGACACTTTCCCATTTCAAATATACATTCCACTCTTGCAGTGAATGATGTACTGAAGTCATTGGAAGGTACCTCACTGCTTGGTGTTTGACTAAACACATTATTTAATTAACACATGCTGGGGTCAAGCAGTTATGGGCAACCAAGGTGGGGTTAACAGAACAAATGCTCCTCTAGTGAACAAGAAATTACAGAGGTACTGTCCTGAGTCAGGATCTATAAAGAAAACACTGAAGTATCTCTTCAAGTAAAGAGATACTTTTTTTTATTTATTTATTTTTTAATTATTATTATTTTTAAATACAACTGCAGTATGTAACCAGGCAGGTAGAAATCAACTTCTTCAGAAGATTTTCAAGAACACACAGGCATTTGCTAGTTAGGAGAGGAGACAAATACCAAGAGTCCTATCACTTCATGATCTGATGGGCATTTCCTCTGCAACCTTTTCCTCCCCATTGTCACTGCTTCTCAATGGATGGAGCTGTATGACCAAAGAGAGCCTCACAAAGTGACCTTGCCCTCCACAGCCAGGGCCAAGGGCAAGATCCTTGGTATCATGGCCCAGACAAGGCAAAATGCAGTGAAGTAACTGCTAGTCATAAAATCAGAACACTGTCTTTGTTTAAAGAATACGGGAGGAAATAAGAATTTGGACAGTTCAGGGGCTAACTGGTGAGGTAGTGGCTAAAATCAGTGTCTCTCACATGAAAACAGCCTGCACCACGTTCCCACTCAACAGTAGCTCCAGGTGATGGTTAAAGATAGCAAAGCATGAGGCTCTGCAGGTGAGGCTGTATAGGGAAACGTAATAATCAGCCCTGTACTTATATAACCTGATTTAGTGATCTTGCTCAATATATACCTAATCATTGAGAAGCATAACATGAAAATCTGTCAAAACTAAAGCATACAGTGCTGCAGTGCAATATGTTAAACCAGTGCCTGCAACAGCATCACTTAATGTTGACAATAAGATTCCTGGCTGCAGTGCTGTAAATCAAGTGTTATTGAAGCCCTGTAATATATGAAATTGAAGCAGGATAATAAAAAAAATAAAAACAAAACAAAAAAATATTCAGCAAAAAGCTATTCTTTGTTTTCATTAATGTAATGGTTTAGCTACTTGATCTGTGGGTTAATGAAGAAAGAAGCAAGTATACAACACACTGTGATCTGCCTTGATCACAGATGAGTTACAGCACACTCCCAGCACCATAGTGACAATGTAGTAGATAGTCTCCTTAGCAGCTGAGCGCCAACACACTCCACAGGATGTGTCATAGCAATTACTTAGGATCCAGGGGTAAGAAGGAAAAACAGCACATATCAAGCACCACAGCATGAAGTACAAAGTAATTCAGGGGTACGCTGCAGGCAATGGATTAACTGAGGATTTAGTTCTTCCTACCATTTTTTTTTTTTTTCCAAAAGCACTGATTGCCAAAATTGGGTTACCCAGGCTGTAGGCAACCTGATCTAGTAAAAGATGTCCCTGCCTGTGACAGAGGGGTTGGACTAGGTGATCTTTAAAGGTCCCTTCCAACACAAACCACACTATATTCTATGAATCTTTGGGAAATCTGATCTCTCAAATAACAGTGAAAAAGCTATGCTGCTGTTTAACCCTTCCCCATCTACTTCTTTCCATAAAGCTGCACGTAGTCCAGCTGTACCAGTTGGTTTAGGAATGATCCACATGTTAATTTCAGTGAGAGGGGAAACTTTTCATGTTTTCTGATGAATAGATGAGAAAGTATTCTAATTATGGTAATGTTGAATGTGTGTGTGGAGGGGATGCCAGTCATTTCTCTCGCTACAAGACATGACAACAGAATGAAAGAATGATGATCCAGTTAGCCTTATGGATAACACCAATGAAGTTGCATGGCACAAGCCTATGACAGCAAAGCGGAGACCCTCCAGTATACTTACGTGCAGACTGTGACTCTACTCTTTTATAAATTCCCAGTCACAAGTGTGCTACCTCACATTCTAACCACATTTTCTGGAAGCTATGAAGGCAAATTTCTAAAGAAACACAAAATTTTGTTCCAAGCTACATGTTATTGTTAGAAAAAGACAGGGCAGCATGTGAAATATGAAGCACAGAAATGAAAATATCAATGTTGTTTTTTTAATCAAAGGTATGTTACGTGCCTCGTAGAATAAATAAATTATGGCTAGTGTCCAATAGAGGTAGTAATCCCATTCACAAATGAGTTAGCAAACAAGAAAAATCCCCCCAAAAGAGCAAGGTTAGAGCATATGATATCTCTGTATAGGAATTGTTATGTGTATAAATATTAATTAAATTTAATTTTACTTTTTGTCTCACTCCCTTGTTTTACCTTTTACTGTGAAGCTTGGCATTCAAGAGAAATTACTCTTCAGAAGTTATCAATGTATGCCATTTAGTTTTTATTTATTAATATATAAATGTATAAAAGCTACATACATGTGCCTTTTACACACTTATGTATAAAACCAGGTTAAAAAAAATGATGACCTTAGAGTAGGGCCAATTAGTAGAAATGGAAATATATGAAAAAAGGTAGGGGCATGCAAATGTTTTACTCTCTGATTTATTTAGTATTAGAAATATGAACCAAGAAAAGTCAGTGAGGGGAAAAAAAGACAGCTAAACCTAAGCAGAACAAGCTGTTTGATTATGTACGTAAGAATGATAGAACAGTAGAGTAAAAATATGGATCTTAAGGAAAATGGGAAGTATTCAAAGATTAAACTGATGTATCCACTAGAATTACATAACAATCTGTGCCTAAAATGTGTCTGTACAAATATTTTCAATTAAGACACTTTATTTTTTGTAATAAAGAGAACATCTTTCTGCCATTTATTCTGGAAAATCTTCTAGGCCTTAGAAATGAAATTAAAGGCTTTTCATCAACATTATATGGTGTCTTGCTATAATTAAAGCTGTAAAGAATAATTATATGAAAGCTTTGGATATAGATGCAAATAGAGTAAGATATTAATGGATAATAAACAAATGCACTGTATGCCTAGCCATTACTAGTCAAGGAAAAAAGTCTTAATATCAAACAGGTCATTTAGAAATACTATGGAAAACATTGCTTTGCCTTTGTGAACAAAGGATGCAGGGAAAAAAAAAAAAAAGCAGAAGTGCCTTCATTTTTGTTTCCAACAGTGTAGACAAGCCACAGTATTAAAGTATCTCTTGCTACCAGCTGCATGGAAATGTTGTGTCATCTTGGATTCAGTCATCCTTGATTATACTAGTTAGATGCTGAAAACTCATTGGATTTCAATAGCAATTAATGAAATCAAATTCCTTCACCTCCTCTGGTAACGTACACTCTCAGCTCTAGAAATTTCAGTGTGCTCCTGACTGAACAAATTACCTTAGTTTTAATCACTTTGTTATTTGTTATGATCAAAAAAAAAAAAAAAAAAAAAAAAAAAAAGGTTATATATTTTAAACTATGGTTCACTTAAATGTAAGGATTGTACGTTTTGCTCATCCTTTCAGTCTGAAGGAGAAAATTATATTTATATAAAAAAATAAAAGCCTTTTGAGAGGTTCTGTGTTTTATAGATAGAACATGTTGAATTTTTAGTTAGAAAGGAGCAAAACAAAAATACTTTCTAAATTCTGAAGTAGGAACCTGTCTACTGTTGCTAAGATTTTAATTGCTGATGACTGGTGCTTTCTACTGATCTCATTACCTGATGAATGGTTATTATTTGTTACTTGCAAGGTGCCTGAGGTGGTGAAGGTATTTCAAATAGAAAAAAAATGATGTGGTCCTTTCCCCAAGGAGTCTACAATCTTACAATGTAAATGATCTTACAATAAGTGAGAGCAATAAAGACCAGTGACAATAGAGTGAGAATAATTACATGGTTACTTATGTTCATTTTATACATATCCTGATGGTACTGCTGTTTGCTTGATTTGTTTCTGCCTTTTTTTTTTTTTTTTTTTTTTTTGAGCAGGAAAGAGGGTATGGCTATACGAACAGAAGAAATTATATGGAAGAAAAAAAAATAAAAAATAATAATAAAAAAAAAGGCAAAAGCATGGACTTATACCTGTGTGTGTGTGCACATAAATGCAGAGAGTGAGTGGTACAATAAAACAAACGTTAGAAAGTGCAACAGCTGTAGCTACAAAGAGGGAAAGAAACAGGTGAGGTAAATTGTGAGAGTGGACTGAAAGGAAAAAAGGTGACATAATAACAGATTGGACTGTATTGTCTTCTCAGAGTATTTCCAATGAGTGAGCATGTGACAAGGCTGAATAAATTCAACAGAAAGTCAGGAAGGAGTCCTACCTTGGTTCTTGGTTCTGATGGTCTTTGGCATCAGGTAAAAAACTGGTGTACCATGTGTCAGTGGATTGTAGCTGGTGTAGGCTGGTGTATCCTTTAACTAACAGTTCCTTTGAAGAGCAGCAGTGGGGAAGTACCAGAATTCATTACCTATTACATTTCTTTCCTTTTATGGTGAAACTTCACTGTGCTCTTAGTTACTGTAGGACAGGTGGTTTATCCAGCTGGAGATTGTATCTACCCCATATACTTTCAAGTGATTTTTTTCCATGAATTTCTTTAGACAGTTTTAGCTTCTTCAGCCTCCTGTGCCAATATATTTCACAATTTTTGCCTGTGTTGCAAACAGAAGGTCCTTTGGTTTTAAACTTAGCTGGCCCGATAAGTTCTGTGAATATCTCACAATGTTTCACTTGAAAAAGTGAAAAATCCTTCCTAATTCTTCCTTTTCACATCTTTTCACCGTATTCTGGGAAGCATACCCAAGAACTGTCTGAACTACTTTCTCCTGTCTTGCCCTTCCTTGCCTTCCTTTTCCCATCTGATCTAATCCCCCGCCATACAGAAAATCACCTAAATCCTCCCTAAAATCACCTAAACTCCTTCCATATGACTGATGAAGATAGGCACCTCCAGAGGCGGCTTTAAGTGACTGACTACACTAAGGAATCAACAGATGCTCAAACTAGGTGTTTAATGCCATTTTAAATGCCTCAGCTTATCCCATGTAGTTGCTGCTTCACATCCTGTGTCAGATGCTCTAGGGTTTCTTAAACGGCCTGCTCTTATGTGTGGGTTAGGAGTGCCACTCCTAAAGGCTTTAGGCTTAATAACTCTCTAGGATCTATTCACTGCACTGATTAGATCTCCATGGCAACTTAGACAACTAGCTTATGTACAGAAATTTACATATAAACACCTAAATATAGGTGTTATATTCTTGAACACTATACTGCTAGGTTCATTTTCTGCCTAAATTTAGGTCTCCAAAGTATGACACAGAATCCAATATTATATCACTTACACTTAAATGGCAAGATTTCAGTAAAATATCAACCTGTTATGCTAACTCTTCATACTATTAATTATTGCATGCAATTTGTTTGTAATTAAGTTAAAGTATGAAATAAAAATGTATTAAAATATAAATTGAAAATCTGGCTTATTACCAAATATGTTCAACATTTACTAACTAGCATTTTAATTTTGGATAAAAAATAAATAGTCCATATAAATTTAGCTTTTCCCTACAACAATAACCATATTTCATCACTAGTGAAGGGACTGAATCATAAAGCTTCCCTGCTATTTTTCTTTCAGATCTAAAGGCTGCCAAAATTTAGTACGATTTTTTTTTTCCAGTTTTCAGCCAATTTCATACCACTTTCACTAGTTATTTTTTTCGGAGACTCATACATGAGATTTTAATACTTGCAAAAGTATTTCCCATCCAACTCAGGATATTGTTTCTATGATTCTATGATTTTTTCATGTTATCTCTGCAGACACAGTGTTGTCTTTGAAATATTTCACAATACAATAGTTTCCTGAATACAGTATCAAAAACTTAGCAGGATTGGATCTCTTGGAAAATCAAGTCAAATGCCTTTTTGTCTACAAACACATACTATAATCTATTTCATAAACAGATGAAATTTTATATTAGAGTTTATTTCAATGCGACAAGTCTTTTAAAAGTTATTCTATACTGCAATCTTCTGATTATTAGGAATACTTCTCCAATCTCCACCCTAAAAAGGTATATCATCAATTTATTATTCTATATGCCAATGCTGTATTTTATCTTAAATAACCTTTTTGTATGTGTACTTACAGGTTGATACTTCTTGGCACATTTTTCAGTTTGAGATCAGTTTCTTTGTCATGAGAGCCCTGTTCAGAATATTTCAGATGAAAGCTCATATTTAATAAGTTAAGTTAATAAGTCTCACATTTAATAAGTTAAGCATATTTCTCTATTTCTTCTACTTCATTCAATACATCCTAAGATTACATTAACCATTTTCTTTGTTGCATCTTATGGTATGTTCTGGTCAACCAGGGTATAGTTCTTCTAACTGGAAAAATGTTACATTTAAAAAACAAAAACAAACAAACAAAAAAGAACACTTAAGTAGAATTTTATTATCCCTTTAAAGATGCAAGCACAATTTTTCTCATCCTAAAGGAGCTTAAAACTGTTTATGGTACTCACTTTCTAAAAGTGCCTATTTCTTTTTGTTGACTGCAGAAAGACCTTGGAATGATCATCTTTGATACAAACATCTAAAATGTAGACTTTTAACATCTCTGTACTGAGACATGGGTAGATTGAGTTTTGTTTTTTCATTTCTAACTGATTTCAGAATTAATAATAGAACTTTGAATTTTCAAATCAATTCATGCTCTTAAATTTAATCTGATTTGCTTTTTAAGATTATTCATTTTTTTCTGATATATTTCATTATTCCTCAATATTAAGAACGGTTTGTGAAACATAGAGAAATGCTGATATGTGTAGCTTTTGACCTAGATTTGGAGTAGTTTAGATGGCTGGAGTCATAGCTATCCTGTTATTCTTGTGATTAGTCAAAAAGGCTTCCAAGCATGTGGTGATCTAGACCTCTGCCTGTTACCAGTGATTAAAAGTCTGTTTCCCCAAATCAAAAGGCAGTTTGAGACACTCTTGCTGCAAAATTTATCAACCTTTTTCTGTCCCAGAGCTTGGTTTTGTTCAGTGACTTCAATATGAGTTAAAAAATCCCAACAACACTCTGTGGCATTCTAGTTAATTTCTCTCTTAGGGGAATTATTATTATTATTATTTTTTGTTTGTTTGTTTGCAGTCCCTAATGATGTATTGATATTCAGAAGTGATGTGACTATCTGTACCAGGAGAATTATTAAAGAACATTTCATATCAGTTTTTTGACATCATCTTGTTGATGTTTAATTATTCCAAAGTTAAATGATAAAATGGAGTCTGGATATTTGGGATTATTTTTGAATTTCTGAAAATTCTACATAATCTATGATGTTATTGAAAATATTTTTTCTATGTGTAATTTTAAGTCTGACAATTTAACCCAAACAAAGTCCGGAATAGTTTTTGATTCTAAATCCTTCTTTTCTTCTAGAGAAGCTTCCTTGATGATGCTCACAGTGTGTATTGTTTATAAATTACCACTGAATAGTATTTTCATCTACTGTTCAATACTTCTGCAACATAATGGCTGCATGTTAATAGCAGGCTGTGGTTGCCAATGGCAACAACAGTGCTTCAGCAATGAAAAGCTGGAAGTAGCAAAGTACCATATTGTGAGAGCAGCTACACAGATCCCAGTATGCTAGGCCTCAGCCGTAAATTTCCTGACTGCAGTAGCTGAATAAACAACTTTTATTTTTCAGTTGGATGCCACAAGCAGGCAGGGATCAAGCAGGTCACATATAAAACTGACCTGGTCTGGGGCTGAGCTCCTTGGAATCAAGCAGAGGTCAAAGCAGGAGGTCTCAGAATTATCTGCTGCAGTGTGGTACCTGAAATCTTATGGGTGGTGTAACATAGAGAGAAATTCAGTTAATATTCAGAAACAGATAAATAAACAAAAACCTTGTAAAAACACCAGTTCTCTGAAGCCCATAGAATTTCAATCACTTCTGTGCTAGGAAACCACAGCAGCTTTGAGCTCTGGTTTTGTTCTGCAGTGCAAATGAACAATTGAATTTAAATTGTTGAGACTGAATATTGTTTAGTGAAGGAGAAAGATTTTCAATCCCAGTTATATTATATTCAATGTTTTGTTTAGTGATACAATGATCAAGTTTATTTGGCTATATTTGCAAGGATTTTTGAGTTTGAAACTCAATAAATGAACTTAAATTGTGATGTACCCATGAGTAGTGAGAGAGCTGGTTGATCCTTGCAAGCTGGTCCTTGCAAGGCCGCTCTTGACTACCCTTAAAAGGCTATGGTGATTGGGTCAGGTTCCTGGAGACGAGAAAGCAAATGTCTCTCCTGTTTTCTGGAAAATCAAGGGAAAGGATCTGGGGAACTGCAAGCTAGTCAGACTCACCTAAATCTCTGGGAAGATGATGGAACAAATAATTGTGGAAATCATTTCCAGCCATGTATAGGACAAGAAGGCAATTGGAATCAGCTTGTGTGGGTTTTCAAACAGGTAATTATGCCTGTCCATCCTGATATCCTTCTATGATGCAATGACTAGTTTGGTAGCTGGGGGGAGAACAGGAGATATATATATATATATATATATATATATATATATATATGTATATATATATATATCAATTTAACCTTGACTTTAGTAAGGCTTTTAGCACTGTCTCACCTTCATTGATGGATTGATGAAGTATAGGGTAGCTAAGTGGGCAGTAAAATGGACTGAAATTGGCAGAACTGCTGGGTGTAAAGGGTTGTGATCAGTGGCAGAAAGCCCAGCTGAAGGCCAGTTACAGTGTATTTCAAGAGTCAATATTGGGCCCAGCACTGTATAACCTCTTCATTAGAGCTCTTGATTCTGGTACAAAATGCACCCTTAGCAAGTTTTCAGGTGATGCGAAGTGGGGATGAGTGGCAGGTGCACCAGATGGGTCTGTTGTTATTCAGCAGGGCCTCAATGTCTCTGGAGAAATGGGCCAAAAAGAATCTTGTGAAGTTCAACAAGGGAAAATCCCAGGTCTGACACCTAAGGAAAAAATAACCTCATGCCCCAGCACAGTCTGGGGACTGAATGGCTAGAAAGCAGATTGGTGGAAAAGGACATAACAGTCCTGATCTATAAATTGACTATGGGCCAAAGTGTTCCCTTGAAGTTTAACAGCCTCCATGGTTTCATTTGGAAGATTCTAACAGGTAGTGGGAGGTGATCCCTTCCACTCATATAAGCATGGGTGAGACATACCTGGAGAGTTGTGTCCAGATTAAGGTTCCCCACTACAAGAGAGACAGACACATTGGAGAAAGTCCAGCAAAGACCCATGAAAGACCCATTTAGAAGTCTTGTTATCTATTGTGAGTTTTGGGGTCTGATAAACTTACCACCCAATAAAGCAATGGTAATGACAAAAAACTACTAACAAAACTACTTATCCTTATTATATGCAGAACCACAAATGACATCTGAAAGATTTCATTTCCTTCTCACCATTAACAATGTGATCCATGTGCATGAATTACTATGGAGGAATTTAACCTTTTCTCCTTTTCAACATATCGTGAGACGTTTTCTCCTGAAGAAATGTGAACAAATATGTTGTCCTTTGCCTGTATATAGGGGGGGGGGGGAACTTCAGCAAAATTACCACTTTTTAGTCACTTCATGAAATGTTTTCTTCACTGTCATTTTCTGGAACAGGTAGCAATGTCAGTTTGTTTGTTTGTTTGTTTGTTTGTTTTTTGATTAACATTACAAGCACTCCATTTCACTTTCTGATTTTTCTACTTGGTCCTTACAAGAAATGTCTGAATATTTCTAGCATTACATTAAATGACTGATTTTATTGCTGTGGTCCTATTGTGAAACCTCTCGTACTAATGTTAAGAATTGTGAAAAATTCTGGGAAAAATAACATTACCTGCAACTTCTTGTGGAATTAATTACTGCCCTTCGCAAGGTGATCTTGACAACAGTCATTCTGTTTCAAAGCACCTTCAAAAGAGCAGTGGTATCCAAATATAACCTCAGACAACAACTGAAGTTTCAACTTTCATTTTTTTTAATAGTTTTTTTTTTTTTTTTTTTTTTTTTTAATGTCCCCATCTTTTTTTTAATAAAAACGAAATAGAATCTACTATGGATGGATTCAGAGTATTAGCCTCATCTTTCATAGAAGAGGGTTATGGAAGATCAAAACACTCATAACTAAAAACAATTGAAATATAACTGTGGGGATACACAGGAAATGCTTCTATGAGCATACAATAGATTAGCAATAGATTAGCAATACATTAGATTAACTCATGGATTTTTTTTTTCATTGTCAAATTCATCAGGCATGTACATTTGACTTGCTATTGAACCTAAATATAATTTTTTTCAATCCTTTTTTTCTCTGTGGCTTATCAAAAAAATAAAATTTGGAAATCACCTCTCAGGGCTTGTTCTTCTCAAAAGAAGCATATCACTCCTCTGCAAGCTGTGCCATACTTGCACGCAGATATGAATTTCTGCCTCTACAAATACATTGGGAAGACTCACCCTGATCCAAAAGCCACAGCAGATTTCAGTGCAGGAATTCTAGCAGGTAAAATAGCATTAATGGCCAATGGCAAGAGCAAGTGGTCTACAAACAAGGTCTACAACCTTCGTAAGACACAATATAAAGCACAGCTCATTAACAAACTGACCAGACAACTTTGAAAAACTGTGGCATCCTATTCCTAGCCAATGCAGAGGAGTGTCATGAAACGCAGTTTTCTGGTTTGTACCACCAGAATACACGTGTTTGTGATAATGATTGGTTTGTTCAAGGTTTCAAAAGTTTCAGCAAGTCTGAGGTCACTGAACTGTTCAGCAGCTGTCAATTTGTATTAATTAGGTGTTTCTAATCTTTATCTATAATCAGTAGAGAATTATAGTCACCCACCAGAGAGAGATTTTACCTAAAATATGTTGGGAAGTCCAGTGGTTTGCTACACTTTCTGAAGGTTCCTTTTGTAGAATGAGCCATCCTAAATTATTTAAATTGTTACTGTTTGAAAGTTGAAAGATTTTTTGGTTATGATGGAAGTTAAGTAATATGATCTCATTTTTGCTGCGTCAGTGTATCTTGGTTACTACAATTATGTATAAAGTATATAAGTATTATTATTATTATGTATAGCATAAATATATGTATTTTATTTATTTATTTCACAGAATCACAGAATTGAAGGTGTTGGAAGGGACCTTGAAAGATCATCCAGTCCAACCCCACTGCCAAAGCAGGTTCCCTAGAGCAGGTTGCCCAGGTAGGTGTCCAGACGGACCTTGAATATCTCCAGAGAAGGAGACTCCACAACATCCCTGGGCAGCCTGTTCCAGTGCTCCGTCACCCTCACCATGAAGAAGATCTTACACATGTTGGGGCAAAACTTCCTCTGCTCTATCTTGCAACCATTACCCCTTGCCTGTTGCCACAAACCACTGAAAAGAGGTTGGCCAAATCACTCTGTCTCCCACTGCAGTGGGTGTATGTAGCAAGGTTTTGGTAGCAGGGGCCATAGGGGTGGCTTCTGTGAGAAGGATCTAGAAGCTGCCCCATGTTTGGTAAGGGCCCCACTGCTGACCAGAACTGAGCCAATAAGTGATGGTGTTTGCACCTCTGTGAGAGCATATTTAAGACAGGAAAAAAAAAAAAAAAAAAGCTGCGCCACACAGCATCTGGGAGAGTGAGAGGAGTGAGAAACAGCCTTGCAGGCACCAAGGTCAGTGAAGAAGGAGGGGGAAAGGTGCTCCAGGCACTGGAGCAGAAGTCCCCTGCAGCCTGTGGTGAGGACCATGGTGAAGCAGGATGTTCCCCTGCAGTCCATGGAGTACCACGGTGGAGCAGGGTTCCACGCTGCAGCCCGTGAAGGAGACCACAGTGGAGCAGGTGGACCTGCACCAGCAGAGACTGCGGCCTGTGGAAGACCCCTGCCGGAGCAGATTCTGGGCGGGACCTGTAGCCCGTGGAGAGGAGACCACGCAGGAGCAGGACACCTGGCAGGAGCTGCTGCCCATGGGGGACCCGGGTTGGAGCAGTTTGCTCCCAAGGGATGGACCCCGTGGTACGGACCCATATCTGGAGCAGTCCTTGGAGAGCTGCTGCCTGTGGGAAGCCCACGCTGGATCAGTTCAGCAAGGACTGCATCCCGTGGGTGGGACCCCACAGCACAGGGGATGAGAGTGACTGAGAAGGAGCGGCAGAGAAGAATTTCTATAGACTGACCATAACCCCCATTCCCCTGCGCCGCTCGGGGGGAGGAGGTGGAAGAGGGTGGATGGGGGGGGGGGAAGGTGCTTTTGGTTTCTTTCCTTTGTTTCTGACTTCTCTAGCTCGTTAGTAATAGGCAATAAATCTTACTATCTCCCTATGCTGAGTCTGTTTTGCCCATCACAATAATTACTGCGCGATCTCCTTGTCCTTATCTCAACCCTTGAGCCCCTTTCATCGTATTTTCTCTCTGTTCCTCTTTGAGGAGGGGGAGTGAGAGAGCGGTTGTGGTGGAGCTCGGTCACCCACCCGAGCATAACCATCACACTGGGAAAGACCAAAGACTCAATTCAGTTACATATGGTCCAAACACAGGCCATATTTTCAATGATGGTCATTGTTTCTTAGATAGAGATTAAATTGCCAGAACATATGGTCATTTCAGGTGCAGGACTCTTATGTAGATATGTATGCATGGTTATTAAATTCTATGAAGAACTTAATAAAAATGGGAGAAGCCAAATTTCACGTCCTGGATGTGAGAGCTACTCTGTCTCTCCATCAAATACTCACCTATACCAATAAGAAATTATATTTTATAAATTATAAATAAATATCCAGTTGCCAATGTGCACACTTTGGAACGACAAGTTAATAATATTTTAAGTCAACAAAACTGAAAATGATTAAAATATTCATGGAAAAACTTTGGAATATTTTAAAACTAAATGATGTCAAAATTATCTATTGTTTTTACCCTTAGCATAGAAAGTGCTTGAAAGGCAAGGCTTCAGATCAGTTTTATCAATAAACATTTGAAACATGCAGTTGGGCAATAATAGAGAACCATTAAAAGCAGAAGTACCAGTAGAGAAACCTTGTTCTGTGATTGAGTGCAAAGAGAGTATCCATATCCTTGGAAAGGTTTCAACCTTGCTTGAATGGAGAATACTAATAATTATCTTTTGCTACTACATAGCTGCCTCCTTCTGGAAACTTGCAGGAATTTCATAACTTTTATGCTTTATCAAATTTATAAAGAATCATACAAGAAATGCAAAAACTATCAAAAAGGTAAATTGGCAAATATTTAGCCAAAGATGGAAAAAGATTTAATTTGCTTAGGAAGCTAGACTTGAGGAAGGTAGGTTACAGAACAAAAAGTAGAGGATTTGAGAAACACAAAAATCCTGTATTAGACATCACAAATAAGTAATAACAATAATAAATCTGATGTTCCGCAGCAAATTGAGGAGAGAGATCAGAAGTGGAGACAATCTACTGTGAAAATTGAAATGAGATTAAACAAATTTACTGTGGCTTAAAAACTGAAGCTATAATTTGATTTATTTTTCACTAGAGATAATGGTGAATAGGGACTAAAACCAGGAAAATAAAAGTGAGGATAAGTGTACAGAATTCCAGTTGTCTAAACAGAGATGAAACTGAGGGAAGAGATCACTCAAATACAGAGAACTGGATAAACTCTTCACCAAAATTCTGGAAAAAAAAAAAAAAAAAAAAAAAGAATAATCATATTTTAAGTGTGATACAAGATTTTAATGAATTTACCAACCCTAAAGTGATAAAATATGAGTGATCAGGCAAGTGATGTATGGAAATTTAAGAAAGATGAACTCAAAGTGATCATAAAATTTATAATCTGCTAGTCTGAGTCCAGTACTGTGAATAACACTTCTGCCAGGCTTTGACTGGTAAAGGAAAAATTAGGTTTAGCATCTAGTCATGCAGTGCAAGTCCTCAAAGAGAAATCTGAGGAAATTAAATAAAAATGACTGAATACTCAATGAACTATACCTTTTCATTTGCAAACAGAGAATCAAGTGGCTTACAAAATAGTTGTTCTGTCTCTTCTCATTGAAGGAAAAGAGAGAGGAACAGAAAATGGGATACTACATAATAAAACAATCAAACAATCTATAAGATACTCTTCTCAGCCTGCCTGCTATACAGACCAGCTCATAAACAACAAATAAGAAGTAGAAGACTTGACACCAGTGTTAAGCACTCATATTTTTCTGTATTCCTTCTTCAACCCATAAGTAATATTTTTTTTCAGTATGTTCAGATAGGAATATATATATATATATTTACATATGTATTTCCAGGTTGACTTAAAGGTTTGATGGCTAATATTTTTGACTCCAAAAGCCCAGAATTTTGTTGCTCTCTTCATTATTATGTTTGTTCCATTTTTCTGTAGACCTTTTTCTCAGTAGTTGTCATAGTGTAAAGTCAGGCATTCGATGAGAAATCAAAAAATGTTTTTTTGTTTGTTGGTTGTTTTTGTGATTTTTGTTGTTTTTTTTGTTGTTGTTGGTGGTGGTGGTGGTGTTGTTTTGTTTTAAGTAAAATTAAAAAGTGCGTAAAGTTTTTATAAGTGAGTAATTTCAGATTATATGTAAACTACTGTGTAAAAGCAGAAATTTCAAACTAATATTCACTCTCTTAACCATGGGTCTCTGTTAGAAATTCTTAGAAATAAAATTACTATTTAGGAATTCTTTGCCTCGCATATTGCCTGATTTCAAACATTTCCAGCTCTTGTAAGTCACCTTAATTCTTACATTTCTTAACTTTTCAGTGCTTGAAGGGTTTGATTTTTCATTTGTTGATATCAAACCGGGAACACAGAAATCACAGTGAAACACTGAACACGGTGAAAACGTATCTGCATCTACATTTTTAATCAACAGGACGAGAAACTTTACAGCTTTTAATAACTGAGTCTAATAGTGTAGGAATATCTTAGTTCATACCAATGCTGTGAGAATTTGCTGTCAACACGATGAATGAAACTTCAGTAATTGCTACATAGAAGATATGCAGGCACAATAACTTGCTTTGAAACCAAGTGGTACAGAACAACTGATGTCCTTGCTTAAAACATGATCTCTCTGGCAGATTTCTTTTAGGTAGAACTAGCTGGAGCCATCCAAACTGATGTGAATTGTAAACTTATAGCAAAACTCTGAATGATCAGGTAGCCAGATCTTGAAATCACACTCTGGTCCTCTTTTATTAAGATGTATAAGTTGAACACTACAATCTGTTCAGCTTCCAGAAGGAAATAGCCCTTGAACTTAGCTGCTTTCAGCTCTTTCCTTTATATACTGCTGTCCTTCAAGACTCCACTTGTTTGTAGTCCCGCCATTTGTCCCCACCCCCTTGCCCCTTTGAGATTTTTATTTAGATGTCATTCTTTTGAGAAGCCTGCTTTCTCCTCCATCCATCCTCCAGTGACGTGGGGTTCAGCATCCCTTAGACCAGTTTCTTCACACATCTTTTATCTGGCTCCTGTACTAGCCTCGGTGTCCTTCTCCCTAATGATATCCCTCTGAATTCAATTCAAGAAGCTTCCTTCTCTGTGCTGCTGAAGCTCTGGAGGAGAGAAGGAATACAGAAGAGCAACTTTTCTGTTCTCAGATCCAGTAATGGGACCCAGAGTGCCTAAGTTGAAGGTAAGAGCTGAAAATGGGAGACATAATCCATGCCTGGGATGGCATCTGTTCAGGCAGGTACACCTTTTCACGAATTCAGCTGTGAAGTTTTGACAATTCATGTGGAAATTAAATTTCTCAGGTAGACATATTCCTCATTAACAAAGGTAAAAAATGTTCATTCATGATATGAAGGCCACCTTTGCTACATTTCATCCTTTTTCCAAACAGCAGAAGTACAAGAATTTCCTGATGTTTAAAGTATCCAAAGTTGTTTAGCATGCAAAGCTGTGTCTACTTCTTTTCCTCAGAAATCATTTGTTCTGCTAGCAAAATGAAACTTTTTGCCCATTACCCTTATAAAGGAACTATATATATATATTCTATTTGATTTGATTTGATTTGTAAAGTTAAAAAAATAAGTCTTCCAGAAAGTGAACTAGCTCAAGCTAGCTATTAAAAGCTATTAAAAGATATAATTCTTACCCAATTCTTGTCCATAAAAGCAATTTTTTCAACTTAAAAAGAAGTGTGAATTCAAACTACATATAACATTTTCTACACAAAAATATGCATATTGTAAATGTGCATAAGAAATATATTTGTGAATGTTATCACAAGAACCAAGAGACTAACTTATCCTAGTGTGCTCAAAATTAGACACTTTTTAACTGTACTGTAAATATGTATGTTTTATGTATGTATTTGTAACCTGCCCTTACTTCAAAAAGATCTTGCACAGTAATATATTTTTTTTTTTTAATAAAACTAATTTTATTCCCAAGGTATAAGAAAAAAAAAAAGAGATTGTCTTTCTAGTTATCATGTCCAGTACACCGTAATCATTCTAATTTTCTATGATCTAGTATGTACTGAAATGAAAGATGACACAAAACTGAGGAGAGTGGCAGATTCACCAGAGGAGCATGTTGCCATCCAGACGGACCTTGACAGGCTGGAGAGGTGGGCTGACAAAAATCTCATGATGTTAAACAAGGAGAAGTGCAGAGTCCTGCACCTGTGGAGACAAAAACAACACAGAAACCAGTACATGCTGTGGGCCACCCAGATGGAATGCAACTCTCCAGAAAGGAACATGGGGGTCCTGGTGACCACAAATTTTAACATGAATCAGCACTGTTCCTTTGCTCTAAAGGCTAACAGTATTCTTGGCTCCATTAGGCAAAGTATCATCAGCAGGTCAAAGGATGTGTACTGGCCAACCAGTACAAGAGAGACATGGATATACTGGAAAGAGTCCAACATGGGGCCACCAAAATGATCAAGGGACTGGGGTACCTCTCCTATGGCGAAAGGCTGAGAGAGATGGGACTGTTCAGCCTGGAGAAGAGAAGGCTTGGGAGGGAGATCTTGTCAATGTCTATAAATATCTGAAAGGACGATTGCAAAGAAAATGGAGCCAGGCTCTTTCCAGCTGTGGTTTAGCTTCAGCAGGCAGCTAAGCACAACATGGCAATTTGCTCAGTCCCCAAGACTGGGATGGAGGAAAGAATCAGAAATAAATAAATAAATAAATAAATAAAAAATTGGAGGGTTGAGATAAAGACAGAATTTAATAAGACAGAAAAGGAAGTCAAAAGTTATTATTAATGTTATTATTAATAATAATAACCTTAACAACAATAACTATAATAATAATAACAATAATATATACAAAACAAGTGAAACACACTGCAATTGTTCATCATTCACTAACCAATGCCCAGCCAGTCCCTGAGCAGTGGTCACCCCCTTGGCCAACCCTCTCAGTTTTTATTGTTCCACATGATGTCATATGTTATGAAATATCCCTTTGGTCAGTTTATACTTTATACCTTTTTCAGCCTGCTGTTTCAGATGGTCTCTGAAACAACTCTGATGAAACTCTGTTTCTTTCTTCAAAAAAGGATGCATTTTTATTTTAGGGTTCTGTATAAGTAGACAAGTAAAGGAAGGTGTCAAAGATTTCTATTTAGAAAATAATTTCTGTCAAATATCATCAGTTTCATATTTTTTTTTAACAATTCTTTTATTTTCAGATTTATTTTGGAACATATGCCTACACATTTGCTACAAACAAGGCTTAGGTATGAAATCCTCATTAGGCTTAGGTAAATATTTTTAAAATAGTGTTGCTTTGAAGGCAAGAGTTTGGTAGAAGCTGATGAGTAAGCCAGTCATAAAATTATTTTTAAAGAGCTGTGATCATGCATATATTAGTAATAGGCTGGGGATAATAAAATTATCATAAACTGGAATTTATGATTCCTTTTAAAGAAGGTGTGACTGTTCAGAAGGTAAATGAGTGCTTAGCTCTACTTAGCTCAACTTGCATTTTATATTAAAGGTTAACTTTGGTCTGAAAACATGAGTGTGTCCTATAGGAAGATTTTGGGATTTGTCAAGAGGGGGAAAAAAATCTTAAACCAGAACAGAAGAATTCAAATTTACACCTTTTAAATTTTAGTACATATGCTTCCAATTATTTTTTATCACAGTTTGAACTGTATCTGTGAACAAATACCACAGTGCCAGCTCCTTGTGACAGGAATGATGTATCATGAGATATTTGAATAACAGTGTGCCGTTAAAAAAAAAAAAAAAAAAAAAAAAAAAAAAAATTCTTGGAGGATCATGGTCTGTGGAGGAGACTGGGGGCATAATCTCCACTTATTTTTATTTATTTATTTATTTATTTATTTATTTCCAATAAGGAAATATCTTCCTGTTCAAATGTTTGCTTTTTCTATATAAACATGAATTATCCTGGAGAATGTGAGAATATAGGTATTTCTAAAACATATATAACAATACATATATATATTTACCTTTAAAAAGCATTTTGGGCAGAATTTTTTCAGCTATGCCTAATCATTACCTCAAGGTCAGAATATATTACAGAATCGTCTAAATAAGAGTGTTTGTGAAATTGCATTATAAAATAAATTTTATGTTAGAAATACATTTGTTTCCTGGACACTTCAGATGGCCCTTAAAGTGCACATATCTCTATTTTAGAGTTTTTAATTGAAAAGAAATTCTATAACTTTTTTTTCTTTTCTTTTCTTTTTTTTTTTTTTCAGGAGCTACATAAGATTAGTAGCCTGTATACCTGCCAGGATAGGGTTTTATGTAAATATAAATAGCACATTTAACTATTTAGAAATGCATGTTAGGTATTTTGCTATACATTATGACTAAAACTAGCTAGAATTATTTCTTATTTAAGTCTTGAATTTATGAGGAAGCAAACAACTCATATCTAAAATTCATTCAGAAATGCAAATGCATTTCAAGGAAATGATTTTATATATATATATCTTTAAAAAGAAAACAAAAACAAAACAAAACAACAACAACAACAAACAATATTATACCTGACATAACAGAATATTCCTGGTTTTATTATTATTATTAATTGAAAGCAAACAAACAAAACACCAAATGCTATGGTGTAACCTAAACATACTTTGATCGTACATGAGGTTAAGGAAATTGCTACAGGACTTAAGCAAGTTATAAGTACAAAAATGAGGTTTGTTCTTTAGTTGTAACTGTGGTGCATCATGGTATCAGGAGTGGGCCTGTGTGTACACCCAGTACGCTTTAGTCACTAATTCTCTGCATGATCCAGCAACTCAACTGCCACTCTTATACACAGAAGACATAATGGTCTTGAGATAACAGCTTGACATACTGGACTTGAAACAATATGTTTGACCAAATTATCAGAATCAAGCATTTGACAGTTAGAGGAACATTCCCAGTGGGAACTTTGGACATTTCTGTTAACTTAAATGTATGGATTAACATCCTAGGCAGAACATCCCAAAGGTTCACTTAGGTGATTTTTGTTGCAGAGGTGATCAAATTGTGTATAGATGTAACTTTTGCAAACAGTCAACAGAAAATGTAGAAGAAACCACTTAGGATGTCAGAAAGATACATAAGAACTGTTTCATATATAATTAAGATAAGTGCCAACCATGGGGAAAGCAGCAAGTTGAATAAGATACAGTGAGGTGTTCACACTGGTGGGCGGCTAAGCTCCACCTTGCTGCTCTCTCACTCACCCTCCTCAAAAGAACAGAGGAAGAAAATATGAAAAAATATGAAAAAATATGAAGGACAGGGAGATCACTCACCAATTACTGCCACAGGCAAAACCGACTCATCATAGGGAGAATAATGTAATTTATTGCCAACTACTAACAGATTAGAGCGGTGAGAAAGTAAAAGCAAAATAAAAACACCTCAACCAATGTTATCAGCATTATTTTTTATCCTAAATCCAAAACACGTCACAAACCAACCACTCCGAAGAAAATTAGCTCAGCTGAAACCAGGACACCAGTGACAGAACAAGAGGCAATGGACACAAACTAGAATGCAGAAGGTTCCACCTGAATATCAGGAAGCACTTCAGTGCTGTGTTGGGTGGCTAAGCATTGCCACAGGTTTTCCAGAGAGGCAGTGGAGTCTCCCTCCTTGGAGACCTTAAAAAACTGTCTGGACATAGTCCCGGGCAACCTGCTCTAGGTGTCACACCAAAGGTCCCTTCCAATCTCAAACATTCTGTGATTCTGTTATCTCATTTGTGTTTCCTACAATTTCTATTATTTTTTGCTCAATTTTCTCTGCTAAAAGTTTTGTCACACTTCTTATGTACACACGAAGACTTTGACACACACACACACACACACACAAAAAAAAAAAAAAAAAAAAAAGTTGACAAATGAGTCATACCTGAAGGCCATTTTAATTTCAGTTCAGTTATATTCCAAGTTAGGATTGGCATAGTATATATTAAGGAAGTGATTTGATAAGGAAATCATCTCAAACTGCAAAGTGGTCAATTTACAGTGATGTCTGTTTTTATTAAAAACTAAAGTATGCATCATAGACTGTATCCTCATGGAAAAGATCTTCCAGATCTCTTTACATTATCAAGAGTATAACCATCGTGTCAGGGAAATTGGTTGTAGGAGTAG
Source organism: Oxyura jamaicensis (assembly GCF_011077185.1). NCBI lineage: Eukaryota > Metazoa > Chordata > Aves > Anseriformes > Anatidae > Oxyura > Oxyura jamaicensis. The sequence continues at coordinate 171,840,859 of NC_048893.1, forward strand.
TGCTGCTGCTGTGCTTGACATGTGTGAGCCTGCAATTGGAGAAATGTCCCCTGAACAAGAAAAGCACTGTCAAGACTGCAGAAGGTTCCATGGCAGGGGATTAGGATGAATATGGGCTGTAGCAGGTGAGACACAGGAAAGTCTGTGAGAACTATGTTTGGTTAGTATAGAGAATAGAAAGCTAAGTTAATTTTCAGTCTTCAGCTATCTGGAGGTGGCAGTTTCAGAGAAGATAGAGAGACTGTTGCCAAAGGTGTACAGTGAAAGGACTAAACACAAGTTGCAGCAAAGGCAGCTCCAACTAAATACAAGCGAAAAAGATGTTTCCTAGTGACAGTAAGCATGGGAACAAGCTGCCCAGGGTCTATCCAATCTCTCTATATTTTTAAAACTTCCCTTGCAAGACTGAACAATTTGACTTCATTTTGAAGTTAATCCTACTTTGAGCAAGGGACTGGATTATATCTCTTCTAAAGGTCCTTATCAACCAAAATAATTGTATGAATCAGTATCATATCGTAACTTTTTTTTTTTTCTTTTTACTTTGTGTTTGTTGCAATTCAGAGAGTATTCATACCACAAGTTGTAAAATGCCTACCCCATAGTCATCGAGCTAATTGACCAGTCAAGTACAGATGGTTTCAAAAAGCAGTATGTGTATCTCCAAAGAAAAGAAATGATTAATTTATACTTAACAGTTTGATAAAGAAATTAATTTATGGAGTATATTGATGTTAAAGGAGTGCTGGAATGAGAGTATGGGAGCAGAGGTGCAGAAATAAATAAGCTTAAGTAGAAAGAAGATGGAGAATCATGGAAAAAAAAAATCAGGCTTAACTGTCACATGTAGAAGCAATGTAATCTGAGGCACAGAACACACAAAGAGTCAAAAGATCTGTAAAAAATATCTGGAAGGGAAGTGTCTCCTGCAGTGTATCTGGCTGCAGGAAATGAATTTTTCAGATTAAATTATTGACAGTATACATAGATCAAGCATATATTTTTCTGATTATTGTTTTTTTCTTTAAAAATATGAGAAAAAGAAAAAAGGAAATATGTTATTACTTTCTATATCTTGGATTCTGTAAATTAGTATTTTTATTTGCCTTTTACCTCTTAGTGCACCTAAAGATAAATTCAAGAAAAACAGATAACCAGAAGTCTTTACCCCAAGGATATCCCAAGCCAAGCATTAAGGGGTTAGGACGTGATAATAAAGCTCCAGCACATTATGGATGATATCTAAAGGAGAACAGGTTACAACTTCCAATTGCAAAGGGTGGCTTAAGAGCTAGTATCATAATGGACAACAACTTCCAGTGAATGGTGATTGTCAAAAAGAGTTATCTAGTACATCTCAAGTAAGAGAAGACCTGAAATTTGAGGCCGTTGACACACCTGAGACCAGAAAATCATGATGAAATTTATGAAGGACTTTTATGCAGCAGTTACTCTATACAGAGCCTTGGGCAGATAAATTCCTCACCTGTGTACTCATTCAGCTATCTGCTCCTTTGCCAAATTAATTATAAAGCAGATGAGTAGAAATATGCATAGATTCAGGATGCAATTTCTTTAAAGTTCATATGAGTAATGCCACACTATGAAGCTTAAAATAACATTGATAACTAAAAACTATGAAAAAAAAAAAAAAAAAAAAAAAAAGTAATGTGGAGCTTACAATATGTATTCAGATATGGTGTTCATTTTAGACATTACTTGATTTCTGGAGTAAAGATTGGTGTCAAATTTTAAGTTGGAAACCATAAAAAGTATATATATGCATACGACATTTTCAAAGACTCTCAAAAGATTTGTTATTTGTACCTTCATTTTCATGTAGTTCTTCTGGCAGGAAATAACCTAATCTTTACATTTTCAGTAATTTGCACTAACATTGTCTTCTTCTATGTTTGGTGATACCATTTTTTCCTCTAAGTAGAACAGTTGATTACTTCTGTAGTTTGGTACTCTTTCGATACAAAAACTGAATAATTCAGAGAACATAGAATCATAAAATGGTAGAACAGTCCAGGTTGGAAGGGATCTTAAAAGATTATCTGGTTCAACCTTTCATGGAAAAAGGTGGCTAGACAAGTTTATCCGGCACTCTGTCCTGTGTTGTCTTGAAATTCTTTAGTTATGGGGACTCCATAACATCCCTAAGGAGATTGTTCCAGAGATTTGTTGTTCTCATTAAAAAAAAAAAAAAAAAATCTTTCTTTTATCAAGATGAAATGTCTCCCTGTGCAATTTGTACCCATTGAACCATGTCCTCTCCGTGTGCCTCCTTGTGAAGAGAGAGCCTCCGTCCTCTTTGTAGTTGCCCTTTAAGTGCTGGAAAACTATGATTAGCCCCAGCTGAGCCTTCTCTTCTCCAAGGTGAAAAGGTCTAAGTTCTTTAGCCTTTCCTCACAGTACAAGTTCTTCAACCATTTGATCATCTTTATGATCCTCCTTTGGAGGCTCTCCAGTCTGTTACATCTTTTCTGAAATGTGGAAAATATAAATGGACATGTGTGGCTTTACAAATGCTGAGTAGAGTAGGGTGATTACATCTCTATCTCTACTAGTAATACCCCTGTGGATACAACCAAGGATCCAATTTGCCTTCATTACTACGGCAGCACTTTGCTGACTCTTGTTCAGCCTGTTATCCACCAGGTCCCTTTCAGTATCTAGAATACTAACCCACTTAGAACAAAGTATGTAGTAGTTTACCAAACAACATAGCATCACATTATCAAACTACTTAAATGTATTTTGTCTACTCAATTGAAACAAACCTCATATAATTAAAGAATGTGTACAACTATACATAGAAGCACACAAACATGCACATATGTCTGCATATAAGTACTTTCTTTTCTTTTATTTTCTTTTCTTTTTTCTTTTCTTTTCTTTTCTTTTCTTTTC
>NC_048893.1:171844174-171930543 GCF_011077185.1 Oxyura jamaicensis
CCTCTCCTCTCCTCTCCTCTCCTCTCCTCTCCTCTCCTCTCCTCTTCCCTTTTTCTATTCTTTTTTTCCAATTTTTGTGGAAAAAACAACATATCACAAATTATTGAATGGCCTGTACCTTGTGTGAGATTCTTAAATGAAGTCTATACAGATAGTCTATACAGCCAGAAGTCTATACTGATTTTTAATACTGTAAAATACAGGTCCTTTATGAATCCATAAAAAACAGCGGTGGGAGGGAACATTGGTTTTCTACCTGCTTTATTGTTGGTACTTTATATTATCAGTCTATGTAAAGTGTATTGGTTACACCACATGCTTTGCAGTTGTTAACAAATAAATTATAATGCCTAAAGAGGAAAACTTAAAAATCTGGAAAGTTAACATTACTGTTTCAACCTATGAAAGTAACAGGATTGAAATAATAAACTGAATTATTTTTAAAAGTCCATGAATAACAGAATAAGCTATGAAAACAACAGTTATAAAACTTTTAATATATATACTCCAGATTAAAAAATCCCAACAAATCTGAAAGCCTATTACTAGTCTGAGACAGCAATCTGTTAATGATGATGCAGAAAATGAAGAAATCTTGAGAATCCTTACTTTGTTTATGGAAAAAAGCTGGATATAAAAATATATCGTGGAGATAATGAAATGCTTCCAATTCCAAAGACATCATCAAAAACATATTTGGAATGTCAGCTTTCAGTCAGCAAACACCTTTCACCTTCTCCTCAATTCAAGAGTGGGATGAAGAGATTGAGAGATATTATTTTTTTCTGTTTGAATGTAGGAGAAATTATAGAAGAATGGGAGAGTATTACTGCTGTTACAGCGTTTAGAAAGAATAAGTGGTAATCAGTAAAAGTAATCCTGTTAGCATGAACCAAATTTTAAGCAAGTAATAGAAAAAGTAATCTCAGATGGTGTTTATATCTATATTTGACTAGAGGTTATAAAGATAATAAATCTAACAGTCAATGTGGTTTTATGGAAAAACGCAATTGCTTTGATTCAAATATTAAGATGTTTATGAGGAGTTTGTCATGTTACTGTATGATATTCTGATAAACTGCATTAATTATATTTTACAGATACTAAACAGATTAAAAGTTATTTAAGTCTTGAATATGCCTCAGTATAATTTCACATACTTCAGTTAGGCACTTTCAGCAAAATCAAAGGGTCATTCAGCCCAATGAAGTTCTGAGTTAATCTTAAAGGTGCTTTTCTCCGTCCTTCAGATACAGAGGAACATGGATGATTCAGCCTACATATACCTTAGTGAGTAATGCAATTTAATGTGACTACATCTGAGTAGTGATACAGTCACAGCTGAGGACTTGCTGCCCATATTGTATATGCTTTGGAGGAAAGGATAACTTTTTAAAATGTTTGATTTCCTCTGTGGTTAGACAGTTCTGGATACAAAGAACATTTTGTTGAGAAAGACAAGACACAGCAGGAAATAGTGATTGGAAACTAAAGACAGACAACTTCACAGTGGACAAAATAATTATTTAAACCAATTAACAATGAGAACGAAACAGAAATGGAAGTGATGGTTTTCTGAATCTTAAAGATTTCTGATAAAATTGGAAACTGTTAGGTAAGAATTAGAATCTGACACTGCTGATGTTCCTTTTAACCCAGAAGCTGGGTTAAAAGCAACATATCAAGGTAAAGTAGAATCATTAATGTCATATAGAATGAGTTACACTGGGTGGCAAACAATACTTCTTAATCTGGAGCTCCATCAAGATATGAAGAACAAGACCCCATTTTTTTGTTGTTGTTGTTCCTACAGAAAAAAAAAAAAAAAATAATAATAATGAAAATCTAATAGAAATTTCAGCTGAGATTTATAACAAGATGTAACAGGTGGCTTAACAGATGTGTATGCATAGTGGGGAACAGAAATAAGACAAGTAAATAAAGATAAAAAGCTCATTTTGTATGTGAGATGGTTACCGCAACTTACCACCTGCATGGCAGTTGAGCTGAAATTGTCTGAAATCTCATACAGTAAACTTTACATCCTTTACAGTAACAATAATAAAAACAAAAACAAACAGACATTGTTTTATAGATTCTCAAATACTTTTCACTGTTATCCACTCAAAATTAATGAATTACTGTGGTAATGCATTGTGTACTGGTTTGATCCTCCAGAGGAGTATGGAAGAGTCCAAAATAATCTTTTTGAATGTCTGTATTGTTTTTTGAAAGACAGCTTGATATCCAGGGTCTCTAATCAACTAACTCCAAAATATTGATATAAAAGTTGAAGTTTGAAAATCCACTAATCCTTAATGAGCATTAATCTCTCATCTACTTTAAAATACACATTTTATATTCATGGGGAAATCCTGGATAAGAAATAACGTCCTGAGCATGTGCTGTTCAACTATAAACTACTACTGGAATTAGTTTTAATTAAGAAAATGAATATGAAGTTGGTTACTGAGCATTCTTACATAGCAGAAATTTGATTGTTATTTTTCTAAACAGTTCACATTGGTTTTGTTATGTGTGAACACTAAACATATATTATGCTTCCAATTTTATTTAATATGGATGGTTATTGTGAACAGAGATGCATTTTTTTTCCACAAATTTTATGTTACCATTAAAAGAGACTTTATGCTGTTTCTGTATTTATAAAATTTCTACAGTTTTTTTTTTTTCAACTGAAAAGTAAAATAACAACAAAATCTTTGTTAGTATATTCCATTTCTATGCACATCAGAGTGCTTATTGTCTGAGATTTACATTATAATCCACCTTGTTCCACCAAAATGACATAAAATCTTCACCTGCATGTATTTATAAAAGTGCATGGCCATTAATAAAGCAATAAATAGCACAAATAAATAGCAGATATCTAACGATGCTCTATGATCAATAAACAATGCAAAATGGACCATGTCACAGTTTAAACTCTGTAATGTTTCCCTTGTAGAACAAAAAGCATCAAAGATAGCATCAGAGATGCATGGTTGTGTGACGTTAAATCTGTTAAGATTCCAATAATAAATCCCTGATGGATGCCTGAAGAGGAAGAGGTACAGCATTTAACACTCAAATCTACAACAAAACAAAACAAAAACATAAACATAAATAAGTCTATGTAATATAAAAAATCATATTTATATATATAATTTAACAATTATGGTTGACATATAAATTGTCAGTAGTATGTTTATAGTATATGCTAATGATGTTCTTGGCTTGCCCCTGAAGACACATAGTGTTGAAGCACTGAGTCTGTATATCTTCGTCTTTATTGCTGTGTTCCTGAATAAGTAACTGTAAACCCCATGGTTCACTGGAAATGGCTGAGTTTGATCTAATGAGCAACTTTAGGAAGTATTTGGAGTGCAGAAAGGAGAGATTAACAAATATCCTATGAGTCTCAGACAGCAGGACTGAATGTCCTGTTTCTGGCAGCTTTTGCTTCTGAAGTATGCTGGAAAAGAAAGACACATTGCATAGTTTAGCCCCATAGAAGGAAAATTTAAAAAAGCATATGTAAGGCAATAGGGCCAAACAACCTAGAATCTTCCAAAACACTGTAATGTTGCTGTGTAGGAGATAGCATCCTTACTTCTCTGAAATGAATATCTTGCTTGTTAGAAAGGCAAGGATTACCTATAAATCACATTAAATATTCTGGGTCTGAGTGGATCTCTGTTTCTCAGTACTTAATAACCTCTTTAAAAGAATATGAAGCATCCATGTTGTTATTTGTGCAATTAAACTCACTTGGGCCATGCACTTTCCCAGAAGCTTAAACCTTTATGTATGCTCCTAATATAAGACAGATAATGATAGCTGTTGTAGAATCCAAGTAAGCCTATGACTTCTATATAAAGTAATAAATGGCAAATATGACCTCCCTGTATTTCAGTCAGCAACTTGGGAACTACAACATTTGTATTGGTTTGTATTTTTTTTTTCCTGATTAATTTGTTTCTCTTTAGCTGTTAAAACTAGATAATTTGATCTCAAAATAATGTGACACTTCTATTAAGATCTGAATGTTACTTACATACTGTACTGCAGAACATAAAAAATAGACCTGTCTTGCATAGACTTGCAATACACAATGACAGTGCAGAAATGAAAGAGGAAATAAACTTGCTGTAGTGCAATGAGCATGTAATGAACATAAAACATCAATGTTATAAAAGTGTTAATAACTGTTTATTAAATATGAATGTTTATGATTTCCATCAGAGAAGTCTGTTTCATTTATCACAGTGTACTTTGGTGACAGTAAAGGCACAATAATGAAGACAATTTATTTGACTTCATTACCTAAACTAGTGTGTTTTAATGTCCCTGCTGTTCTAGCTTTCCTAATGTATGCTCTCAAGGATACCATTATGCACCTGTTCTTTTTCCTTTTAAATATATATATATACATATTATTGAGTGTGAGTATTTATAAACTAGTAACAATATCTAAATCCTTTCTTAATTTGCCTCACATATATCCATCTTAACATTTCCATTTATATACCTGTGTAAGGAAAAAGTATATATTATACTATATATAGTATATTCCTTATTGATACCCACTGTTAATTCTCTATTATATTTTTATTCTCTTTTTTTTTTTTTTTTTTTTTTCAAAGACAATGGTCCTCTACAGATCTAAAAAGAATGGATAAAAATATATTTTTAACTTCACAAATTAAGTATCCCAGTTCAACTTAACCAGAACACTATTTCTTTCATCCATTATAAGCCTTGGACTTCTTAATGAACAAAAAGAAAAAATAATTATCATGTAAAATGTTTTGGGTCATGTTAACACAAATATGTCTGTGTTGCCTTGTAGCTTATAGGCATTGTAATACAGCTGCTTACTAATGTAATAATACTGCTTTTTCCTCCAGGCACTGTGGTAATTATTACCTTTTATCTACAATAAGTTACAGGTGGTTTTGTTTGTTTGTTTGTTTAAAGGATATATAACTGTTTGGGTATAGGGAGTCATAACACTAGCAGTATTGTCAGGCATCCAGTAGAATGAGAGTAGAAATATGAGTATTACAAGGAGTCAGCAAAAGACAACAGCTTATCTTTATGATACTTGTGTTCATCTGAAAGATTTAAATTATAAGTGTAGATAACATTTTTGTTCTGGCCAAAAATTGTAATTTTCTAGAAGCAAAAATCTCTTCTAATAAAGCTTATAATATTTATGGCTGATAAGTAATTAAAACAGAACATTTTATGAGCCTTACTTATGGTCAGAACCTGTCATACTCATGCTCTTTTTAAAGAGAGAACAGTTAAATTGCAAGATATAAGTACACTTAATAAGTAAGCATTTAAAATTAGAAATAGATTTTTGTACTTGTAGGCAAAGGTTTGTATATGAGAATAGCATAATGTCATGCTGTTTAATAGGATTACATGACATACAACATTGAAGAAAGCACAGATCTCCAGACAACCTCCTGCAAACAATACAATGACTGATTTTGTTTCGAGTAAGGGTAACTGTTGAAAGAGGGAATACAAGGAACAATGTATTCCCTTTCAGAAGGCTGCATATTTGCCATGTTTCTGATATTCATATAAGTAGGAATTTGTTCCCAGATCATTTCTCTATCTGCAGTCATATGTATTTCCTCCCATACTGTCATTCCCTTAAGTATTTCATTTGCTTAGTGAAAGCTATTTAAAATAATTATTGTTCATGTGTTCATTAAAGTACTTTATGTACAGATAAATACAGTTATGTATGCATATATATGAATATGTATATATATATGTAACCAATAGCTCTTCACCCTGCTCCTGCACTTGGCCTTCATGTATTGATAAATAAATTATGAAGTTTCTGTTCTACTTTTCTCTACATATGCCAACTTCATCAGTTACATTAGAAAGCCTGCAACTGACAGGGTGATTGTTTGATTTTATTGATCCATTATGTCACCTGCTTGTCACTACCCAGCTAAGTTTGCTTTAGTTTATCACTTCCAGATATGGAAGATACACTGTTGGAAAGGAAACTTTTTATGTATCCATTCAGTCAAGGAAAGAATCTTGCATAAGTAAATGTAAGTACATTTTTAGGCCTTCTAAGGCAATGTCTCATTTAATACTCCCCACAAATGAGTATATTCACCAATTAAGAGTCACTGTGACATTTAGAGATGAAAACCATAATTTTGCTCTCATCTTCTGTCCTTAATCATTCATCATGTTTCTATTCTGTTGTTCAAATGGGTTCCTATGAAAGAATGATTATGTCTGTGATCAAGTCTGGCTCTCCAGATAAGAATGTTGTGCAGTATATTCTGCCCCAGTGTGCCTCCTTCCTGCCTATACCACAACATACCTCTAAGAAAACTATTTGCCAGGTTCAATGGGATTCTACTAGGCACCTAACTAAGATGACAATGCATCTATAGTTCATCTGTATCGTGCTGGGAGGCAAACTAGCTAACCTAATACTGGTCTAGTTTTCCTACACTCCTACACTCTCTCAAGAAAGACAGGTGTGTCTCTAAATGCTCCCAGAGGACAAGTCAGTCTGTCTTAATTAGGTACCTAAGTTCATCTTGCTGTATATGAACTGAAGTCTTCTGTATTATGAAGAAAACAGAACATGGCAGAGCAACATTAGACAGCATTTTTAAGAGAATTAACTACTTCACTACCTTACAGAGTAAACTGAAGTTCAAACATGATGCTTCAGTATTATAACTCTTATACATACATACGTACATATATATATATTTTGGTTTCTTGTTTTCCTTAAGCACCAAAGAGTCAATTCAACAAAATATTTTTGTATGCAGTTGTATAGCATAGCTGCATGCATAGGGTACAAAATTATTACATGACAATGAGTGAGCTCTGTGCTTGCCAAAATGAAATATGGGAGGATTCAATTTGGGGGTTCTCTGTTCAACATAAATTGCAGTAATTTCCACCTGTTAATGGTTTATAAATGTAATGATAGCACAGACTAGGCTTTTAAAATCAGCTCCTACTGATTTCAGTGGGAGTTGGATATTTAAATACCTCTAAAATTTTCATCTGGTTATACTTGAGCATTTTGTAATTACAAGATTGGTAGCCAAACTTGTTAGGGGAAAAAACAAACAAACAAACAAACAAACAAAAAAGGGTGGATAGGGCAGGACAAGAAGAATGTAGGCTTTAACCATAATTTAGTAAGTTTCTAAGTATTTACATTTCTCCAAACGCATTAACAGTTATTTGCCGTTATTAGGACTGGGGGTGAAGCTTAAAGTAAATGTGAGTATTTAACATTTTGCTAAATTAGAATGTATTTTGTACTTCTATGTATGCAAATATGTCAGTTCTGAATATATTTGCTAATGCTATGTTTTTTTCAGTATAAGAAAGTTTTCATAATTATGTATATCAGAACATTTATCTTTTTTGCATTAGTGAAAACCGGTAACCGAGGTTTTCAGTGATGAATGTAAGCTTTTTTTTTAGGCCAAGAAGAGATATTTAAGGATGAAGGCTTTGTGGTGCCCTAATAAGTTTACAGAAATTCAACATATTTCTCATTAGATGTCTTTTCTATATTAGAATTTAGAAATCTAAGGCAGTGAAAGAAAAATAATAATAATTATTATTCAATAATAATAATAATAATAATAATAATAATAATAAAGTTTTTAAACCTCTTAAACCTGTCGTGTTCCAGTGGGTTTGAATTTTTAGTGTCTCTGTTCTCAGGGCCACATCTTAAAAAGAGGAGGACGGGATAACCAGAAAATAAGAATAATAATGGAGAAACTTTACCTGTGGAGGTATTACTAAATGAACTTCAATAATCTCTGTACTGTTATCTTCACACATTTTTTACCATCCTTAGTGGAAGTTTCCATCTGAACTAACAGTGCTATCCTTTCAGTTCTCAGTATAACAGCAAAGGAAAAGAGAGATGATATAGCTGAAGAATATGATCATTAACATCCACATGATTCCAGCCTATCTTGTTTTACTTAAGCTAAAAGTAACACCTTACAATATCACTAGCCTGAAATATGAAAATTTGCCAGAAAAAATCCATAAAAATATCATCTCTGAGATTTTTTATAACTAACAGTAAAGGGTACCTCAATATCTATTTCAAAGCTGATTTGATGAATACAGAAAAGGTCAAACTAAAAATAACTAGACTGAATCAGTTATAAGTGTAGTAACATATGCCTCATTTAATAATGAACTCTAAATTTGCTCTGCAGTTTAAGTAGTATCATGAATGCTAATTCTGACAGTAAAGGGTTATGAACTACCTGTCTGCTCAAGTCTGGCACAAGGTCAGGCAGTTATAAAACTAATGAAAACCCTGATGTACCAAAAGGTGGATGATTGACATGACTGTGTTAGCTGAAGAAAGTGCTGAGGAACTCTGGTGCATTCAAGATGATAGTGTCCTGAAAACACAATTTACAACACTCCATTTGTTTATAATAGCCTAAATGCTTATTGCTTATATCAACAGTAGCAGAATTCAAAACACATTGTATTAAACTTTAATGTACCAATGACCAAGGAAGTTTTCCTTATGTTTTTTGTGGTGATCATCCTAAGGTCATTATACTACGAATATGTGATTATGCTTAGAAAAAGAAAGTTGTAAATAATTTAGAACATATTGAAAGGATGAAAAGGAATTATTGTTGAATCTTTATAAGCAAAAGAAAGTGTAAAGTTGTAAAAGTCAGCTAATACCTTTAAGAATTATTATTTAAAATTGTTTGAAAAAAAAAAATGTGTTCTTCCACATCAGAAATTTATTTTGTTTTCTTTTGCCTCCTCCTGTGAAATTCTCTTTCAGAACTTCACATATCATATGGCTAGTTTTCATCCATTTATTTTCCTGTTAGAGTAATTAAAAATGCTATGATAATTTTATTCAATTGTCAGCTTTGTATAAATAATAAGATGTTTTTAGAACATTGAGCTACTGGATACAAATTCTTGCTTTTCTGAATTTTTGAAATTCTATTCCCAAACATATCAGTAAAGTTTAGGTCATAGCATCTGGATTACAGCATTTACACTTAACTGTTTTACCCCTTATGACACCCTTTCACTTCCTTCCTCGTAGACATCTTGGAAATAAGGGTCTTGTATGTCACTGAAATTAAACACCACATCTTCAGAGCTCAATAGCGGATCAGCAAAAGAAATAAGTGCATTATGTTATACTGGCTTTTTTTTTTTTTTTTTTTTTTTTTTTTTTCCTACCACCAGTAGTTCAGAGGAAATTCAAGATACTAAAAGAATTATCCTTGGACATAGCAAATCACACATAACAGGTATCAGAATGGATAGTGTTAGAAAACTGTGAAGAGTGGTGGATACATCTAATAGCTGTGCTGCCACCCACAGTGATCTTAACAGACTGGAGAAAAGGCTGGATAGGAGTCCCATGAAATTCAACAAGAAGTCCTGCACCTTGGGAGGAAAGCTCCAGGCATCATTATATGCTGGGGGCAGACCAGTTGGAAAGCAGCTTTGCTTTTGCAAAAAGTAGGTGAAGGTTAGTGATTCTTTTCCCATACTCAGCACTAGTGAGACCACACCTGGAATAATGTATCCAATTCTGAGCCCCTCTATACAAGAGAGACATGGACATACTGGAGAAAGTACAGCAAAGGGCTGCTAAGATGATTAAGCAACTGGAGTATCTCTCTTATAGGCAAAGTATGAGATACTTGGGATTGTTCACCATAAAGAAGAGAGGGCTCAAAGCAATCTTGTCAATGTATATGTAAGTATCTGATGACAGGACCAAAGAAGGAACATCCATAGTCTTCTCAGTGGTGCCCAGTGACAAGAAAGGAACCAGAGGGCACAAACTGAAACACAAGAGCTTCCATCTGAATATCAGGAAACACTTAATTGTGAGGGTGACTGTGCACTGAACAGGTTGCCCAGAGAGGTTGTGGAGTCTCCCTCTTTGGAGATGCTTAAACTGGTCCTGGGCAGCCTGATCGAGGTACTTCAGCACAAGGGGTTGAACCAGATGACCTCCAGAGGTTGCTTATAACCTCAACCATTCTGTGATTCTTTGATTGTGTGGGAAAGGCAAACAAAACAAACAAACAGACAAACACATTAACAGATTATCCACAAATCTTGAATATCATAGAATGGTTTGAATTGGAAGGGACCCTTAAAGATTATCTAGTCCAACCTCCCTGCCAAGAGCAGGTATATCTTTTACTAGATCAGATTGCTTAAAGCCCTGATCAACCCAGCTTTGAACAATTCAAGTGATGGGGCATCCACAACTTTTCTTGGCAACCTGTACCAGAGTCTTAACCACCCTCACTGTAAACAGTTTCCTCATTATATCCAACCTAAATCTACCCTCTTTCAGTTGAAAACAACTGCCCTTTCTACTGTCACTATATGTCCTTGTAAAAAGTCTCTCTCCATCTTTTCTATAAGCTCCTTTTATATTCTGTAGGCTGCAGTAAAGGTCTCCCCACAGCCTTTTCTTCTGCAGGCTAAACATCCTCAGCTCTCTTTCTTTATAGGAGAGGTGTTCCAGGCCTCTGCTTATTTTTGTGGGCTTCCTCTGGATCTGCTCTAATAAGTCCATGTCTTTCCAGTACTGCGGACCCCAGAGGTAGGTACAGTACTCCATATATTTTCTCGCAAGACCAGAGTAGAAGGGGAGAATGACCTCTCTCAAGCCAATAGCTCCACTTACTTTGATGCTGCCTGGGATGTTTGGCTTTCTGGGCTGCAAGCACACATTGTCTGCTCATATCCAGTTTTTTCATCCATCTGTATTCCCAAATCCTTCTCTGCAGACTGCTTTCTATCTATTCTTCATCCGGTCAATACTAATATTGGGGATTGCCCCAGCCTAGGTGCAGCACCTTGCACTTGACCTTGCTGAGCTTCCTCATCCCAGTTCTCAGGAATGTCAGGGTCCCTCTGGATCCCTCTGGATAACATCCCTTCCCACTAGTGTATCAACTGCAACATTCAGCTTGGTGTCATCCACAGATTTGCCCAGGGTCCACTCAATCTCACTTTCTTTCATTAATGAAGATATTAAAATGTATTTGTCCCAGAGGGACATCACTCATCATTGGTTTCCTCTTGGGTATCAAACCATAATTATTGGATGCAGTCACTCAGCCAGTTCCTTATCCACCTAATAATCCACCCGTTAAATCCACATCTGTCCAACTTAAAGGCAAGAATTTGTGCGGGACTACATCAAAGGCCTTACAGAAGTCCAATTTATTGGCATTAGTTGTTCTCTCGTCCACTAAAGCAGTCACTGTTGCAGTAGGCAACTAGATTAGTCGGGCACAGTTTGCCCTTGGTGATTGTTATTGTCTGTCTCTAGTCTCCTCCCTGTCTTCTCTAACTCCAACATAACTTCCATGATGATCTGTTCCATGATTTTTCTGGGCACTGAAATGAGGCTGACAGATTGGTAGTTCCCAATATGTAACAGATAAAAAACCACCCTTTTCCTGAAAGCTTGGTGTTTTCTGAGACAATTCATTCACCGATGCAGGCATTCAGCCACACAGAAAGTAGATAAAAGATGGATCAAAGCTACAAAATAGGAACACAAATCTGAACTTCATGATTTAGAGACATTCTGATCTTTCAGATGTGCAGTAGCTCAAAAAAAAAAAAAAAAAAAAATCACTTAAGAAAGTAAATCCATGCAGAGTTTCATTCTAAGATTTGGGTGTGGGTCAAAGTTGAACTGTCTCTTTCTAAACTGCTTTCTTTACAGCTAAAAAATAGTCTTCAATGAAAATTATATGTCACTACTGCAAGTAGGATTATTATTTTAACACTTGTTAAGAGCTATAGTAGATTACTGAAAAGATAATTCTTCTGATCCAGTAACAAAAAAATGTTGAATAGTGTCCTGGTTTCAGCTAGGATAGAGTTAATTTTCCTCCTAATAGCTGGTAAAGTGCTATGTTTTGGATTTAAGATGAGAAGAGTGTTGATAACACACTGATGTTTTAATTGTTGCAGAGCAGTGCTTACATCAAGCCAAGGACTTTTCAGCTCCTCAGTCTGTCCTGCCAGCGGGCAGGCTAGGGGTGCAGCAGGAGCTGGGAGGGGACAGACCCAGGACAGCTGACCCAAACTGGCCAAAGGGGTATTCCATACCATCTGGCGCCATGCTAAAAAATATATGGGGTGGCTAGACAGGGTGAGAGGGGGCGGCTGCTCGGGGATAGACTGGGCATCAGTCAGCGGGTGGTGAGCTGGTTGTGCATCACTTGTTTTATACACATTATTATCAGCAGTACTATTATTATTATTATTATTCTCTGTCCTAATAAACTGTCTCTATCTCAACCCGCAGGCTTCATTTTCGTGATTCTCTCCCCCATCCCAGAGAGGGAGAGGGGGAGGGTGAGCTGTGTGGTGCTTAGCTGCTGGCCAGGTTAAACCACAACAAATAGGCAAGAGGTGAGGTTTATTCAGACCTAGTAGTAAAAGAATTCTGTTTAATAAAGGAAGAATTTTGCAGTCCGTATAATAATTTTCCTTCTATAGGGTTTTTCTAGTCTTTATGGCTGAGAAAATGTCATTAAACATGTCAGCTAAAACAACTTTTTTTCAGAGGAGAAATATAATACATATTCATATTCCTATACTGTATTGATTATGTATATATGAAACACATTATCAACTACATTTTCCTGATACTCACCCTCTATAGACAGAATAATTTTTACATTCTGAGATGCTTAGTATTCTAACCAGACACTGACACTTATAAATAGGACCACTAATCATGGAATCATAGAATCACAGAATGGTTTGGGTTGGAAGCACCTTAAAGATCATCTAATTTCATGTTTCCTGCCATGGGCAGGGACACCTTCCACTAGACCAGGTTGTTCAAAGCTCCATCCAACATGGTCTTAAACAATTCCAGGGATGGGGTATCTACAACATCCCTAAGCAACCTGTTCAAGTTCCTTACCACCTTCTGAGTAAATAATTTATTCCTTTTAACTAATCTAAACCTACTCTCTTTTAGTTTAAAGACATTACTCCTTGTCCTATCACTACATTCCTCCTATCACTACACTCCCTGACATAGAGTTCCTCCTCCACTTTCCTGTAGGACTCCTTTAGGTACTGGAAAGCCACTATACAGTCTCCCCAGAGCCTTCTCTTCTCCAAGCTGAACAACCTAAGTTCCTTCAACTGTCTTCATAGGAGAAGTGCTCCAGCCTCTTGATCATCTTCTGGACTCTTTCTAATACTTTCACGTCCTTCTTGTGCTGGGTGTCCCAGAGCTGAATGCAGTACTCCATGTAGGGTCTCACAAGAGCAGAGCAGAGGGGGACAATCACTTTCCTCTACCTGTTCACCTTGCTTCTTTCGATGCAGCCCAGGAAAAAGTTGACTTTCTGGGCTGCAAGCTCACATTGCCAGCTCATGTTGAGCTTCTCATCAACCAACAACCCCAGGTTCTTCTCCGCAGGGCTGCTCTCAATCCGTTCTCTGCCCAGTCTGTATTTGTTCTTGTGGTTGCCCCAGTCCAGACACAGGACCTTGCACTCATGAGATTCACACAGGCCCACCTCTCAGTCCTGTTCAGGTCTCTTGGGATGGCATCCCTTCCCTCCAGCATGTTGACTGCATCACATGGTTTCGTGTTGCCAAACTGGCTTACGGTGTACCCAATCTCACTCTCCATGTCATCAACAAATAATTTAAACAGTGCCAAACCCAATACTGATCCCCAAGGAACAACACTAGTTACTGATCTCCACTTGAACATCGAGCCATCGACCTCAACTCTCCCAGTTAATCCAGCTAATTCTTTAACCACCGAGTGGTCCATCCATCAAACCCATGTCTCTCAAATTTGTAGACAAGGATGTTGTGGGATAGTATCAAATGATTTGCAGAAGTCCAAATAGATTATGTAGTTTGTTCTTCCTCTATCCACCAATGCTGTAATCCCATCATAGAAGGCCACCACAACTGTCAGTTATGATCTGCCCCTAATGAAGCCATGTTGGCTATCACCCCTCATCTCCTTATTTTCCATGTGCTTTAGCATAGTTTCCTGGAGGATCTTCTCCATGATCTTGCCAGGCACAGAGGTGAGACTGACTGGTCTGTAGTTCCTTGGGTCTTCCATTTTTCCCTTTTTAAAAATGGGGGTTGTGCTTCCCCTCATCCAGTCAGTGGAAATTTCACTGGACTGCCACAACTTCTCAGATACGATGGACAGTGACTTAGAAACTACATCTGCCAGTTCCCTTAGGACCCGCACATGTATCGCATCAGGTCCCATGAACCTGTACAACTTTAGGTTCCTTAGATGGTCTTGAACTTGATCTTCTCATACAGAAAAATCCTAAAAGAAGTGATTCTTACATCAAAACAGGATGAGCAAGATGATACTGCTCTTTCAGATATACTGTAACTAGAGGGAAATGTAGCTGAAATCTAAAAGGAATTTCTATTATCTCTGTGTTTTGTCTCCCCACCTTCCTCATGTCATTCTTTTTTCAGATATCTCCACTTGTACAATTTCTATTAAATCTACTCTTTGTAAACACATATTTTATTCAAACCTCTAATGTCACTGATTGACAAAGCAGTCTTTTTTTTAAGTTCCCCCAAATCTTTCTCAATTTGATACATTGGTGTAAAGGCAGCATTTACTCTTTTTTTTTTGGTGGTGGTGGTGGTGGTGGTGGTTTTTTTTTCATTGTTTTATTTTATAAGTATTTTTAGTAAGGAACTCCATACGTATTTTTATTTGTGTAACACATTATAAACTAGAGCTGAGATCTAGTTCACTTGAAACACTGATAGAAAGAAAGTGCAAGAACATTTTCTGCTAGTCACTAAAAAATATAGTTCCTCTGTTACACGTCAGATAATGTATTTAGTTTTCAGTTGTCCTATAGAGCAAGTTATCAATGGCATAGACAGTGGAATCAAATGCACCCTCAGCAAGTTTGCAGACAACACCAAGCTGAGTGGTGCAGTCAATACAACAGAAGTAAGGGATACCACCCAAAGGGACCTGGACAAACTTGAGAACTGGGCCAGTGTGAACCTAATGAGGTTTAACAAGGCCAAGTAGAAGGTGCTGCACCCAGGTCACGACAGTCCCAGACATGAGTACAGACTGGGACAAGAACTCATTGAAAGCAGCCCTGAAAAGAAGGTTGTGGGGGTTCTGGTGGATGAAAAGCTTGACATAAGCCAGCAGTGCACATTTGCAGCCCAGAAGGCCAACTGTGTCCTGGGCTGCACCAACAAAGAAGTGGCCAGCAGGGGAGGGAAGTGATTGTCCCCCTCTGCTCTGCCCTTGTGAGGCCCCACTTGGAGTACTGTATTCAGGTCTGGAGCCCTCAGCACATGAAGGATGTGGACCTGTTAGAATGGGTCCAGAGGAGAGACACCAAGATGATCAGAGGGCTGGAGCACCTCTCCTATGAAGAAAGGCTGAGAGGGCTGATGTTGTTTAGCTTTAAGATGAGAAGGCTCCAGGAAGATCTCATTGCGGACTTTTGACATATAATAAAGACAGAGAGGACATATAATAAAGACAGAGAGCAACTTTTTGCTCAGACAAATAATGATTAAACAAAGGGGAATGGTTTTAATCCAAAAAAAGGGGAGATTTAGATTAGAGGTTAGGAGGAGGAGGTTTTTCACTCAGAGGGTGGTGAGGCACTGGAACAGATTTCCCAGAGAAATTTTGAATGCCCCATCCTTGGAGGTATTCAAGACCAGGTTAGATGAGGCCCTGGGCAACCTGATCTAGTGGGTGGCATCTTTGCTCATTTCAGGGGGAGCAAGCCATTCCATGATCCTATGATCCTATGATCAAAATGGGGTGAATCAGTAAAATAAGTAAGTGGATGGAGTACAGGATGTATAAGGGAAGGGCTGTAGGACTTGTCTGGATTCCAAAAGAAGGTTCATGGAAGGATCCTACCATAGTCTTCCTCTATATAATAGGAAGTTAAAAAGAAGTTATATCCAGGTTCTTCTCAGAGGCCAATAGAAAACGAAGAGGAATCAGTGGTCATCAGTTGAAGCACATGAAATTCCAGGTAGATCCAGGCAATCTCTGTAGATATGAATGGCTAGATATGAATTCTAGAACTAGTTGCTTGGGCAAAGGCTGAAAAAAAGTTGGAATCAACTCGATTTCATTTCAAAGCTGACCTTTGAGAAGGAGGTTGGACTAGATAAAGTCCTGAGCTCCCTTGTAGCATAATTATTTCTGAGATCTCTAATACTAATTGTGAAGGAGTTCTTGGCCTAAGATGCTGAATAAACCATCTATGTGACCTTATAAAATGCAGCAAGGAGTCTAGACTGGAGTCTAAAAAATAAAAACAAAAGGAAGTAATAAAAAGTCAGAAAAGGAAAGTAAATAAAGCATTCCTTGTGAGTATTTGTATTGTGCCTCTCTGCAGGTTGTCAGCTGCAATGTAATGTATACACTCTTCAGTGGCTTTCAAACATGAATTTGCTGCTGCTGTATGTCACCACAGTAAATCTATAAAGGCTACACTTTTTGACTGTTAAATAGAATAGGGAAAATGCATTTTCACATGATAGTGAGACACAGAGTTCATGCTGGTCACATGCAGTTACAATGACTGAACCAGAAAAACTACATTTATTACCATTTCAGCACATGCAAGAAACAAGATATATACAAAGCTGCTGAATATAGCAGATTTTCACAGTGATTCAAGGCAATGTCATTTAGCACAGATGTTTCTGTGATTGTAATGTGCTCAGAAAATTCAGTGTTCATTGGTCCTTGAACATACATTTCCTGTCTGTATGGTGCATGTTGAGTAATTAATATTAAAAAAAAAAAAAAAAAAAAGGAAGAATTTTTTTTTTTTAAATGTTTATATTATCTTCCAGACTTTTCTAGTGTTTTCTTGTTGTCATTTGGTGTGTGTGCGTGTGTTTTCTTTCTAGTTTTCTTTTGTTTGTTTGCTTACTTGTTTTTTAGGACAGAGTTTATTTAACACATTCTGTTTCATAGCTGTCTGAGCCAATGGAAAGAACTATGATCAGCTATGTTGGAGTTCTCTTTCAGTCTGTCATTTGGCAACATGAAGAACTGAGATCTGTTCCAAAGTAGCAGGGACTTCTTGCATACCTATTATATACCCGTAGCAATCTAAACAGAAAGAATTTGCTTTCCATTAAAGTCAGATAATCTGGCTAATTTTCCCTTGCATTAACAACTAGTGGATTGTGAAAAGATGAGGAATACAGGGAATATTCTTGGAAGAAGCAAAGGGAGAGAAAGTTAAAAGAAGATAGAGAATAAATCACATAAAACGTATAATTCAGAGAGTAACTTTATATGGGGATGAGTTGCATCAAGGGGAAGCAAAGGGCATAGAGAAAAGGCATCGTGAGGGAAACCTGCACATAAAATGTGATTTTGAGACAAAATATTTAGTTTAGAGATGATACAGAATCTATTGGTGGAATGTCTTGGAATATACAACCAAGTAAAATGAGAAAATACAAAACATTTTATGATAAAATACTAGAAAAAATAAGATTATATACAGAATCTCTATATTAATTCTGTTCAGAATCCCCTTTAACCATTATGTCCTGGCTACTTTGTTCTGGCTATGTATACATATATAGTAACAGGATCCTCTACCAATTACAAGCAGTATTTGTCTCACTAGGAATAGGAACTAGGAGTAAATATGTGTCATGGAATGCAGTCTCCTGATTTATTTTCTTTTTTATAGTACTTTGTCCTATTTTTTTTTTTCCTTTTTCTTTATCCACCAAACATTATTTGCCTGAGGATGTATCACCATCATCACTTATATAGATGTGATGTGGAAAAGGACCACAAAAAAAATGGGCTTCTAAAATTTCTTGTTCTCTTTTTAGCTGATAACACTAACTTTGAGAACACTGACTTTGGACATGGAAAAACATAGGTCGTTTATTCTTTTGCCTTTATGAATCTGATTTTTCTGTGTGATTAAGAACAGCAGAGTTTTCATTCATGATCCAGAGAAAGATTATTCTAAGTATGTATACTGACAAAGGTTTATGAAGGAAGCCTATTTTTTTCTTCATCGCATACAACATGTCTTGTTATGTCACAGAGTGGCACAAACTCTTATGCTGTTCATGGGCCATTTACTCTGTAATCACTACACGTAAGTGTAACTACTTCAATAGTAGAGGTTGAGGCTGACCTGCTGTAGATGTCCCATAGATCAATCTTCAGAGCTCCACTGTGGGAGTTATAGATGTTACACATGGAGCCAGATACTACTAGAAAAAAAAACAGCACTCTCTCTTCCACAGACTGTCTTTTGTGAGATGAGCAACAGAGCTTAAAACAGGTTCAAAGCTGTGAACCCTGCTCAGGTCCTCACTGTAGTGCAGACTACAACTGTGTATCTAATTAATCCTTAAACATATTTGGCACAGGGGAGCAGCTTTTAAAGTAGCAGTGAAAAGCTTCCCCTCACTCATATTCATGTTGTTCCTATTTAGTACTTTAAGGTAGAAACATTTCTGGAAGATGGGCTTCATGGGTTTGATTCTCTTGAATCAAAATGGAAATTTAAGACAGCGGTCTCTCACGCTCTGTGTGAATGTTCAGCATTCAGCTATAGTATAGCTAGGAGCAACAATATAAAGCAAGGTACATGAATAATCACTTTAAAAGTAATGGCCACTATTCTGTTTTTGAAAGAGAAAGCTTAGTCTCTTCCTTCACAAAAGAGTTCATAGCTTCAAACTTTAAGCAGAGGTAAAATACATCAGTTTTCCCAGTACTGCCCATCACCTACTACAGAGAGTGAAACATCCATTGAGTAGTCTGTTCTGTAACACTTGACCCTCCTGCAGAGTAAAGGATTTTTGTACAGAAAACTCTGTCAAAAGACCCTACTTGCCAAACTCAGGGCACTTTCAGGACTAGACACTTTGAGTGTGGGATGTTCTGCACAAAGCAAAGCATCTGCAGTTATACTGCAATCCTTTCAAATGCTACCCAAACTCCTTCTTTGACTACCAATCCTTTCAAATGCTACCCAAACTCCTTCATCTGGCTTGCAGGCTAAAATCATGTGAGATAAAGTATATTCTGCAGCCCACAATAATTTCACACTAGCATCATCCCATTGATTTGGAAAATAAATAAATAAATAAATAAATTCACAGGTACTTGCCAGTTGCAGTTGAAAAGACAGTCAGGCCAGTAGCATCAGGGGTTGAATGAGTTACCAGATGGATGGAGTGACTTGATTACTTGCATATAATAGCAAGAGAGGTTGGAGAGGTCAGTCTTACTTCCAGCATGATACATGCTATGTCAGAATGGTTTGTGACAGCTCCTACTGGCTCAAAAATGACTCCTGCTGACTGAGAAATGCTTATGGCAGTTCCTACTGACCCAGCCAGAGGGAAACATCTCTTTAACTCTACTGGGATAGATGGTACCTAGAAAATACAAAAGGTCCAGGTCAGATCTCAAATACTTTGTTTAGTATATTATACTCAGAAAAAGAAAAGACAGGCCTTTCTCTAAGTACTTATTCCAAACAGTACTATCACAGCTTGCTTAATAGCCTAATATGCTTATTATTGTGTTGTTAAAGATCTTAAGCAACACATCTGTTCTGTTTGTTTTCTCTGTTACTTAGCTTTTATTGTTTATAATACTTATTATTCATTTGATCTATCTATCTATATTTCTTTATGCATGATATAGACAGAAATTATATATATATTTCTGAAAATATGGATGCAGATATATATATAAATATATAATATAATATATATATATATTTCTGAAAATATGGATGCAGATATAGACAGAAATTATATATATATTTCTGAAAAAAGCCTAAAAATGGTACAGGAAATTAAAAATAAGTATACATAAAACATATCTGTGTACAATCAAACCTAATTAATTATGAATCATGCAGTTACCTTAACGTAATTTTGACAAGATGTCATAATTTTGTTCTGCCTCAAAGGATGTTGGGTCTCTTCCCCATCATCCTTTGCAAAAAAAAAAAAAAAAAAATCACCTTTATACAGAGAAAGTTTTTGTTCAAGCCAGTTGTCACTGAGACAGAGAGCTGAAAATGAATGATGTGCTGAAACACAAAGCTGCAGGATGAGATCAATATTTCTGCCTTTTAATCTTGTCTCCTCACCTTCTCTGCTTGGATGCTTTTAAAATTTGTTGCTCATGGTGCTGACCATTAATAATCACCATACTTATATTGGAATTCATCTCCTTTACATATATTGACATATGGCTTTCAAGATGCTCCATCCTTTTTTGTCAAGAATGTAAAACTTCAGGGTCAATCAAATGCAATCACTTGTGTTTTACATCAGCAGAGTTCATTTATGTATATGGAAACAAAAGCCCTAATGAGTTACATTGAATCATATAATAAAGATCTTTTCTGACTTATGTAAATTTCTCACATAAATTTGATCCAAAGCAGACACAAAAAAAAAAGGTCCAAAGTAAAAAAAGGAAGTCTCACACTGGTGGCACATAATTGGTCTTGGCATGTGTATACTAGTAATTCAGTAGAAGTGTGCTGGGTTGATCATCAAACCCCACGCAGCCCCTCCAGCAGGATGGGGGAAAGAACTGCAAGGTAAAAAATGAGAAATCAAAATCTGTGGGCCAAGATAAAGACAGTTTCTATGTGAACAAACAAACAAAATAAATAAATAAATAAACATCTGACACAAAGACAACAGCATACTAGCTTCCACCAGCAGACTGATGCCCAGTCAGTCTCTGCACAATGGCTACCTTTGAAAAGCTGCCCCTTCAGTTTTATTGCTGAGCATGACGTCACATGGCACAGAATATCCCTTTGGTTAGTTGGAGTCAGCTGTCCTAGCTGTGCCCCCTCCCAGACTCTTGCCCACCCACTGGGGTAGAAGAGTAAGAAACAGGGGAGGTCTTGACAATGTTCAGCCACTGTTCAGCTGTAGCTAAAAAATTTCTGTTATCAATCCTGTTCTGGTTCTCAGTCTATAATAGCACTGTACAGGCTGCTGTGAAGAAACTTACCTCTATCCCAGCCATAGTAAGAAAGATACATTCTTTAATCACCATCTGAGCATAGGTTGCATGGATCATATCTGTACAGAAGACTATAAACTGTCTATTAACAGACTATAAACTATCAATGTGTTTCAGGTGAAGCAATAAAAAACGTTGGCAAAATTAATATCTTGCATCTGTCTGCGGCATCTATAACATGGTAGACTGAGCGCGAAAACATGGAAAATCCTGCTGCCTTCAAAGATCTGTCCATTATCATTGGTGGTTAAATTATTACAATAAATGTTCAAACAGAATCTCTTTCAAAATTTTAATGTAGTCATTGCTAGTAGTATCATTAGGGCTTTTAGTGTTCATTTACCCATTTGACAATTAATGCAATAATATTCACCTCACATTGCTCTCCTGGTCAATTAAACCTTTGGAAAATCTTATCAATTTCCTGAGCAAATTACATACAGAATTAGTAATACAAAATGTCCATTCATTGTACCTTCTTCTACATCTCTTATACCCTCTGTGCTTACGATTTTGCCAGTTCTTGCTAATGTAAAATTTCGTTCATGTAAAATTTTCAAATTATGTGTTTAAAATAATTATGTCCCTTCTGAGAACCATTACAAGGGAAAATACTTGAGCTGATTAATGCGAACAAAAAAAAATAATAATAATAAAAGGGGGGGGGGGGGGGTGACACACACACAAAAAAAGAAAATGCAGGAACATTATTTTTTGCTGACAGGTCACATTCACATAGACCACCTTACATAGATATCAATGTAAGTGTATTTTGTCAAGGCCATAAGGAGGACAAGTGAGCACAGACTCCTTCAGGACTACTAAAGTGTCTTTCACTGAAAGCCTTGCAGACACACTGCTTTTCTGCAAAAACCGGGCTATATGGAAGACCATCTGTGCATTCTGGTTTAGGATATGGACTGAGTTTTCTCTCTTGACATTTCTCGAAGACAAGCACAAGCCCAGTCTCAGATACAAGCTGGAATACAGCAAAAGTGGACAAAGGTAAGTTTAGACTCAAGTGTGGGTTTTGGATACTGATTATTGTCTAGGGTAGAAAAGACTATTGGTTTTCAACTAAAGTACTCTCAAATTTGGCTAGTTTACACATTTTGGGAAAAAAAAAAAAATGATCAGAGCATAGTTTTTATACTTTTTCAGGTTATAAGCAGATGCAGTGCAAGATACCTTGTACAAACATAGTTTTGTTCCTTGTGTCAACACTGCCCAACACTGTGATTACAGTTTTGAGGCACAAAGGTAATTATAATTTATTTTCTGAATATTTCAATCTATAAAAAGAATATATGATGATAAGAAGGTCTTTAATATTTGAGACCAAAGTCTATCTAACCCTGCATCCCATCTCTGAAAAGGCCAGGAAAGGATGTTGAAGAAAATATAAACAAAACAAACAAAACAAAACAACAAGAACACGAATGAACAGGCAAACAAACAAAAAACAATCAACAAAACAAACCTCTTAGGGCTAAATTTGAATATATATATATATATATATATGTTATGTCCTTCCAGTTTTTGGTAATACATCATTTTAAGTTTTTCCTGACCTGGGGAATCATTTCATCATGTTTAATAGCTCTAGCTCTTGGCAGACTTTTCTTTTATTATTTGTATAATTACTTTTTTAAATCCCATGTGGCCTCCTGTCATGGTTTTGGGTGGGATAGAGTTAATTTTCTTCCTAGTAGCTAATATTGTGCCGTATTTTGGATTTAGGATGAGTATAATGTTGATGAAACAGTAATGTTTTACTTCTTGCAGGGCTGTGCTTCCACAGAGCCAAAGATGTTTCCATTTCTCATGCTGCCCTGCTAGTGAGCAGGCTTGGGGTGCACGAGAAGCTGGGAGGGGATGGAACCAGGACAGCTGGCCCAAATTGGCCAAAGGGATATTCCATACCGTATGGCATCATGTGGGACAAAAAAATATGGGGGGAGTTGGCCAGGGGAGGGAGGCCACTGCTTGGGATCTGTCTGGGCATCAGTAAATGTGTGGTGAGAAATTGCATTGTTCACCACTTGCTTTGTATATTCTTTATTATTATTATTATTATTGACCCCCCTTCCTTTTCTATCTTATTAAACTATCTTTATCTCAACTCAAAAGTTTTTACTCTTTTTTGTTTTCTGATTCTCTCCCCTGTCCCACTGTTGCTGACAAGTTAGTGAGTGAATGGCTGTGTGGTGCTTAGCTGTCTGCCAGGATAAACCACACCACTACCACCAGAACGGTGTGTGGAAACATGTTCTACAATGAAATTATGTGATCCGTGAAAAAATACTTCCGTCACTTGTAGACTGATAATGTAATTCTAATTACTGCAGAAATAGTGACAGATTGATCTATATTCCTCCTTTCCATAATGGTCTTGACTTCATTGACTTTTATTTTATTTTTCCTCTTATTATTTTGTATTATTCGGTTTGCCGTGTTTGCTTTCTAATCTCCCATCAGCACAAGACTTCTAGTGCATTTAACTTGCCCTTGGACATAAATTATTCTCTACCACTGATCATCCTCTGTACCTTTCTTAGTTCTCATATATCCTGTTCAAAATGAGGGATTAGAACTTTATATAGTATTCAAGATGTAAGCACAGTCATAAAGTGAATTTCTATGGATTTCTATGGCTATATGGTGTATCATATTTCTTCTCAAATCCTTCCTTAATAATTGCAAACACTCTGCTTGCTTTTGTGACCACTGCAGAGTATTGATCTGATGTTTTCTGAAAAATATCCAATGACTTCAAAATCCTCTTCTTGGATTGCATTCATGAATTTAGAGTCCATCACAGAGTATGAACATTTACAGTTATTTTAACAATGCTTTTTACTTTTTACTTGTTGACATGAAATTCCACACTATATCATGCAGTTGGTGAGTATCATAATTTTATTCTGCAGTTCTTTGCAGGCAGCTTTAGTGTCTCTTGAATAATTAAACAAGTAATTAATAACTGTAGCATAACATATACACATGATAGGGATGAACAAAGACAGGGCAGACGTTTAACATTTCATTTTTTGACTTTACATATTTAATGTTATTTTAGAATTTTAAAGTTGCAGTTAAAAATATAGTTACATTGTCTCACACAGGGACCAGAAAATAAATTAACAAGTGCACACACACACACACACATGGTCACAAGCATATATCCTGCCATTAATATAAAACAGAATTATGTTTATCAGGGTATTCAAAACTCTATTCAGACCTATAAAGATACCTTAAAGAAAAATAAATTAATAGAACTTATCCATAAAATTACACACAGACACACACAAGCACCCACTCACTGTAAAAAGATTGTGTACTGTATTCAATTCCTCCAAAACACCTTAGCACACAAGTAAGTGTTTGAATAACAGTGAGCATTTTTCCATTATACATGAGTAACAGTTGTCTTGTAGTCAGCATGTCTCCATTTCAAGTTACATATTCAAAAAAAACGACCTTTAGAAATAATAATAATAAAAGCATATAAAGCATTAAAATAAATAAATAAATAAATAAAACAAATAAAACAAATAAAGGAACATGTTCATTTTATTCGTGGCTTGGAGTTTTGCAGTATTATATGACTGACACAGAAAGAAATATTATGTTGTACAATTCTATGGCAGACAGGCCCACGGCTATTCAGATGAGAGAACTAATAACCATGCTGGCAAAAGAAATTTCTTATTAAAACCTTGTTAAGGAACTACAATAATTCATTAAGGGTTATATCATTATAGAAATCCATCATTGTTATAGACTGTTTCCTGGGGCTTCGGTTTAGTAAAGTTTGACATGCCCTTTATGCTCTGAAATTAGGTAAATCTAAAAATGATTTATGCACCAAAACTGTTAAACATTTTATAAAGCACAAAAATAACTATGCACAGCTTCCTAACTTTGGCATAGTACCTCAGGGGTTCAGAGCTTAGGAAAAAAAAAAAAAAAAATCTTATAAAATGGACAAATTAAACTCTTGTATATTCAATGGGTCAAATTTTGTTTGCTTTAAAAACATTGAGACTGCAAATGTCTTCAGAGGAAATTAATTTTTGCACATGGAGAATAATCTTATGAGAAGAACTAGAGGTAACATCAAACTGATGAGAAACTGATCTAAATGAAAAAAAAAATAGATAAATAATAAGCAGATGTTAGTAACTGCAATATAAATATATATGTATATACATAAGCTAAGACTGAATAGGCATTTTGTAAGATTCATTTCTGTCCTTGTTCCATGTGTATTTTCACTGCTAGCTAAAATTATGGAAATCATCTTCTACCAGTACAAAACCTGTTTTATTATTTAAAATGAAATCAGGAAGACTGCATTGGATGCAGAGAAAGATTATTTAAGTTTCCCTTAGAGAAGTAACAGGCAAACTAAATGCAAATCTTTGCCTGCATAACAATTTGTGGATAATGTTATGTTGCCCATCATGGTCACCAGCAGTACCATAGTGACATTAGCTGCACAGACCAAATTCCTTTCAGTAGGACAAAGTGCTCTAAACAGAGATATAAAAAAGTATCTCTTAGTAGCATAGGTTTATGATGAAATGGGCTGTTTGGACCCCATCTACTAGTGGGCAGTGGTACAAATGAACACTAGCCAGTCCCTCACCAGTGATCAGCCAGATGTTTATATCTAAAGTTATACACTTTTTCATATGCATCATTAAGATTCATTTAGATTAGTCCAATGTTCAGTTATATGCCTATGTCATAATACTTCCAGAATGTCCAGGCTAGTTATTTTTGCAGTTAACATTGAAATTAATACAGATATATCACACTAATTGACACACTTGTTGGCTGTCATGCTGACAGGTCAAGTGTTGAATGGGTCATGGAAACTGAAATAACCTCTCACTTTTGAGACAGTCCTTGTCAATCAGAACTGAGGCACACTGGAAGGACAGTGTAGGAGAGCTTACACACTACTGATGCTTTATCTCTCTTTTTTTTAAAAAATATATATATATATATATATTTTATTTTATTTTATTTCACTGCAGTTTAAGAGAGAGTACTCTACTTGGCAGGGTTGTCAGACATTCTTTGTAAGGCCACATATGGCCACTTAGACATACCCTTGGTAAAAATATAAATATGATGCAAATAATATAAATTGTAATACTAAAAATATCTTGTTTTGAAAAAAAAGAGGAAGCACACACAAAACCACAAGATTTTCTTGTTAGTAAAGCTGAAACCTTAACAATTAATCATTGTTAGTACAAATCTAATTATTACAGAAAAATTACTAATACACTTGGAATTTTTATACTCCCTAGCTGCTACTCCTTTTTCTGGTGTTAATGCTCCTCCTGTCCTTACTTTCTGAGGTCCTAAAGGTGGCGGTTTCATTCTAGTGTATATGGAGGTTGTAACTGTGTTGCTAGTACCTGGAGTACTTCTCTAAAAGGAATGTGGTTCTCATGCTGAAGTGTTTTGTTTTTTGTTTGTTTGTTTGTTTTTCTCCTCACTCTACGGTTCATTTGGTGTCATTTTTCTGTTTCCTAACATATTTTTACATCTTTGCTCTTTTTTCATTGCTCTGCAACTCCATGTTACATCTGGATTTGTTACTTGCAAACACCATTTTGCTGAGTTCCAGGACTTCATTTCTGCAACTGACCATGGGTGAATTGCCATAGGGTCTCCAGTCCCAGCCTGTGTCCCATCCCTTATCATATCATTCCTGTGCTCCTCTGTGCTGCATTCTGTGCTGCATCTCAAGGACTCTGTTGTCATACAAGACCTGTGTTTCTCTATATTACAGCATTGTGTTAGAGTCTGTTACTGCTAAAATGAGCGAAAAAAAGCTGCAGGCAGGTAAAGACAAGTTCAGGCAGAGCAAGCCCAACAAGCTTCAATCCTGA
The DNA here is from genome assembly GCF_011077185.1 of Oxyura jamaicensis. Lineage (NCBI taxonomy): Eukaryota > Metazoa > Chordata > Aves > Anseriformes > Anatidae > Oxyura > Oxyura jamaicensis. The sequence continues at coordinate 171,871,235 of NC_048893.1, forward strand.
GGTCTTGCAATCACAGTACAAATCTTATAGCCTATTACTAGCAATGGTAGTACTCTATTACAGGGCTACAGGGTAACAACAGATCCTGTCTATATTCCATGTGCTGAGTGTTTAAAAGTAAAAACATTTTTCTGAAGCTAGTATGCTTCCTCTGTAAAGACAATATATACCTATGAAGTGTTTCATGCAGATCCCAGCCATTTATGATATAATTTCACTTTCACCCCAGCCATTCTTTGTGATATGTTTTTAACTGGCACACACACACACCAAAACAAAAAAAAAAATAAAACAAACAAAAAGTGTTTCTTTTTGTTTCACCCAGAAAGAACAACAGATGACATTTCAGCATTAGGAAGGAGTAAGTGATGAATTCTCCATATATGAAAAATTACATTTTTTTTCCTCCTATTTGGCATCAGGAGCTGGACACGTGAAAAGAAGAGATAGAGAACAAAAGGGAATAGTTACCAGTCAACTCTAAATATAAATGAAATATAGACACTGGGGTCTTTCTAAGATTCTTGGAAAGCCCTAAACTGACACTGGATGTAATATTCTCCCTAACCCCTTTCTGACATCTGATAGTTGTCGTCTTCTTTTTCCTGGCAATATTTTGAAATGGAAGAGGTAGTGCCACCTGCTGTGAATATTTAAACCTTTCTCTCTTACAGCTTCCTGGAGTGAATAGGCTCATTTATTTTAATGTAACTCCCTTTAGCATGCACTTCAGGTGTGCAATCTAAACTACCTAAGTCATCAGCAGAATAGTAGATAAAACAACTCACAGAACTATCACACAGAATGAACCTAGGAAAATGTATCATGCATGTGTGAAAAACACAGAATTCCTGTCTGTTCATAATTGTATGGGAATTATTTTGATTTCTACTTAACTGCTGTTTTTTCTCTCTCTGCTTGTTAACAGCTGGTGTGGATTCAGTTCAATGTGTTCAGTGTTAAATGTTAAAGCCCTATGAGGTTGCATCCTAGTTATTCAGTTCAGTTTTCAGATGAATAAACACAATAAGAAGGTTGTTCCTTTTCAACCTCCACAGCATGTTCTGGCTCACCTGTGCAAAATGAAGCTATAGTTAGGACATGCTACATTCTTTTGGAATTGCACTGGCACTGCTACATAAACTTGAACAACTTGAACAACTGTACACTTTATACATTTTTACAAGTGTTTGGAATATGGTGGTGAGAAAAAGTTGGCTATTTTTATGACTTCAGCTGCTATTAAAAAAAAAAAAGTCCCAGGTGCTAATTCCAAGCAATGATGTAGATATTTTCCTAAACAGTTAATTATAACAGGAATAGGACATCAATATATAATAGACTAGGTTATGGCTGAACTGAATGTTATATTGTAGGTATACAGTTAAAGACAAGGATTTAAAGAGAAGTCTGAAATGCTGCACACCTCTGAAAATTTTACTGATTCATCTGATGTCTTAAAATGGTGTGTATAATACTACTAGTTAAGTGCTGTATCTTTTCTTGGCCTTCACAGGTATGTTTTAAGAATTAAATAGAAGGTGTTATGGTAATTATTCAAATAGTGTTATCTCAATGTCTTCACTAAATGGGACAAGTTCTCTATTCTGTTATATGCATGTCACTGTAACCATTCAGGTTACTTGGTATATTCTATATAGAATTATGCTTTTCTCTAACTGACTTGGGATACCCCAAGTTACATATTCTCCAAAATGTTTGCTGTTCCCCTAGACTGTTTCAGTACTGCACGAGTATTTAAGCCAACACTTATTTTAAATGGATTGACTATATTGCTTTTTGTCTTTTCTATTACTGTCTTGACCAAATACATCCACAGTCTGAACAGGAGTGGGTGTATAGACACGCAGTTGTCACCATTTCATGTTGTCTGTATCACACGTATGTCATAATGCAGAGAGAAAAGGCCATAGGGCAGCAAATCTCAGATGCATTAGCCATACCAGTAAATCCATGCCTCGCTAAGTTGTTTCACCTTCCTGTAGTATTACTGGCATCTCAAGCTCTGCTGTGTGATCTGCTGTCGTTCATGACAAGAAACTGTCAAAATGAATATAATGTTAACCACCAAAGACTAACTGACCTGACTAACTCTTTGTGTCATTATTAGCACCTCTTCCTTCTGTCAATGGTCAAGTCACTACCTGCATTTCAGCCTCAGGTGCTCTTATTCCTATAGGCCAAATCGTTTCCACATACCATACCACATAACATATATCACCACCTGAATGCCTAATAGGGGCATGGTTTTCCTGAGTTAATAGCAAATACTTCTTATTCCAACTATAAATCCTTGATATAGTTTGAAATAATTTTATCTTTATTTTATCTTTACCTCTTCTGTCAATTAGGCATAGCAGTGTTTTAGTCAGAGGAAATGTGTGTGTGCTATGAGATTAATAGATCATCTTTCCACCTTCCAATTTAAACCGATTGAACAACTTTTCCCCTTCCTTTCTTCTCTGTGCTAATGATCTCAGCTGCGTGTGATGCATGTAGAATAACTGCAGTCATAGAGAGATCTAGTTTTATGATTCCCTTCATTTTCTTTCTTTTTCTTTTTGTTCTTCTTTACAGTGATTATTCCCACAAGGGGTACATTTGACACAAATAAGAAAAAGAGGGAAATGCAACAGGTAACTTCCTCCAGAAACAAGACCTTCCTCAATCATTTCAAAATAAAAAGCACCAAAGCATACCCATCAGAACAAAACCAAAAACAAACAAACAAAAAATTTTGCATTTGAATTGTCTCTTTTCCTGACAGAAGCTATGCTTTGGTGCAAAGTAAATAGAAAGCTGTATTCCTGAGCCAAAAGAAAACTCAGCAGCAGAATAGGAGGAAGGTCCAGATTACTGGGAGGAATGCAATTGGTCTGGGAATAGGATTTAGCATAAAACCATTTAAAATGGTTTGATAAACTGACCTAATATTTGATTTAAATGACAGAAATTGTATAAAGTATTCATGGTTGGAAGGGGGGTTCTGCTTCCTTTTGTTTTGCCTCTCATCCTTGCGAACAGGCAGTATGTGTGCAACAGAAAAGGAAGAATGTACTCTGCCCAGTGTTACAGGGCAGAGAACCAGAAGTACAGAAAGCAAGAAAAATCTCCCAGTCTTTATGGTTCCTCAGTAGTGTCTTTTGTAAAATTACATTAACAGGCAAATGCCTTGAGAACTGGGAAGGTGTACAGCAAAGAAAACACTAACGTAATAGTTAGATAGCTGCTGTTACACAGCAGGCATGTGGCAGCAGATCTCACATCTTCTTTCTCAGGAGAAGGGCACACAACACTAAAAAGAGCAACAAGATTTTAGCAAAAATGCCACTGATTACCTGTTTTATCAAAGTGACAGACTAGCTGTGGCGCCAGCCAGTGTTTCCCAAACTGTAGGTTTCTTTCTTTAATTTCTAATCCTACCACCCCATTTGAAATAGATCTCATAGAACCATCAAGTAAATACAGAGATAGTGATCCCATAGAGCTTTGTATGACAAGTACTGCCAAATGCACATGGGAAAAACCATCTCCTTTGATTTAGTTGCACACTGTTTTTTGTTGTTTTTGTTATTTTTATAGAGAACTCTTTCACTGACACACTTATAACTGAAACTAAAAATAAAATAAAATTATTTTCATTTAAATGAATTGTCCTCTGCGAGAAACATAAAAGAAAGCCAGTTAGATTTTTCAAATATCAGTCTTTGAAAGTTTAGCATATATATATATATATATATTAAATATAAGTCCCCTCTTCCTCTTCCCAACAGAAAACAGTGGCTCCTTGACCCTACTTGACAGAATCTGTCAAAATTAAAATCTGTTGTTTTCTAAAGTTCCTCAGAAGATAAAGGGAAGAATACTAAAGAGATATTCTGATTCTGTCTTTGGAAAAACAAACAAACAAACAAACAAACAAACAAACAGACTTTAAATTTTAAAATACACACTTCTGGCATAGATTTGAATGCAGATTTCAACCAAGGGTATTCATTGGAATGTGGTCTCTATTTTCCATTTCAGTGTTGCATAGAAGACTCTGTTCATTTTTTGTGGTTTTAACGGTTTCGATGTGCTGTTCATTTTATATCACCATGAAGAAGCAATGCAGGGACGGCAAAGCTAACCAAGGAATGTACAACTCCCTGCCTTGGAGGGGCTACAGATTTAAAAAATAAAAAATAAGGAAATTAAAGATTTTTTTTTCTCACTTTCCTGTACTGGGAAACAAGATCTTGAAAGAAAAATATTGGCTTCTATTGGAAGTTTTCAGAATAAATACAGTCTACTTCTTCAAAGTGGCACTCCAAAGCCTGAACTATAAAAACATTTTGTGTGGGAGCTACTGGAATTTCCACCCCATAATGGAAAGTGGTCTTTTCCTAATTCTATCATCTGTTTTTATAGGTTTTTGATGAATTCTTTTGCCTAGACAGCTGCTAGGAAACTAAAAATACATCTACCAGTTCAGGTGGGATGAGGTCCCACAAAAAAAAAAAAAAAAAAAAAGCCATTGTATTTTTTTATTTATCATATGTGATTTGGATATTCATTTTTCTGTTTAAAGAAGTGACTATCCAATGCAAGTGACCAATGAAGTGGACATCCTTAAGCAAATGTGCATAAAACTTGAAACAATACTGTTTCCTGAGAACTAGCAAAGCAGCTGGTCTGAACAGAAAGAGCTTTCACCTGGGATACTGACTGCTCCCAAAGCAGCTCTTTTCTTCCCACAAAGGTGAATTTCAGCAGACCTGCTGAAAGTCTTATATGACATACGGACCCTCATGGTAAACCAGTCTCCAAATCTGTTCTTAGCTTCTCTGGCAGCTGTACAACTCTAGAGATTTCTGAGCTTCTGTTCTTTGCTCTGATGCAGAGATGTAGGGTGGGCAGGATAAACACATGGAGTAACACAACAATGGTGCATATGAATGGTTAGTGAAAAATGGCAGAAGGGGTTTTAAAAGATAGATATTTTGAATAGAGATGAGGATTCAGGTGTCCATTGGTATTAAAAAAGAAATAATTACTCTAAAACATGCTTTTGCCTTCCCTCTGCCAATCAGCATGCATGCCAATCAAACACCTGGAGCTATTTCATGTCTGAAGTTTGAAATTTATTAAAAAAAAAAAAAAAAAAAAAAAAAGCCTTTTGTAAAAGTTTTCCTTTGTGCCTGATTTGTGCCTTCTGAGAAGTAAACAAAAAACAGCTATAGAAAAGTTGGCAACTCTTTTCTGGAGGGATAGGAGAATATACATGTGTTTTGAGGCTCACACAGTGATAGAAGTTATTCATGTCTTCACACTGCAAAAGCTAAGTCAGGCCTAATTGTAGTAGTAATTTGGCAGCAGATTTCCTTGTCATCATATTCAATACTTATATTGATATAAGCTTAGTAAGAATAGCCTGGTGGAATACGATTTAAATCCAGATTTAATTTACCTGAATGTAGGTGTCTAAAGAAAATATAAATATATAAATTTCCATTGAACTCAACAAAAATTTAGTCAATACAGTCGATGGTGCCTGGAGAACAAATAAACAGACTAGACTCTGAAAGTCTTTGTAAAGGTATGCTGAATTGTCTGCCAGGTTCCTCAGAGTGTTCAGATCTGTAACCTCCTCCCAGAGTGCCAGAGGACCACAGGATGGTCTCACCTTGACCTCAAGACTCACTAATTTCTGAAGCTACATCTTTATCCTACCCTCAGCAATGCTGAGTATCAACACAGAAATGAATATCTAGGAAGTCTATATTGTTTGGCATAGGAAGATGGGTCAAGGTTGCTATATAAGACAGAGGGAAGTAATCTGATTTCAAAGCAGCAGACTTTTAGGCTTAAGAGGCTTACCCTCAAAACCTTACCTCCCTATTTAGGCCTCAAATAGAATTAGTTAAATTTTCAGAGGGCATTAGTACTATCAGTTCCTGGTGAGATCAATGATATTACAGACTAAAGAAAGTTTTAGAAATCATTTGGGCAGCAGGTCTAACTGTAAAAGAAATCACAAAGATAATTTCAAAATGAAAATATGTCTATTTGGGACTCATACAGACACACAACATTGTGAAATCAAATCCCGGAAAATCTCTGCAAATCTGTAAAGCTATGGCAGTACTAGCCAAAAAAAAAAAAAAAAAAAGCCACTATTTAAAAATCAGTAAAAGATGTCAAAAGATGTAAATGAATTGATAACCTATTTCAGGAATAAAAAGCCATAAGGAATTTTTTACACAAATTGAAAGAATCACAGTGGATAGAATTTCATGAGAAAATATCAAACCTTACAGACACTTACTGCAGCATATTGATGTCAGGATATGCCTGATAACCTCAGCAAGCAAACTTCAGAACTACCTTGGAATTATTTTTTGCAGTGGCAAACAGAAGACTGGAGAACAATCTCATATGCATTTAGACAAAGGACACAATAATATGCAACTGCACATAGAGGAAAAGTGGTGCCTGGAACTGGAACTGTGTATGGATGTGAGATTTTCAACAACTGCATTTATGGATCTATATGTAGCTGAGAATCAGACCACAAACGTCTCATTGTTGTCTTATAACAAATAGTCTGGAAAATGTAATTCCCAGAATACCAAGAATTATCTATTAGTATTGCACAAAGGTCTGGAGATTGTGTTCATAGATTCATGCTTACATACATACACATGTATTGCATGTGCATATAAGTATCAAATATTTTGGGGGTGTTTGTTTGTTTGTTTTTGTTTGTTTGTGTGTGTGGTTTAATTTTGTGTTTGTTACTTTGTTTCCTGGTTTTGGAGTCAAAATTATGTGTAGCAAAAATCTTTGATTTGAAAAAAAAAAAAAAAAAAAGAACAGTAAATATATATATATAATATCATTGTTCCCTTTTCTTCAACTATACATGAAAAGTTTTCATGCCCTATGGTCTTACCTTCCGTCTTTCTCATGATGGTTCAAATCAGTATTTATTTAAATCCACAGAAGCAAGTGGAGTTAACCAGAGACACAGTGATATAAATGCCTCTAAGAAACAACCCTGGACAGGTTGTGAGCTTGTGGGTGAAAGTTTAGGACCACAACAAAAAAGGACAGCTTGTGGTTGGGGTCTACAGGCCACCCAAACAAGAGGAGCCTGTGGAGGAGGTCTTCTTGCTTCAACTACAAGAAGCATTATGCTCACACACTCTCATGCTGATGGGGGATTACAACCACCTGGAAGTTTGCTGGGAAAACTACACAGCAGGCTGTAAGCAATTCAGGAGATTCCTAGAGTATGCTGGGGATAACTTCCTGTTCCAGGTATTAGACAAACCAACTAGAGGAGAAGCATTACAGGACCTGGTGCTCACTAGTGCAGATGAACTCATTAAAAAGGTCAAGATTGGAGGCAGTCTGGGCTGCAGTGACCACACCCTGGTTGAGTTTGAGGTCTTGAGGAATATGGGCCTTGCAAAGAGCAAAGTCAGGACCCTGAACTTCCAAAGAGCAAACTTCAAGCTATTTAAAGACCTAGTAACACTGGAACATAGGGACAAAGGAGCTGAGCAGAGCTGGCAACTTTTTAAGGATGTTTTCTTTAGAGAACAAGAACTCTACATGCCCCAGCATAAGAAAGCAGGCAGGGGGGACAGACAGCTGGGATGGCTGAGCATTATGACCTGTGTTAGTCATAATGAGGTGCAAAAAGGAAATGAACAGGCAGGGACATGTGGCCAGGGAATAGTACAGGGATACCATCTGGATGTGCAGGGATGGGATCAGGAAAGCCAAAACCTGGATGGAACTGAGCTTGGCAAGAGATGCAAAGAATATCACTAAGGGATTCTATAGATATGTTGCTCAGAAAAGAAAGGCCAAGAGGAGTGTACCACGTGTGTTGGATGAGAAGGGAGAATTGGTAGTTACAGACATAGAGAAGTCTGAGGTACTCAACAACTTCTTTGCCTCAATCTTCACTGCCAGTCAGCTTTTCCAAGTCTTTAATTTCCCTGAAGCCATAGATGATGGCAGGGGGAGCAAAGACCCTTCCACTGTAAGACAGGAGCAGGTTCAAGGCAACATGATGAAACTGAGCAAATACAAGTCTATGGGGCCTGATGACATGCATCTCAGGGTCCTGAGGCTTATGGAGTTGCCAAGCCTCTCTCCATCACATTTGAAATGTCCTGGCAGTCAGGCAAAGTTGGCAACTGGAAAAATGGAAACATTCACATTTTTTAAAAGGGTAGAAAGAAGGACCCTGGGAACTACTGGCTGTAGGACAGGCTTGAGAATTGGGCCCTCATGAGGTTCAACAAGTCCAAGTGCAAGGTGTTGCATGTAGTTCAGGGCAATCTCAGACAAGAGGACAGACTGGGAGAATAATTCATTGAAAGCACCCCTGCATAGTAGGACTTGGGGGCTCTGGTGGACAAAAAGCTCGACATGAGCCAGCAGTGTGTGCTTGCAGCCCAGAAGGCCAACTACATCCTGGACTGCATCAAAGCAGGAATGGCCAGCAAGTCGAGGAAGGTGATTGTCCCCCTCTACACTACTCTTGTGAGGCCCCACCTGGAGTACTGAGTCCAGGTCTTGAGCCCCCAGCACAAGAAAGATGTTGATCTCTTAGAATGGGTCCTGAGGAGGGTCACAAAGATGATCAAGGGTCTGGAGCACCTCCAGAGAGCTGGGGCTGTTCAGCCTAAAGAAGAGAAGGCTCTGGGGTGACCTCTTTGCAGCTTTTTGATACTTAAAAGGGACTGGATTGAGAGTGACTCTTTACTCAATCTGATAATGATAGGACAAGGGGGAATGCTTTTAAACTAGAAGAGGAGAGATTTAGAATAGAGATTAGGAGGAAATTCATCACTCAGAGGGTGGTGAGGCACTGGAAGAGGTTGCCAAGAGAAGCTGTGGGTGCCCCTTCCCTGGAGGTATTCAAGATCAGGTTAGAAAGGCCTTTGGCAACCTGATCTACTGGGTGACATCCTTGCCCATTTCAGGAGTCTTGGAACTACATGATCTTTAAGGTCCCCTCCAAACTGAGCCGTTCTATGGTTCTATAACAAATAAGAGGAGAATCAGTCTTGAAAGATAACACATTGGTATTCACTAAAGAAGTTTTAAAACTATATGGAAAAGCAAACAAACAAGCAAAAAACCTATTATGTTCATCCAGAGTGTGTAACTTTAAATGCAAAACTTTCAGTAATCAATGGAATTCCAATAAAAGATATAGGATTTATAATATTGTTACATACATGTGAAATGTGTTTATTTGATTTGTGTCAGTATGGAACAATGCTAGGGCCACTTGATGAAATATAAGCTCCTATTTAAGAAAAACAGAGTGATTAGTGTACATAGTTCTTGTACCATGCAAAGGAAGGGTCCAGCAATTTGTGTAAATAGAGGGTTTGAAGGGCAAACATTGAGACTCGAATCTGGGAGATAAGAGGACCAAGGAGTTTTTTTAGGAAACTGCAGACTTTTGCATGGGACAAAGCGCAAGCCTCTGATAACCAGCAAAGAGATCCATCAAATAAGGAGAAAGGGGGAGTTGAAGGACGACCGAAGGACAAAGCCTGTGAGGAAGACTACGAGCCTTCAGCACAAGAGACCCCCAGAAAGACCACCAGAGACTGATACGCATGCATCTGGAGAGGGTTTGGATTTCGGGAACTAATTATAATAACCCTGTCTTTTCTAGGAATAGTAATGAATATGTATTAGTCTAGGAGCATAAAAGTCAGCCACCTGATGTAACAGGTGTGCGTCCTGGTAGAGCAGAGACTCCCAGTGCACCCTGTGCTGTTTGCTTGCCTCTATTCCCTTAATAAATCACAAAAATCCTATTTGGGACTTAATCATTTATCTCAATACACATATATCTCTTTGTACACAAAGGCCAATTAAAATTGTAAGCTGACCCAGGCATGTTTCTTCTGACAAAAATATAATTAAGTGTACAATAAAGATAAGTGTAAAACACATTAGATATCATAGAATCATAGAATGATTTGGGTTGGATGAGACATTAAATATCATCTAATCCAACCCTCAAACACCATGGGTTGGGACACTTTCCACTAGACCAGGTTGCTCAAAGCCCCATTCAACCTGGCTTTGAACTTACAGGGCAGGGGTATCCACAACTTCTCTGGGAAACCTTTTCCCACCACCCTCTGAGTGAATAATTGAACTCAACAGACAGATTGTGCAGGAATATATATATATATATATATATATATATATATAAAAGAAAGTGAAGAATTTTCTAAAATTGTTGATGGATCTAATATTTCAGGAGCTCATGCAGGATGTCATAACTCTTCTCTCCTGCTGAGATGTTTTGCGTCTACATCATTCAAGAGAAGGACTTCATGCTATAACATAAGCTAGCATGGGGCATTTTCAGTTCTTTTTATTCATTTTAGATTTAATTGGAAACGTCATTGTAGCTGGGTTTAATAACAAAATGAATAGCTAATTTTTTAGCAAATAATTTAGGTTTAATTTTCACTCACTCCATTACTGAGTAGTAAATACTTATATACTCTGTGCAATGTGACAAATGAAGGGATGAGTACCTCGAGATATCTTCTAAGTTAATGCCTAAAATACTGCCCCTCTCAGTACTAGAGCTTGGTGACAGTAGTTCTATCTTTTTGACCTTCAAGGGACTTAGTCAGGCATTTCTTAAAGTATAATTTGCTAACCATTTTATACAGGGAAACAAGATTGGAGGAGAGAAATTGTGTGAAACTGCTAAAGGCACCTGAGGAAAAATTTAGTTTAAAAACAAAGGGAGAAGGATGGAAGAGAAACCAAACAGCATAAGCAAAATTTGTACCTCATTCTTCCTTCCTGCCTGTTAACAATAATGACCCCCATCCTTATCTGTCACAAAGGAAACAAACAGCCTTTCAGAAGGATAAAGCAAAAGGCAGGGTTGACAGTTCATGCAATGAGCTCAGCAACATTAGAGTCTTTGCTGGATGCTGTCTACAGCATAAAAACTAAGCTGTGTTTCCATTTCAAACCTTCTTATGGGAACATCTCATAACTAGTTATGATTGATGCATCTTTTATCAGACACATATAACAAATCTAGTTACTGTATCTTTCACATTTGTGTGGCATTTTCAAGTTCAAGTGCACAAAGAACAATAAAAGCAGGCCACTGGGACATACTGGGACATTCTCTCTCTCTTTTTTTTTTTTTTTTTTTTTCTTTTTTTTTGGCATAATTCACTAGGGGCTGTGGCTTCAGTCATTGCAACTTCTAAAGCTCTACAGTATTTACAATATTTTTCTATGACTATAAAGGACTTTTCTATTCACTTTTCTATTCTGAGGTTTTTAAGATTGTGGTAGGGTTTTTTATTGTTGCTGTTGTTCACAGCTGAGGGAGAAGGTTATTTGTTTTACCAAGATAAGGTTTCTAAAACATCCTGAATTTAAAATAATAATAATAATAATAAAGTGTTTTTTCTCTTTTAGTAGTTATCTATTATTTTCTAAGGAAACTGAAATGTCATCTTGCCTCCTGGATAAATTATCTTTTTGTTTAAGACAGGCAAAAATCTCCAAGATATAAATAAAGGTCAGCTGAAGAGGTTCAGTTTAGAGTAGGCATTGCTAAACACAAAGTCGTTTAGCTGGACTTTCAAAAACTTGGATATTTTTCTTTCCATTTACTTCTTGTTGAACACTTGTGATTTTTGTGCTCTGCTGGTTTCCAGTAAAATCAGCAGGGCCAGAACATAGGCAGGCCCAGGTGCTGGCACATAATTACCCTTCCTGCTAGTCCTTAACATAGTTCTGTCCTTTGTGAGCTCAGACTGTCTCAGACAATGCCCAGGTAGAGTCTGGGCATTAGCTCAAGTCAAAGACTATCACCAACAGTCAGTTTGTTTTCAGTGACTTTATTTAAGTGTTAAAGTGTCTAGACATTAGCTATGATCTATACCATACTGACTTAGAAAGGGTTTCTGGCCTTTTTCTTAATATATATGTAGTCTTGCAGTCAAGCCACAATTTAACTTGTTTCATACAACACGTGGCCTTTGTCAGCAACTTCAAAACAAAGATTAAAATTTGAAGTTATTTTATTTGTACTCATACACTGTGTCAAATACATGATTTGAACTCGCTTCAGTGCTGAATAATTCAGCTGTAATGCCTAAGTGTGAAATATATATTTTTTTTCTTTCCTCCTGGGTGTAATGAATCCCATGAACAGAGAGGACTATCATCTCACATGGAAACAATGAATGTTGCAAAGTTGAACCTCTGAAGAGCTTTATTTTCAGAGACTGCACTACCAAACTGTTCCACTTTTACATGCAGCATTATTTGAGTTTTAGGAAGACATTTTAATAAGTCTTTTAATCAGCTGCATAACAGCTCTCAAACATAAATCTCATATTGAACTTTGTTCTACAGGGAGGTATTTTTGGGGTAACAGGCCACGTCATGACTCAGTCTTTTTCCCCTTTTTCTTTCTCATTTATGGAGAGACAAAAAGCTCTTACTCATACCTAAGAGATAAGTATACATTATGACCTGATATAACTCAGTGAAATTACTCAATTAGCAGAGAGTTAAGTAGTAACCAAACCTGCACTAACTAATTAGTAAAACTGACCCAATTTTCTGTGCACCCTGATAGTCTGGTAGCACCTCACTGCTAAAAACCAAGAGATTTTATAGACAAATGGAAGTTGATATCTGAAAAAAAAATTGTGACCACAAAATAGTTTATTTTCAAACATGGAAAATAATAATTCCATTTTGTTTTCTGTTAAAAAAAATGAAATATTTGAATTGCAGAAACAGGGAAAGTGTTTATTTAAGGATTATTTATTTATTTATTTTCCAGTGTTTTTGAGAATCAGGCCAGGTGTCTTTCCCTTTAACATATTTTCAGCTGGAGCAGGAAAAGATAAGCTCACAGGAATGTATGGTTTTGCATTATGTAAGTAAGATTAGATATGTAGATAAACAGTATGTTCTTCTCTTGTGCAATTATTTATAAAGAAATATCCATATAACTTATAAACAAATATTTAGATGAGAGCTGAACTTCAGTCTCTGAAATAATGGTTAGCGAGATTGATTTGTAAAACTATTCATAGGTCCAAAAATAAGTGTTTCAGGGCATGTTTGAAGGCTCTTGCATTCTTGGGAGTGTGCTTTAAAAAGAAAAAAAAAAAAAATAGCTAGATATCTGCATCTTTGTAAATTTAAATATCTAAAAATGCCAAAATGCTTCAGTATTGTTAAATTTTTGATATCTTCTTTATATGCACAGATTGCTGCTGCCTATTATCCCAGATAAAGTAAATCACATAGCCAAGGTTACACAATTGAAGAACATAGCATTCTTATTTGTCCAGGTGAAAATAAGACACATCTTTTCTTTTGCATTCATTTTCATCCAGAAGGCAGAGGTCTCAAAGGACAGTAGTGCCAGGTCAAAAGTTAAAAGCAATACCTTCTTCTGCTAAGGCATCAAATGCCTCTTTTGAGTACTCTCTTTTTGAAATCCTATACTCTCTGCATGAACTCCTGGTGAGAATTTCCCTTCCTTTGGGGCACTATTACTTTTGTTACTTCCTTGGCTTTGAGAAATCTTAAGCACTGTCCTGTCTACTTGAATCTAATACTGAGTTTTAGACTGAGGATTTTATTTGGCATTACTTGTTTGTCTCAATATTTAAATGGACTCAGAAGAGAATCATTCTCCGTTATTATATTAGATAAATGTCTACTGGGATACTGAAAACCTGTTTTATGTGCACTTATTTGGTAACAACTATCTGCCTTACACGGTGTTGAAGTTGTTATTTCCTGCTGGGGATATTAAAGGAAAATAATATCCCTTGTGTTTTTCTAAGGCTTTTTTATTTCTTTGTTGTGTGATGTCCAGTCTAAAACTGGTGAAGAGAGAATGAAAAGATACAATTATTTCTTAAGCATGTGAAAACTGATAATTAAAAAAATCTATGTTAAAACCCAAACGTGAATAAGAACAGCCTTTACTCCCTCAAATGTACAGAATTACTGACCCTAGAGAACAATGATTAATTTGCAAGGCACACTCATTGTGCCTACAACATTTTGTGTGTAAACCATATAACATGAATTATATATGTGCAAGCCACAGCACAGGAATAAGCATAGAAGTGATTATCTGAAATAGAACACATGATTTCATGGACAAATCAGAGTTAAAAGGTGAGAATACAATTCAGAGAAAAGTGACCATCAAAGCTATGATACCTCTGCAGAATACTTTAATGGATGTTTTTGGGGCAATACTGATCTGTCAAGTACAGTAAAAAGGCAATGTTATAATCTAGACACAGGGAGGTTGTCAACCAGGGAACATGTACAACAACAACAAAACACCATTATATTGGAGAAGTTAGGTTGAAAAAATAATAATAAAATAAAATTAAAAAATGCTATATTCAGACATCATGTGCAGATTTCTAGAGAAAGACAAGTTTAGGCTAGAGTTTGCCTTCACCATCTTCCCTCCCTCCAAGAAGATTGCTTGTAACAACTAAGTTAACTGGGAAGTCACACCTGCCTTTGATTTTTGTGTGATTCTTAATTCTCAGTCCTAATTTCCATTGCTTTATTTTTATAAACATTTCAAAAAATGTAATTATTAAAATAAGAAAAAGTGGAAAATAACTTTATTGTAGAATAAGCATTTAAAAAGAGGCTGCCCATAAGCCTAGATAAAAAAGGAAGAAGATATTAATGATTCATTCTCTGGGCCTTAGCTTTCTTGCTTTCTTTGGTGTAGCATTATTTTCAGAAGATTCTGATGTGGTTTGAGATAGGCTGTAATCTGTGCCTTGTATGGTGTAGTGGAGAAGTGGAGACCATAATATTATGAAAGCCCAGAAAAGGCTTACAAAATTCTAAGAAACTCCCATGAGCTTTGCTGATTTTGAGGTAAAAGCAAAATATTAAATGAATTTCAAGGTAATTGACAATAAACCAGGGTCAGAAAAAGTGTGTAGCATTTCAAGGTCAAAAACAAGAGGATTCTGTGAGACCATAGCTCTGAGAGTAGACAGCAATTATTTTATTTATTTTTTTATTGCAAAACCCTTGTGTGCTGTTTCGTATTCTTTATGTTTTAATAAAGACAGTTCACCGGTGAATACCCAAAGTAAATACATGTGGAGATACCACTTTCCCTCCTAAGTAATGTCTACAGTATGCAGTGTTTAACATTTTTATGCCTTTGTGACTCTGTGTATCCTTGATTTCATCACTCCCTTGGTAGTGCAGCTTATTTTCTGAGTTAAACAAAGGCATAGGCTGAGGAACTACAAACTGTTCTAATCTCCTGACCCTCACATTGACAGTTCAATATATTTTACAACAACTAAAGATATGGAAGTGGAATTATGAAACAAGCAGGCACTTCAGAAGAATGTTTTATAAGTTTATTGCTTTACTGTGTAGTGTAACAGCTGTAGTTCTAACAAAGCAAGGACATACATCTGGAAAATAAAACATTATGGTAGTAGCTCACTGGAAGCAAAAGATAAAAACATCTGTCAAATACAATTGTACAGAAAATGTGAGATTACTAGTTTCTTTGGGATTTATTAATTTGATATATTTCAATTCTTATCTGCTAAATGAAGGTAGGGGAAACTGCCAGCCAACTGATGACTTGCAATCACTTTATAAGCTGTTCTGGTTTTATTTTTCACCTATATCTAAAATTCATTCAGTTAACCGGGGTTCTCTCCACTCAGCAAGCAATTTCATGAAGTTACTTAAAGCACAAATAGTCAAGCTTCAAATGTCACCACATTGCCATCTTACTGTGAATGACAGAAATTTACTTCCTATTGTTAGTGGTGCTGAAAATTGCTACTAGATTCCACAAAGTTCATAACGTATTGTCTAAACTGAAAACATTTTCAGGGAGTGAACTGACCTTTCAGAAAACTGCACTTTCATCCTTAAAATGCCGGACTATTGTAATATTTCATTTAAAAGGTTATTTAAACTTTTGTTGTAGCTGTTGTTTTTGAAAGAAGTATCTTCATATAACTTGTGTGTCAGAAAAAAAAGGCACACAAAAGCAGGGAAGAACACCACTGATTACTCTGAGAATTCTTCAGGAAAACTATGCAGAGAAGACCACAGCTACTGCTCTCCTCAAGAAAATAAATAAATAAATAAATAAATAAACAATGAAATCAGGTAATTTTAATTAAAATTTAATATTTTTGTTCAAGTCAGAAATGATACCAAGCTCTAATTTTATTAAAAGTGTTACAGAGAACGTGATACTGTTTCCAAACATCCTGACAAAAGATGAAAGAAATAAACTTTTTTTCTTCCATATTACTCACTTGGAACTGAGATATAGAGAAATGGTGAATTACACACAATTAGTCAGAAAATCTGCAACAAAACCAGTAACTTAACTCCTGCCTATACAGTTACAGTTTAATGTCCTAGCAAAAAATGTCCTCCCCCATGAATCTGGATGAAAAGGAATTAATTACTTGGAGAGTGTAGCACTTACACATCAAAAAGAAAGAAAAAGACAGGTGGTCACCTGCCCGAGGAGTACTGATCACAAACAGCATTTTCCCCACTTTTTTTTTTTTTTTTTTTCTTTCAAAAAAGGGAAAAGTATTACAAATAGGATTAATCATCTTTATGGAGAATATGGACAACCTCATATCAGTCTACAACATCCTTTCAAGGGGAATGGAGGGGCAGGCACTGATCTCTTCTCTCTGGTGACCAATAATAGGACCTGCAGAAATGGCATGAAGCTGCAACAGGGGAGGTTCAGGCTGGATGTTAAGAAAAGGTTCTCCACTGAGAGGGTGGTCAGGCACTGAAACTGGCTCTCCAGATAAGTGGTCACAGCACCAAGCCTGCTGGAGTTCAAGAAGCTTTTGGATAACACTCTCAAACTGATGGTTTATTTTTTAGGTAATCCTGTGTGGAGATAGGCATTGCACTCAATGATTTTTAATGCTACCTTCTGACTTAGGATAGTCTATGATTCTATGTTTTTATGAATGCTTAGTGCAAGTGTGGGTTGACTGTAGTGTTAAAGGGATCCAATTTTAGAAGAATATTCAGCCTGCCTCAGAATGATAAATGAATGGGAGCTTCACTGATGGCACATGTGACTGTTTTTAGTGTTAGAAGAAGTGACAGAGGAAGACAAGCAGTCATGTAAGTGGCAGGGTAAGTGTATTAGAGGCATAGCATAAGAGAAACAAGCTGACATAAAGACCAGTGACCGTAAGGAGAGGTGATAGAAAAGAAAAGAGAATATATTCATGAAACGAGTAACCATTCATGTTCCAGATTTTCTATAACTTTAAAGTCAATGAAGAAAAGAACATTGTTCCAGAAAACAAACATGGAGTTAATGGAGGAGAAACATGGAATTAATAGGAGGGATAAAGAAATGCTGAGGCTTCACTGTATATTTTACAAGCACCATTTTCTCATAAAAGTTGACATATATTTGATATATTTTTCGTGATCACTATCATAAACTTTGGG
This sequence comes from Oxyura jamaicensis, assembly GCF_011077185.1. Lineage (NCBI taxonomy): Eukaryota > Metazoa > Chordata > Aves > Anseriformes > Anatidae > Oxyura > Oxyura jamaicensis. Next base: position 171,888,815 of record NC_048893.1, read on the forward strand.
CATTTAGCATTTTCAGGGACTGATGGAAGGCTCAGACACACATTATTGACTTAAGAAGCACAAGCACAACCCAACCATTTTTTTCCTGTCCTTTCTCACTTACCCAGTAATGCAGATTAATACAACTTTTTTCCTTTGAAGTTTGCAAAAAATTATGGTGTCTCACAATGGGTTGGGTTAAGAGTGCATGCACATTAACTGAGGTTCATCCAGTGACTGTAACTTAAGCTGGTATAACACATGTATTTCAGCCAAAGGTCTAAAACAAATATGAAATAAATGAACTGAAATGAAACATTTAGAGAATACTACAAAATTTTATATCAGCAGAAAATATTTTTAGCTAAGGTAGTGTTTATTATACCATATAAGAGTGTAGTAGTCTAAAGCCAACTTAAAAAGTGGGCCAATGCATTTTTTGGAGGCAAATGCATGGCCTGTGCATGGCAAGGCAAATGGCATGTGGCCAGTGTACATAGATGCTCCATCACTGCAAAGCTTTTGAAGCAGTCCATAATGTGACTGAGGTTGTACTTATTTAAATTTCTGCAAATTGTGGAAATGTGTAGATTCAAAGGGAGAAAAAATAAGCTTGGTCTGCACCGTAGCCTTGGCACTGGCATAGCAGCTCCTTCTGAATGATTATTTGCTTTCCTAATATTTCCCTATGAATTAAACAACCCCTTGGATCATTTAATATCTTATTATATAATCATGTGAGTTTTGAAAGAAGAGCACAAGATAGAGAAGGAGTAATTTGCTGGTGTCCTATTGCCTTTCAGGTGGTGTAGCTGTTAATATCTGGTCCATCTACGTGTAGAAAGGCATTTCTCTGACATTTCTTCTTCACTCACATTTCACACATATTGAAGACTATGTGTAATATCAAATATATATATATGTATTCAACCCATTATATCTATTCTGTTGACAGAGTTGGATAAGAAAGGATTATTATTATTATTATTATTTTCTTGTAAGAAAGTATCTGCTGTACATCTGAAAAGAATAGCATAATGATGTCTATTTATTTTATTTTTCCTTTTTTTTATTTATTTTTTTAATAAACCTTTTACATAGATTTATTTCCTATTAAGGATTGAACACAGAACATTCTCTTTCAGGTGAGTGTCATGGGAATCTTTTCATCCATTGAAGCTTCTGAATTTCCTCATCGGATCTGTAGAACTTGGGACTTCTGGATCGTCTGGTTACAGAACATACGGTTCATAACAGTTGTGCATCCTTTGAAAAAAAGATCTTCCTGGAAAGATGCCATCTACAGACAGAAACATAGTAAGAAAAATAAATAAATAAATAAATTGAATCAGAAAATGCTAAAAAATCAATGTTTTTAAGTACTTATTTATTACAGACCAGATCAAGCATAAGAATTTGAAGGATCAGATCTTAAAATTCCTTCTCATTCCACAGTTCATTGTAAGTTTATAAGTTGCTGTGTTTTCTTCACACTTATATAAAAAAAGCTGAGAAAGCTATATCTGTCTTAATGGTACTTATTACAGGCAGCAGAAATTCAAAGCTATTTAGGGACAACAGTCCTAGTTTCAATTTATTTCACTAGGGACTCTAGCACCAAAATCCTATTCAGTAAGGCACCTACAGGTAGTTGTGAAACCAGCCATCGTTACTCATGTTGCTGAGTGCTTGCCAATTAATCAGTGAAAAACTTGAGAATTGAGAATGGCAGATTTGTCAGTCCTCCTCACTTCCCACAAACATTTTTGTTGATTTTCACTTATATGTACAATATGAAATGAGTAGAACAGTGTACTTTACTGAATCAATATAAAGCATGATGATTTAAAGTGTCAGGATGTAAGGCACAGATGGGGAAAAAACAGAAGGCAAGAATAGCAACATTACTGAGAAATGAAATAGAATCTGCTGAGAAAAATGGCATAAACACTTGGAATGACAGTAGAGAAAGTTTTGGTAGAAATTTGGATAATAAAGGCAGTCAGGTAATTCACTGATGTAGCTACAGATCTCTTGTGCAGTTAGAGAAGATATGGCTATATGCTCAGAGTGACCCGTTAGAGCTTGGCTTTAATCTTTATCAAGAGAACTGTAATTAACTTGATCCTGATTTTGATAAAAAATATGCAAAAACATGGGAGTAATTTAATTTCCAAGGAACTATGGATTGTCAGAAAAGAGGTGGGGGAAACGAACAATGGTATTTTTGTTTGTGAGTTTGTTGTTTGTTTGTTTATTTGTTTGTTTTTACCAAATAGTATACATGATTAGAGACAACTTTGCTTATAATCCAGTGACTCAAGACAGGTATAAATAAGGTTGATGTTGAGAACATGCAGTATCTAGCAAACAAAACCTTTAGATTTTATTTTACTAATGAGGCTTCTTAGCAGAGAAAGAAGTACACTAGATTTGATGTCAAGAAGTCTGATTTTGAAGAAATTTGAAATGCTCAGTGGAATTCTGCTGGGATTTTCTAACACTTAGGAAATTTACTACTGAAACTGAAATAATGGAAGAAAATGCAATAAAAAAAATCCACTCAATCCCCTTGTCCAGATCGCTGATAATAGTATTAAAGAGAACTGGTCCCAGTACTGAGCCCTTGGGGACACCACTTGTGACCAGCCTCCAACTGGATTTAACTCCATTCACCATAACTCTTTGTCAGAGTCCCTTATGATCTAAATCCTCAAAAAATGTAGTCTGTGTCATTTCACAAGCATCACTGCAGATAAACTTCATGCCCTAGAAAAAAAAAATGCAACCCAGGAAACATGGTAATGAAATGCTGCCAGAGCTAACATGATTATTTTGCCCCAAAGTAAATGGCTATATAAATTCAGGTGTCCTTCCAGGCTTCCAGCTGAATCCTTAGAATGGCATGTTATTCCTACAGTTCATGTGTTGCATCTGCCAAGATCATGCACACTGAAAGAAAAGGAAGGAGGAAAGGGAGGAAGGGAGGAAGGGAGGAAGGGAGGAAGGGAGGGAGGGAGGAAGGAAGGAAGGAAGGAAGGAAGGAAGGAAGGAAGGAAGGAAGGAAGGAAGGAAGGAAGGAAGGAAGGAAGGAAGGAAGGAAGGAAGGAAGGAAGGAAGGAAGGAAGGAAGAGGAGATACATAAACTAGACTCTTTAATTAGTGATTTCTAAAACCGAAATAGACACTTTGTCATACTTGTAAGTTGTCATGTTCCCAGTCTTCAGCTCACAGAATTAGTTTAACTGTACTTAATACAAGAGCTATGCAATCATTTAAAAAATAAAAAATATCAAATTCTGCTTGTGGAGTCTGCCTGTAAACCTAAGTCAGAATCCATGAAATCTAGAGTGTATCTTTTTACAGTGTAAAGAAATTAGACTCAGTAAGTTCTCTAAGTTGTTTGGCAAAGTCAAAATTTCCAGGACCTTGTTGTCATTACTGCATTCAGCAGCTCATACAAATATATCAGAAGTGGATGGACAAATTTTGTAAAAACCTTGTTTCTTATATTTCCCTAGGGCTTCTGACTCAGAGATGTAAAAACTTAAGAGTAAACTAGTGAACAGGCAATGACTCAGCCATGACCACTTGCTCCCCTTTTTGATCTATTTTATTTCCTTTCACAGTACAGTTTATTCCCCTTTGTTCCTGGTCTAAGATTTGATCATTCTCTCCAGTTCTCTAGACACTTTTTAACCCATTTGCTTGCAAGAGGGATTATATGTCAGTCTCCCATGCTCTGTTTTTCATACACAAAGTCAATAGGTTTCTCTCCCTTACATGATAGAGAAAGGCTGTGGAAATACAGCCCTAAGTCAACTTCTATCTTCTCTTCTCCTTTCCAAAATTTAAATTATCTCCTATGTTCCTCTACTGAATACTCAGTCTTCAAAAAGAATAAATAAGACTAATAAGAATAAATAAATAAAAAAGTGGATGCCTTTTTGCAATGGATTCCTGTCCGACATGCCTGCTGGCATTTCAGGAGAACCACAACCCCCTTTCACACAACAGGCACCATCCAGCAGTGGGTACAAGCCATTAAGGAGACAAAGCCTTAAGCTCGTGGTTGGGGCAGGTTCTGAAGTTTGAGTTCAACTTTGGCCCCAAGGCACAGGAGGGTTATAACACCTTGTTTTTCACTTCAGTACAAATAGCTGGTGCAACTGAACGCTCACTTGCCAGTATGTTCTAGAGCTGAAATGGTCCAAGGGATTCATAGCGAATGCATTCACATAGCCGCTGCTTAAAAACACCAAGGGATTATACTTCATTATGCAAGTACAAATATTAGAATATGAGATGCCTGCTCTAGGCTTTACAGACATCACTTTGTTTAATCTCTGTGGCAGATCAACTTGTCTGCTTCTGTTTAATCTCAGATAGTTTACTGCTTCCCTAGTAAGGGTGAAACTTTGTTCTACTGACAAAAGTGTAAATCTAAAAGTATCATGGGACTGGAATAGTTTTATTGTAGAAACCTGGTTTCGGTTTTAAACTGATAGATGAAGAAAAGTTCAATATAGAAATAACTAAAAGGAAATGTAATTTCTGGAAGGTTAGAAGATGAAAATACAGAAGATTGTAAGAATACTTCCTATGACGATCCAGAAGTCCCACAGTCTACAGATCCAATGAGGAAATTCAGAAGCTTCAATGGATGCAAGAATTCCCATGACACCCACCTGAAAGAGAATGTTTTGTGTTCAATCCCTAATAGGACAGATCATGATTTTAACATTAAATCTTCTTGGGAAAATATATATATATATATATATATATATATATAGCCTTCGAGGAACGCATATTTCACACTCCTGACAAAATCCATTTACCTATTTCTATTCACCACTTGTTCACCCTGCAGGAAAAATGCCCATTTCTTTATTACCTTTTAAATACTGCAATATATTCATCTAGTAGTAAGCGAGCAACAGTTTACTTCAAGCTAATACTTTCTTTGTCACATGAGTCCTGATATTTAAAGTATTATAATCAATATGAAAGAATAACAGATGCTGAGCTCTCCAAATACAATGATATTTACAGTACAAAGCTTCTTCAATAGCAAGCTGAAAAAGAAATGCTTACAGGGCTTTTCTTTGCAAAATAAGATTTCAGCCTCAAGGTCTGCATTTATGTTCTAATCTCTTTTTTACAAGGACTCTTGAATCATCAAGTTTCTCTCCTTGACCTTTTTCTAACACAACTGGACAGTCATCCTTTTGGTTTTATATGAATTCCTCATCTGCTGCAAACATGAAAAAAAAAAAAAAAAAAAAAAATGGCAAATAGGAAAGTCTTCTAGTTATCTATCCCATTTCTTCACCACTGCAAGGCCATCCATTCTTTACGTTGTACTTCTCAGTGTGATGGTGAGTCTATTCTAACTGAATAGACTCAACTTAGTGGACTCAACTTAGTGGAAACTTCTTTGCTTTTCTGTAGGCAGTTCCTTCAATTACAAAATTCGTCTGTTAGAGAAACTTTACTTTGGATGATGTTTTCCAGTGATTCTTTGTTTCCAACAAAACATTATCAGTGACATTATCTTTATTTGGAGAAAATACTGTGTCAGGAATTGCTCTGCACCTAAGTGACCCTGAATGCCTTAAAAAATAATAAAAAAATAAAAATAATAATAAAAAAAATACCCTCATATGTGGGATTTCTGACTTGTAAATTACACTTTGTCTAAAACAATCTATCACTGGAAAAAGGGACAAATCACCCACTTCTGACTTTACCAGTGAAAGCTGGGCAGAGAGGATCAAGGAAAAATAAAAATTTGAGGAATCAAGGGATCAAGGAAAAATAAAAATAAAAATCTAGAGAAAAGGTAAAAGAAACAAGACCAGAAGAGAGAGAAATAGAAGCAATCGGTACAGTTGGATTGATGAAAAAGCTGGATAGCTGTTAGTTTAAAATCAATAGTATGTTCAGTCATGTGGTAAGTAGAATTGCATGTGGTTGAATGAGTTATTGATGTGGATGTTTATTTATTTAGCTGTATGCAAGGTATCACCAGCCAAATTTCAACAGAGTGATTAATGTGGCTGAAAAGTTCTTGTAGCATCAGCTGGGAGTTCTGTTTCAGGATGTTGTTACTGTCCACTTACAATGGCCATGAAAGAATGTTAGCAAGAAGCACATATAAATATCTTGTCTTTTGAGTGCTAACCACTGACAGCTAAGGATTAAAGGGAATTTCTGTAAAGGGAAGTTCTACAGTAGAAATGTCGACTCAACCTTTTGGTGGAATTTATTTTGGAATCCTTTATTTTTTAGTTCACAGTGGTACTTGGGATTTCCAATTATACGACATAGCAAGAGAGCTAGATACTTAAGAATTATGATGGGAAATACTTTTTGACGCAGCCAGTATGAAATGTTGAAGACTGGTTAGTCTAAGGTCTTGACTCAAATCATGTCCATGGGAGAAAAGCTATAAGCCTTTTCTCCTCAGAACCTTATGTTGCTCCTTTAACAGAACAACAGTTAGTGCATTAAAGTGAGATGAAAGATAACTATTTATATATATATATATTTTCTGACTCAGGCAAAACAAAGGTTATATTCAAACTCTGCCAAGGAGTAGTTATTGTCCTCCTATTCATGTGACACAGAGTGGTTCACTTTCCTATAGCTGAAGGTCAGTCCAACATGCAGTGAGTCTCGCTGAGACACCATTGCATACCATATAGCCCCAGATCTCCTTATGAGAGCTATGTTGTACTCACAAGTTCCTAAAGCATATTTATTTATTTATTTACTTGCTTACTTAGTTTGAAAGTACATGAGCATAATATGTACAGTAGCTAGAATGGTGTTATACAGGATGTTGGCAAAAGTGTGTTGCATGTCACTGGACATTGTACTTCAGACAGGCAGGAGGGTGATTGAAAAGCAGCTAGTATAGGAGGAACTGACAATAATGTTGGTGAGAGGAATTCAAATAGTTGGTATTATTTCATGCAGTGCATGTAGAGAACAGATTTCCAGAACTGCACCCTGTTTTATTTGGAAGACATTGGTTTCCTCTAAACCAGATCCCAGGTGTGAAATAAGATGCGGCATGGCTGCTCAGAAGATCAGGGTCCATGTATGAACCACAGAACAAAAAAATATTTCACAATAAGACACATTCAAGGCACATTCTGCACCTTGACTCTTGGACATCACAGAATAATTATGGGCTTTCTTCAGTTTCTTTTTTTTTTCTTTTTTTTTCTTTTTTTTTTACTCTCTCTCTCCCCCAAAACAGGACAGGACCAAGCCCCAGAATGGGTCTTAAAACTGTTTATGGGACTCACCTGCAATGTAGTAGGCAAAGATGTCAAACCCACATCTGCACTACAGAAAGAATAACTTTGAATTAAAATGGTGTATTTCCTAATAATTGTTCATTGCCATATTCACTCTCTGAATTTTTAGTGTTGATTAGTATTTTCTCTATTCTGAGCAGGATTTTTGTCCTGATTCTAAGACAGTGCTCCTAACACATTATTATTATTATTATTATTTTCATAAAAGTAGTATGTTCCTGTGGAAGAAAAGAGTACTTTAGAAAAATCAGCATTTTTTTCCTGACAAAACTTACTCTTTGAGGCACACATGTGTGTTATTCCTGAAATATTGAAATCAAAGAAAATATATTAATGGTAGACTGATTTGGATTTAAATTATAATGAAATAATTATCTCAGTTTTCCTTTTTACTGAATGTATGATGAGTTAAGTCCTCAAGTCCTCAAGAGAAGAGTTTAAAGGAATGATTTGATTTCTGCACCAAATTCACATTTTGTCATCCATAAATAACTAATTGTCTGTCTAGTAAACACTTTATACAGAAACACTAAATAAATAAATAAATAAATAATAAAAAAAAAAAAGTGTAAATTAATGTCACCCAGCAGCGGAGAAAGGAGATCCTATCTCCTACCAATTCCTCTTCCACTACCAGAAAAACATAACAAAACAGCTAAAATCTACATCAGTTTCAGAACTTTAAAATTGACATGTATAGCTTACTATAAACTTTTTTGACAGTTTTGTGATACTGCCTAAGGTTGGAAAGAAATGTGACTGAAATGGCTATTTTGGGACAAATTTGACCCATTTTAAATTTCAGTAGGTTTTCTAGGTGTTACTGGGAACAAAATTTGTCATTACTAGTCTGACTATCCACTTCTAGCCTTTCTGTGTGCTTGCGTACCTATTTCCTTGTTATTTACACCATTAAAGGGCAAATCTTTATACAGACTGCAGTTACAGGTTCCATAACCTTAAATGCATTTGATGAAAAAGGATAATGAAATTCATTTTTGACCCTTATTCTGAACCATGTTGAAGATTTCTATCACTTGTTTACTAATTTTGAAGACTTTAATATATATATATATATATTCATACTTTGTGACAGAATTTGCAGGACAAATATTTATAATAATAGTAAATAATAATAATAAAATATTTACTATGTTTTAAAACATAAAATCATAGAATAATGGCCTGGGTTGGAAGGGGCCTTAAAGATCATCTAGTTCCAATTCCCCCTGCCACAGGCAGGGATGCCACCCACTAGATCAGGTTTGCCATGACAAATGTCACAGAATCACAGAATTTCTAGGTTGGAAGAGACCTCAAGATCATCGAGTCCAACCTCTAACCTAACACTAACAGTCCCCACTAAACCATATCCCTAAGCTCTACATCAAAACGTCTTTTGAAGACTTCCAGGGATGGTGACTCCACCACCTCCCTGGGCAGCCTGTTCCAATGCCTCACAACCCTTTCAGTAAAGAAGCTCTTCCTAACATCTAACCTAAAACTCCCCTGGCGCAACTTTAGCCCATTCCCCCTCGTCCTGTCACCAGGCACGTGGGAGAACAGGCCAACCCCCACCTCTCTACAGCCTCCTTTAAGGTATCTGTAGAGAGCGATAAGGTCGCCCCTGAGCCTCCTCTTCTCCAGGCTGAATAAGCCCAGCTCCTTCAGCCGCTCCTCGTAGGACTTGTTCTCCAGGCCCCTCACCAGCTTCGTCGCCCTTCTCTGGATGCACTCAAGCACCTTGATGTCCTTCTTGTAGCGAGGGGCCCAAAACTGAACACAGTACTCGAGGTGCAGCCTCACCAGAGCTGAGTACAGGGGGACGATCACCTCCCTAGCCCTACTGGTCACACTATTTCTGATACAAGCCAGGATGCCGTTGGCCTTCTTGGCCACCTGAGCACACTGCTGGCTCATATTCAGCCGACTGTCCACTATCACTCCCAGGTCCTTCTCCGCCTGGCAGCTCTCCAACCACTCATCTCCCAGCCTGTAGCTCTGCTTGGGGTTATTACGCCCCAGGTGCAGGACCCGGCACTTGGCCTTGTTAAACTTCATGCAGTTGACCTCAGCCCATCGGTGCAGCCTATCCAGATCCTCCTGCAGAGCCTTCCTACCCTCGAGCAGATCGACACACGCACCTAACTTGGTGTCATCTGCAAACTTACTGAGGGTGCACTCAATGCCCTCGTCCAGATCATTGATGAAGATGTTAAAGAGGACCGGCCCCAGCACCGAGCCCTGGGGGATGCCACTAGTGACTGGCCTCCAACTGGATTTGACTCCATTAACCACAACTCTCTGGGCCCGGCTATCCAGCCAGTTTCTAACCCAACGAAGCGTGCGCCAGTCCAAGCCAAGAGCAGCCAGTTTCTTGAGGAGAATGCTGTGGGAGACGGTGTCAAAAGCCTTGCTGAAGTCAAGGTAGACCACATCCACAGCCTTTCCCTCGTCCACCCAGCGCGACACTTTGTCATAGAAGGAGATCAGGTTCGTCAAGCAGGACCTGCCTTCCATAAACCTATGCTGACTAGGCCTGATCGCCTGCTTGCCCTTCAAGTGCCGCATGATGACTCCCAAGAGGATCTGCTCCATGAGCTTCCCTGGTACTGAGGTCAAACTGACAGGCCTGTAGTTCCCCGGGTCAGCCCTCCGGCCCTTCTTGTAGATGGGCGTCACATTCGCTAGCCGCCAGTCAGCTGGGACCTCCCCCGATAGCCAGGACTGCTGATAAATGATGGATAGTGGCTTGGCCAGCTCCTCTGCCAGTTCTCTCAGTACCCTTGGGTGGATCCCATCCGGCCCCATCGACCTGTGCACATCCAAGTGCCGTAGCAGGTCACCAACCAGTTCTTCGTGGATGGTGAGGGCCACATCCTGCTCCCCATCCCCTTCCACCAGCTCAGGGTACTGGGAATCCAGAGAACAACCGGTATTGCCGGTAAAGAATGAGGCAAAGAAGGCATTGAGCACCTCCGCCTTTTCCTCATCTCTTGTAGCTAAGTTTCCCCCTGCATCCAGTAAAGGATGGAGATTCTCCTTTGTCCTCTTTTTTGTGTTGATGTATTTATAAAAGCATTTTTTGTTATCTTTAACGGCAGTAGCCAGATTGAGCTCCAGATGAGCTTTGGCCTTCCTAATTTTGTCCCTGCACAGCCTCGCTACATCCTTATAGTCCTCCCTAGTGGCCTGCCCACTTTTCCAAAGATTATAAACCCTCTTTTTTCTCCTAAGCTCAAGCCACAGTTCTCTGTTCAGCCAGGCTGGTCTTCTTCCCCGCTGGCTCATCTTTGGGCACATGGGAACAGACCGCTCCTGCGCCATTAGGATTTGCCTCTTGAAGAGCGCCCAGCCTTCCTGGACCCCTCTGCCCTTCAGAACCGCCTCCCAAGGGACTCTACCAACCAGTGTCCTGAGCAGCCCAAATGTCCTCTTCAAATTCAGCATTACCATAAATTTCAGGTGTTCTGATGGCAACTTCAGTATTCTATATGATAAATAGAAATTGTCCCAACAACCTATTCTGTAAAGTAGCATATATACTGGGGAGGAAGAAGAAGGCAACCTCTTTTTTTTTTTTTTACTAACACACAAACTTCACACAAACAAACAAACAAAACAAAAGAAAACAAAACAAACAAAAAAAAAAACCCACAATGTTCAGTAAATTAGGCAGTATGGAGGATGAGAAAATAATTAAAAAAAAAAAAAAAAGATATCTTTTGTAATTACAGTAGTAGTGAAACATGGGATTAGAAATTAGAGAGCAACTGATTAAGAATAAATATGTAGGCAACACTCATTGCTTAATATGTGCTACATTTATGTACTGTGCCTGTGCTGCACTTAGGCCTCCAGATGACCCCAAGGACCAGATCAACCCAACCTTATGGTTCAGACTGTGACCAAGGGCTCAGAGAGAAGGAGGACTGTTTGTAAAAGGGCTTAGAGATAAGGAGGACTGTTTATAAAAGTATAAGATAAAGAATGTTAAACATGCAAGGCCTCAAGATATGAAACTGTTGGAGAGTGTCCAGAGGAGGGCTACGAAGATGGTGATAGGCCTGGAGGGGAAGACGTACAAAGAACGGCTGAGGTCACTGGGCCTGTTCAGCCTGGAGAAGAGGAGGCTGAGAGGAGACCTCATCACAGTCTACAACTTCCTCGTAAGGGGGTGTCGAGAGACAGGAGACCTTTTCTCCATTAACACCAGTGACAGGACCCGCGGGAACGGGGTTAAGCTGAGGCAGGGGAAATTTAGGCTTGACATCAGGAGGGGGTTCTTCACAGAGAGGGTGGTTGCACACTGGAACAGGCTCCCCAGGGAAGTTGTCACTGCACCGAGCCTGTCTGAATTTAAGAAGAGATTGGGCTGTGCACTTAGTCACATGGTCTGAACTTTTGGCTAGACCTGTGCGGTGTCAAGAGTTGGACTTGATGATCCTTAAGGGTCCCTTCCAACTCAGGATATTCTATGATTCTATGATTCTATAACAGGAGCCCCTCGGACCCCGAAGAACTGGACCAAACCAACCTTATGTCCCAGATTGTGACCAAAGGCTCAGAGAGCATGCGCAGGGAGATGAGGTGAAAAGTTCAGCTCTGATGAAGATGTCTTACTTTATCCTGACAACCATCCGGACGACCACCAGAGAGTACTACACAAGCGCAGAAAGACTGATAAAATAATTAACTTATGAAGTGGGGCTAGGCGGAGCTAGGAAATGCACAGATGAAACTCAATGCATATGTAATATTTCAGGGGATAAAAGAGAATGCAAGCGAGCGAATTGTGCGCACGGCTTTGTTGGGACTACCCCCTGTGCTGCCCAGCACTGAATAAACATACCTACTTTACAATTTTACTGATTGTGGAGTTAGTTTTTTGCCACTCACTAGTACTTCAAAGGATTTATGTGTTTGGAATTACATTTTCAGATCAAGCAGAATTATACTTTGTAAATATAAGAGAACTTCTAAGTCAGTAGGAAAGGGAGAAGAAAAAAAAAAAAAAAAAAAAAAGCTTTCTAAATTCTGCTGCTTTGCTATTGATGCTAACTTGTTTACATACCACTGTATGGCACTCCAAAATAATCAGCATAAAAATAAAAACAAAGTAATTTGGCATTGGGAAATCCTAAAACATTTTAGCTTAGAAAAATTTCTCCATGTTCAGTCCTCCACAGTTCTTTCTTTGCATTGCTACACTGTACAGTTTTTCTGCAAAAGGATTATCAACAATCTTGTGTTTTTATCTCTTACTATTGACTAGGATTAGCAAAGACAAAACATCTACACAGCCTGGCAGTTGCTGGGAAATTAAACAATCTTTGTGTTTTTTTGGCCACAGGTATCAGAGAAAAAGAGAAGTAACTCAGTAACCGGACAGAAGAATAGTCTTTTTAAGCAGGATATAACAGTATATAAGTGTTTTCTACACAGACTTTCCAAATAAATAAATAAACCTAAAACTATTTTGTTACAAATGATTGCTGAAATATGTTGGAAGATATTTTTTTTTAATTTTATTTTGTTATATTAAAAAGTCCTGAATAACTGAAATTAATAACAGACATACAAATAACTGAACGTACATAATATTAGGAAACCTTAGTTTAACGTATGTAATATAAGCTACAGCTGCTTCTAGTTTTTAACCTTCTCCATATTTGTGAGTTTGGAAAACTGAACAAGAAAATTAATTATTTTTCAGAAACTCAAAAGTATCACAATATATGACCATGTGATATGTTTTGTTTTTGTTTTTTTAATATATATATATTTTTTTTATCACAGGTTCTTATTAGAACATTCTCAAATGCTACTTAAATGTTCTGTAACTCAAAATCTTCTAATTGGCCTACTAGCCAGATCTTCCAGGAAACATCACTGTCTTGGCAACATCTGAGACAATTATACCTTTCCCAGACGGGATGAGAATATATGGTCCTATATTTTCTTCCTGCCACAGGAGGAAAAAAAAAAAAAAAAAAAAAAAAAAAAAGACCCATCCATATACAAGTATGTTACATATCTGTGTAATGTTTATATTAGCAGTTCTGTGTGAGAGAAGTAACAGCACATCGTTATTTTCAATAGCTCAGTTTGGTTTATATGTTGCTGGGCTGCTAAGGGATGCATCTAGGCTTGCACAATATAAGATGATCAATTTATGACCTGTTAGAGTTAATGGACATAAACAAAGATGTCTTGGGTGCAATTCATTTTGGTTTTGGAATGGTTTCTAAAGTTTATCAGAAGGCATCCACTGTAAAAAACCTTCTGAGGTTGATCCTATGTAGGTGAATATATCTATTATAGCAGAGTATCTGACAAATTCTGTCCTGGAGAATATCTCTTCAAGAAAAAAAGATGTTATTGATGAACCTTGCTGTCTAATAGGAATACTTTGCCTTGTAGGTTCCCCATTATGCTGAGATTTAAAGAATCATACTCCTGTATCATCACTTAAAGGACAATCATAGAACAATGAAGTCTGATCTTCCATAGGCTATGCAATATTTTCCCTTGGGTGTAATCAAGTATTCACAATATATCATACAAGCTTCCACCTTAAGCAGAAAAGTCTTAAGAATTAGTCTTAAGAACTATGCACATGCACATACACAAATATGTGTATGTATGTGTGTGTTCACATATGCACATGTATATATGTATGTGCATACATACTCAAAGCATAAAAACTATATATATGTACATTCATGCTCAAAGCGTATCAATTTTAAGCAATAGAAGCAAGCAAATAAAAATGATTAATGTCTTATTTTTTATTTTTATTTTTAATGCAATAATGTCAGCTAAATATTATCCCATAGCTATCATTCACATTTACAGAAGAATTCTTATTTTAATGTGTCTTATCTGATTGCTTATGTTTGCTTTTATTGCACATATCTCTTTGATCTCTAACCAGCTATAATTACTATGTTTTCAACATGTTTTATGTTTCTATAACTGCTACACCCTATCAGATTTGGTACTTATACTGTCAACTCCAGGCCTTTCATGTTCTTTCATCTTTGTTGTGGGTGCCCTTTTTGTTATGCTTGTTTATGGAATCTAATATTAACATTTAAGTGCATATTTCAAAGAAAATGGACCAAAAGATGTCAAACATGCATTCGCTTTATAATTTCTCTATATTAAGTATTTTTGCTACAGAAGTGCTCAGTAAGCACCTAATTGTTATGGTCTGCCTCTTTTTTCTAATGGCATTTATTGCTGTACTTAGATAGGTGTGCAGTAATCACAGAGTAGGCTTTGCACCTACAGACACAACCACTAAATTCAATTTTCCTTTTGATACTTTGGTTTTCTTTTTATCCTGTTTAGTTGGTTGGATTTGGTTTCTGGTTATCTGTCAGAAAGGGAGACGGTCCTGAGTAACGATGCAACCTTGATGCGAGTATAATCGTGCTCCTTTATTGCATGTTCTCACAGAGTATATATAGGCAACTAACTACAGCACGCGCCGATAACAACTTATCTTTGGTCTAGTTTCTCCATGCACTTGTCTCTAGCTTGTTTCCTCATTATCTCTAATACAAGGATGTGGGAAACAGCGCAAAGCCATCTGCAAATTCTTTTCCCACAGTTATCTTTACAGTGCTCAAGTGGAAGACTTCTTTATAATATAGAGCCCAAGATATTTATTGGATTGGTGCTAAAAGGATGATTTCCTTTTACTGCCTGCTTGCCCAGATGCTTTCATTCCTTGTATCTCAATGCATTCCTTATATCTCAGTAGTACAAGAGAATGAATGAAATGTTGTTAACATGATTCAAATAAAACTTGAATAAGATATGTTCACCACTAAAATCACATGTAATAAGTGCAGACACATAGGTTTTGAGTGCCTAATTAATGCTTGATAGAATATTCATCATCACAAGCCACAAAATGTGTTCCATTTAGTATGCTAATTCAACTTGTTACATCCTGGTAAAAGAAAGCTGTTATTACAAATGGTAAGACTGATCTCAGACTAATTTGTCAGGAAAAAAAAATAAAAAAAATAAAAAATAATAATAATAAAAAAATGCATTTCACTCAAAAGATGTTGAGGAAAGTCATACATTCCAAAATTAATATATGGGATCAATGACTGCCATAATGACTTCTGAGTCATTTGAGACATCTCACTACATTTAAAGTAACAGCACAGATGTTGTTAAAGGAAGAATTTGATGACTGATATAGAAAAGGTAACTAAAATTATATACAGAACTTCCATATAATTTCAGGTAGTGTTGAATGAACAATTAAGTTAGATAGTTTAAGAGATAACAAATCTCAGGGGAAAAGAGTACAATCACAGAATCACAGAATTGTAGGGGTTGGAAGGGACCTTGAAAGATCATCGGGTCCAACCCTCCTGCCTGCTTCTTTAGAGCAGGCTACCTAAGTAGGCATCCAGATGGGCCTTGAATACCTCCAGAGAAGGAGACTCCACAACCTCCCTAGGCAGCCCGTTCCAGTGATCCTTCATCTTCACTGTGAAGAAGTTATTTCGCATGTTGGTCCGGAACTTCCTGTGCTCTGTCTTGCCTCCATTACCCCTTGTCCTGTCCCCAAAAACCACTGAAAAGAGGTTGGCCAAATCGCTCTATCTCCCACACCTGAACCAGGTCTCTCAGCCTTTCTTCATAGGGAAGATGCTCCAGGCCCCATGTCATCTTTGTGGCCTTCCGCTGGACTCTTTCCAGGAGATCCCTGTCCTTTTTGTTCTGGGAAGCTGAGAACTGGACACAGTACTCCAGGTGAGGCCTGACCAGGGCAGAGTAGAGGGGGAGGATCACCTCCCTTGACCTGCTGGCCACGCTCCTTTTAATGCAAGCCAGGATCCATTTTAATGCATTCCCTTCCTCCCTTCCTCCTTTTTTGAACCTCTCAAAATATTTAGTCTTTTGTTGGTGGTGGTGATGGTGGTGGTGTTATTGTAGCATTCTGGCCCTTTTTACATCTTTTACAACATTACAACAAGTGCTTGTTGTGATGGAACTATCAGAAATGTCCACAAACACTACATCAGTTCTTTCTGCTTAGGGCTACAAGGCTGTTTTGTTTAGCATTTAACCCTTTTCTTTAACATTTGTATGCCATTTTATGCTCTTCATATGATAGTCACTAAAGAAATGCAATGCTTTAAAACCAAAGCATGTTGTTCAAGCATAAAAATAGTTATTCTTATTTAGAAATACAGAAACTGAGTCACAGGGGGGCCTTTTTATTAACAAAAAGTCACACAGTTATATACTCAAGCACTTAACAGAACGTGTATGTTCTTTTTCCCCAATGTTTATTGTAAGCATCAGACTTTTCATACAGTCTGTTCAATTATGAAATGGCCTATAAATAGTCAAAATTATGAACAGAGAAATCAGAAAGTGATAAAGAAAGAATGTGTTGGGGTAATCAGACTTCAAAGAGCTCTATTCATTTTTGGCATCATCTTACATCTTTTACATCTTACATGATGTAAAACCTGCTTTATTATGCAGAATTAACATAGGGAATTAACATAGAGAATTAACATTGGTTATGTCTTAATAACCAATCAGATTGAATGCAGTGATCATCTCTTAATTTAATGAGGATATCATTCTATAGCTGTAAAAATCTGGTTTAGTCCATTTTACTACTTTTATCATAGCAATTACATCAACATAAACAACAATTAGGTGACTCAACATGCAGTAGGCAAATTGCTAGCTTCCATTAAAGTAGGTTTATGGCCCTCTTGAGCAAGACTTCTTAGTGGCAAACAATTGACACCAAATTCTGAGACTTAAATTTCCTCTGCTTAAATTTCTTTGCATAATTTCTTCAGTATTTCCATCTATTCTACCAATATAAATTAAAACAACTCTGTGATATGGGTTTATATTGTAATGTCTGATGTGGTTATTACTTTGAGGCCTGACTCCTTCCAACCGTCTTCTTTTTTTACTAAGACCACAATGTATATTGACAGTTTACCTTCTGGATTTTTTTTTCTTTAGTTATTTTCAGGACTTGCTAACAGAGGCTAGGTGTTGTTGTTGTTGTAGTTGTTTTATTTTGAGTACATAATCAGTAAACTGACTGCATCTGAATTTGTATACACTGTACTGGAAGACATGAAGTGACCCCTCATGTACCAGACCAGAGTGTTTGCATAAGTTCTCTCAGAGTCATTCATTCTACATCACTGTGTAATCTCATCCTGGGGCTTTAATATAGTAGGGGTGAATTGTGATATAGTACCTCTAGCATAAGTGCTATCTCAGATTCCCAATTTTGTCTCCTCCTGGCTGGTCACTTCCACTCAAATAGCAGTTTGCTGCTGCTTTAGTTGTGTTGACATAATTGTGAGCAGAAACATGCTGTAAATCAGCTCACTGAAATGATTCGGTTAAAATAAATAAATAAATAAATAAACCAACAAACAAATAAATAAAAGCTTCAGAAAAAAAAAATATATATATATATATATATATACTGTGATCATTTGGGGTTTTTGGTAACAAAGGTCTGGTAAGTGTTTCAGCATAACAAGGGACACTGAGCTACTTTGGGGAGGAGGAAAGAAGGCCTGGAAGTGGAAGGATAAGCAGAAACTCATTAAGCATTTTTCAGCTTAGAAACAATGAAGTGTCTGTTTGTGGGAAGGGAGGTAGAAGGTTATAGGACAGCTTGTCAGGGATTAAAAAAGAACACCCATTTTCATATATATATATTAGTGGATAATGGATAATTCCATTTGCTCTGCTTAAAAACACCACTTCAGATCACAGTAGCACTGAAGAAATCTAGCTTTCTTTGCAGTGGATCAGTGAAAACCTTGTATGTACTACAATTATTAAACATATAGCAAGGGTTTCAAGAGTCCTGCTCTTAATCATGGTGTACAACAGCAAGATTTTCAAACTAGATGAAGGGTGGCTTCATTATCATCATGGATAGATTCTTGTAGCCATGTTCATTCTGACCATGTGCATGCTTCTCTACCACAAGATGGCAAATTAAGCCAGAGCACTGGATCCCTAATCATCCATCCCATTCTACTGTTAGCTTACTGAGTTCTTTTAGATAGTTCCATTTAGCTTTCTCTAAATCTGTTGTAGGAAGGGCTAGCACAAAGTGAGCCAATATACTCTTTGTTTACTGTTGTTGTTTGTTGTTGTTTTCTTTGATGTTTGTTGGTTTGGTTTGGTTTTAATCAAGCAGCATAGCCAGAGCCTGTCAAATTTGTTTTCTGCCAGTCCTTGTATGAGAATGAAAACTGCTTTTCAACTACTAGGGCATGACTTGCTGTACCGAGCAATGTAGTTTATATGCCTGGCTGCAGGAAAGGATTCTCAGCTGAGACTTGTAAGTAAGAAAGTTATATATTTTTCAGCCTGAACAAGGAACACTAGCTTAGATCTCTGCAGTCTTCCTGTTTTTTTCACATCCTGCTCTGGTCTTGGATAGCTTAGCTGGTTTCCTGTTCCAGCTAGCAGTCTTCTGAAAATATGTGTCTGGGCACTTTATGAAAAGCCTGTGTGCTTAACTTGGAAAAAAAAGGTCTTGTGGAAACAGACTGCCTAATGAAAGAGTAACAAAAACACTAAGCCAAAAAAAGCCCCAAATACCTTTACTTCAAGTCTGAGTAAACCATAACTTCTCTCCCACAAACTCCAGAACTAGAAATCTCTTTTGTATGACATTAGATTTCCAGAGATCCTTGACATACTCTGTTTTTTGTTTTGTTTTGTTTTTCAAACTTCAGTCATTGCAGTTAAGAAAGCAGACATTTTCACACTAACCAAGGACTTGTTTTGTGAGCAAAACTGAAGATATTAATCTCACCTAATTTAAGGACCCAATTAAAATAATGCATATTAGATGGGTAGGTAGCCTTCCTAAACTCTCTCTGAAGTCCATGGAGGAAGAAAAATGCTTCTCCAAGAATAATCTGTGACTTTGACTTCTGTTCTGAAACTCCCTCAGACAATCCTCTCCAGCGAGTATGTAAAAAACATGCCTTAACAAAGAATTAAGTGTTCTTGTGATTTCAGATAACTGAAGACATTTGGCATTAGTGTTCCTTGTATTCCCAGATCCACAGCTTAAAACAAACAGGCAAACAAACAAAACCACAAAGCTGTAACGCATTGTGAATGCATTTTCTTTATTATCTTTAATTAATATTAATTTATCTGTCTTTAGAATTAATGAATAAGAAAAATAAAAATACCCGGATTTATTTCAAAGTAGTGGAGAATTAAAAATATATGAATACCTGGAAAATTATATAACAATTTTAAAAAATAGTTCAAGAAACATAGAGCTCACTTCAAGGACATTGAGTCAAATTAACTTTCACACTCCATAAAAATGTCATGAAACACAAATTAATCAGAAGAGTGTTTTTCTACTGACTCAGAGGTCTCTCCACCCCACTTCACCCCTAGCAACTATGAATATGAAATCTATAGAAAATGATTTATGTAGAGATGATTGTCAACTCCAGATCTTTAAGCAAAACTGTTTGGTTTAGATTTATTTTATGTAAAATCTCTTAGCTGCAGGATGAAATTTCTATACAAAACAAAAGAGAAACATATCCTTCACCACTTTGCCCGTTCAGAATATCTATTAATCTGTTGGTCATACACCTGAGTTAAAAGAAACTCAGATTTAAGTCCCAGCTCTAATTAATTGATAACCAAATCAAATGAAACACCTGCAGAAGTAGAAATTAAGAGAGATCTTACAAACATTCTCACATCAGTGTAATTTCAAAGACTCCAGGAAAATAAATTCTTCATTTTACTAATATATGATGAAAAGTAGCCCCAGTCTGTTATTGTGGGTATCATCTTTTACCTTGTTAAAAAGTGCATTAGCATGGACCAAACTGCATAACATAATCAGAGAATAGCATTAGCATACATTGCTAAAAAAGTAATAACGAAGAAGTGATTGCATTAATTTTGGTGAAAGAATAACACTGTTTTGATGTGTTTAAACATTGCATTGACAAAAATAAGGGCCTATGCATTAACAATCTCTCAACTGGTGCTGCATTTCTATCTCTGATAGAGAATATTTTGTTTAGGGCATCCACCATGGCTGATCATGAATGTCACTTTTTTATATTGTTGATGAGTTCAATAACTATCAGATCCCTGGTATGTTTAAGGGTTCTCTTCCTGTGTATTTCTCATTTACCTTGCACATGAAGTTTTCAGAAAACCCTTGTTTCATATTAGTACAAATATTTTTGTTGTTGTTGTTGTTTTAATGAAAATCTTAAAAATATTCACATTGAAAACTTTCCTGCTTGTTTCTGACTATATAGCAACAATCTGCTTTACAAGTTACCTGTAATAATTAATACTTAATTTATTGAACTGTACTTTTAAAAGCAATTTTCTATTCAATGACTTAGGTAATTACAGTGGGAAATGATTGATAACATCAGTTGATATTAAATATTGTGCTGCTAATCACCATGCAATCTTGCATGTAGTTATTCATTAGTTACTTCTTTAATTTGAATAGTTGACAATTTACATGGAATGCTACAGTTATAAGAATTATCATATTTTTATTCCAAAAAGAACCCCTGCACTTCATTATATCAGAATCATTTCATATCATTTTTCTTTCAGTTTTCCAACAGCAAACTACTTTGATTTGAAAGTTCTGTAGCTGTAGTCAGGCAACATATTAGGTTTTTCATTGTCAAATAAATCTATGAAATACTTGTACAGGACAAAGGCACTTCTGGAATAAACAAAGTCATATTGTTATACACTGTTCTGACACTAATAAACATCTGCTTGTGGTCTCCAAGAGAACTTTGTGCTTCTGTGTCAGATTCTGGGAAATGATGCCATGCCCCCGAATATGTCTGTAGTATTAGCTGACTGCTAGAGTGGCTGTAGATGTCATTTACTTCGTAAACTGCTTCACTTTATCACCCAGGGGCAGATCATAATGTTTTAACACTGAGCCTTATATATGACTCAGACATTTAAATTTCTTGAGTCTTCTAAAAAGAGCATAAGTACAAAATATACTAAATCAATTTCATTAATGAGAGTTAAGCTTGTTTGAAAGTAACTTGTGGTAATTTGGTAGAGACAGTATATTCCCTGTGAAATATAGAACCATCTGTTTTATGGAATCTCATTATGTGGTAATGCGGTGATACATTCACTGTATAAAAACTGTGCTTAAAAATCTTTCTGTTTCACAGTCAGTCAGAGTAAAAGCATTTGCTCATGCACACATGTAACCAGACACCAAAGGAGATATAGAATTACACACTTCTGTACAAAAATAAATAAATAAATAAATAAATAAAAATTGGACTCTCAGAGCATTGGTTTTATAGGTCCCTAAAATTTACCCCACATCTCAGCTCCTGCTAATGTGTTGCTGTTTCACAGGGAAAAAGCACTTCTCTCTTCTTCCTGTTGCAAAAGAGCTAATGACCCTATCACTGCTCCCCTCGTTAGCTTCCCCTCCTGAACCACAGTGCTAACTGCTCTTTTCTCTCTACTGTCTCATTGATTAACATAATGAAATTAGACTCAGAATATTTGTTCCCAACCTGGATTTAGTTTGAAATGTTCTCCTGTTTTTCCCTGCCCTTGCTACAGTTTCTGTATCTGAAAGACCATATGTATTTTCTGTTATCCATTCCTACAAACTTCACATCTCTTGGAAAGGGAAGCTTATCTTCTGCGAGCAAGGACAACACATGAAATGATATCTTTGGAGAAATGTACTTTGTTCAGCTATGACAATAGTAGTACTTCTTTTTCAAATTCAGAGGCTGTTGGGGACCCATTCAATAGTATTTGCTTGGCACAGACTTGTGTAAGGCTTAGACAATCAAAACACTTTTGAGTGATGAAGTAAACATTTCAAGGAAATTTATATGGACTATTGATTCAATCTCTATGATAACTTTAAAGAAGTAAACATATTTATATAAGCATACCTATATTTTGCTTGTATGAGTGACATTAGCACGATACATTTCACGCCTTTTATTCTTCTGACCTGTATTCTACCTATATAACATGAAACTGTTTAATTGACATTAAACTCTTAGGATAGTATTAGATATATTTCTCATAAAAATATTTCCTTTATTTTAGTCTCTGTATTCAAACATGGAAACTGAAAATGCACACAGTGTAGCAGAAATCCCTTTACAAGTGACAAGCTCAGTGCTGTAATATCACGCGATCCATCAGAAACAAAAGTGCAAATTTTATTCTTGTGAAAGCCTGATATTTCTATTATTTTTTTTTTGATAGAACATACAACTTATCACTAATTGTGTTGCTTCCTGAGTACTTAAAAAAAATCTTATGTGCATAAATAGAACTTTGTATTCTTTTTAATTAATATCTGCAGTTTCTTATTAGTATATTCTCATTCTATGCATTTGGAATCAGTAGCATTGGAGTACAGAGACCATACTGCAAAAGGATCTAGGAGGAAGTCTGTTTCCTACATATTAACATAATGTAGAAGTAGTTCCCCCAGGATATCAGCAGAATTCCAGTAATGTGCCCAGGGAAGGAGATGAGAGAGCTTACAGCTCAGGACCTAAAATTTTACCAAAATTAATAATTGCTCTCCTTTTCTTTTTTCTTTTTTCTTTTTTTTTTTCCTCCCACCACCTTCAATATTATCAATTTTCTCTTTATCTCAGTCACTATCCTCTTACATCTGGAGCTCTTTTTTTATGACTGTCCTACTTCCCCAGTTTATCAATCTCTTAAGAACCCCTTGTATAATGAAACTTTTGTGCAGTTATGTCTCGTTCTACAGGTGTTTTTGTTTTTTTGTTTTTTTTTTAACTTCAATGATTCACATATTTCTATACATGCAATCTTTGGGATTTTTGAAGTTACACCCTCTTGGTTCTCATTTTCCTCTGTTGTCTCGTCCAACCTATCTTTTAAAAGGTTCTTCTTTTCTCAGTCCTCACTTCTCATGTATTTGTGCACAGGGCAGCTTAGTCCAGACTAAAGTAATTTAGTTGTGACATGAAAAAATGAAAAGCTGCAGTACAGAAACAAAACAAAACAAACAAACAAACAAAAAACTTATTTTATATTTCACTAAACTAAATTATACTTTTTTAGAATAGTTGAACATATGACCTATGACCTTCTGCTGTTTACATAGTAAAAGCTCCGTCTGTGAACTTTTATTAAAACAGAGGAAATGTATGCAATACCTTGAGTGTATTCAGCTCTCTTCAAATTATTAAGATTTGAATTTTTATGTTTTAGAAAGTCTGTGCTTTCTACCAATTTTGGAAAGAAAAGCCAGAGAAATAAAACAAAATAAAAATTAAAATAAAATAAAATAAAATAAAATAAAATAACATAAAATAACTTAAAATAACAAAATAAAAAGTCAGAGGGTGCAAGGGAAAATACTCTATTGCTTGGACCCTCCTTTTAAGAGTTTTTAGAGGGGTAAAAAGGGAGGAAGATTGCTATAACAATACTATTTTACACTCACTGTATCTAAGTGTAATTCTCTGTGGTACTGGAGACTACAACTGACTAATAGAAATGCCTTTAGTGGAAAGCATAATACTATTAACATCTTTTCACAGACAAAAAATATGGTTGACAGCAGAAATAATTTAAACACTAATATCCATGGTCTTACTCTTTCCAGATGCCTTAAATTAATGAAAAGGGAAAAAAGATGTCTTTCTTTTGAGCTCCACTGAGTATTACACTGATTCCAAAATCACAAACTCATCTCAGAAAAAATAATAATAATAATAATAATTAGTACTTGGTTGCCTAGTCTGAACTTATTCTGTACTTGTTAATAAAAGTTGTGGCATAAAGTCATTCAAAGGAAGTCCAACTTCCATGAATTACAACTAAATCAATCAACTTGCATTCCTGATCATTCTTGATACTATGAAAACTTTTGGACTTTAGAACATTACTTTACATCAGAGATCATTGGAAAGTTTTGCAAAACTGCCAATGTGGAAATTAGTAGCAAATGACCTACAATCATTCAGTAAAGTAAAAAACACAAATTATTCATGTTATACTTGGTGTTTATAAAAGTGTACTGATCTATTTTGATTTCTTTCAACATTCCTATTTATTTATTATAATTATTATTATTTCATATTCACCACTGATTTTTAAGCTAAGCATTGTGACCTTCAGAGCTCAAATGTGCTCTTAGCATGGACTTGTAATTGACATTTTAATGAGCACTATTTCATAATCTCTTTTCATAATCTACAAAAGAAAAGGTAATTGGAAATTAAGAAAAAAAAATCTTGATTAGTCATAATAATCATCTCCCTAACAATGTTCAACCCCTAGATCAGAAGCATGATTGAAATAGACAGGTTATTGGTGAAAGTTTGAAATGACTTGTAAAAATGAGTCTTCTTCTTCTTCAAAATAATAATAATAATAATAATAAATAAAATACAGTGTCAAAACTGACTGGAAAATTAAGTCTGGCACTCTAAAAATTTCAGGTCAGATCTGGACTGGCAGCATGAGTAAATGATGATTACAGAATAGAAGTAATCTCAGCCAAACCCTAGCAGGATTTGTGATTCTTCCCTCAGGAAAGAATTCTTTGTTTCAAGTCTGTGTATGTCAATGACACCAAGTTTGGTGACTTGCTCTGCCCTGCACATCTGGAAGAAGGGAACAGCATTTTTGCAAAATTTTGCCCTTGGACAACTCTAGGATCAATTCATGCTCTCAGTTTGAAGGACTTCCTTGGCTACCAATTTTCACTGTAGGGAATAAAACTCATTTGTAGATGATAATGATTTCCAAACTATATTATACTATGTTACATCCTGTCTCACCTTTAACAAATTGGGGGGTTGCTTAATGCACCTATACCAAAACTGTTCCATCTGTATCATGAGTTTTCTAGGGAATTCTGCATTCCACTTCCCCTGCACTTTTAGTGAGCAGGCAATGTCTACATGTCACTGAAAACATGGATCTTCATAAAATTCCAGTGTGCAGCAGAACAGTGTTTCATGTGATCATTCATTTATCACAAATTTTCAGATGCAGTGGCAGTTTTCACCAAAGGAGAGGTCCTCTAAAGAGGGAAGACCTGCTTAGTATTTTCAAAGGATGAATGGGGTGGAGCTTGTTGGCTCTTTTTTTTTGTTGTTTGTTTGTTTGATTTTTCTTGTAAAGGGAAATGCAGCACATGCTATACAAATGCCTTTCTCATACCATGAAAAAGACAAGACTGGCTCTCAAAAACATAGTTATATTTGTTTAGTTGTGACCATCTTTTTCTCTGGCTGGACTATGAAAACCAAAGAATATGCCTTTTTGAGATCACAGTACTTGGCCGAACTTCAAAGGTTAGCCCAGATGTGGTTTCAAAAAACTGAGAAGTAGCTGACTGCTGGTATAATTGAAAATAGGATAATATCAGCTGCAGGAGGCTGGAAGAGCCTGGGAGCATGAGGACACATATGAATGCCTTAGAAGTTTGGTTTCACTGTAAAAGCATGGAGAATTACAAATGGAGGTAAACTATTAATTTAAGGAGGAAAACAATGCAAACATAAATGAAAAACAACAGAGTAACTATGCAAGCAGGAAAAATAAAGAATGATTACTTCACACAGCATTGCCTTATTGAAAATGTATCTGTTAAATTCAAAGAGCTTTGCATTCCACTTAGTTCGTAACAACAACAACAAAAAAATGGATGGTATAGCATCTTAATGAATATAACATAACAAAATAGTATGATACAATAATCTGAGGAATTCAGCAATGTCTCTGGCATACTATCTTGTTTTCATCAAAGAGAAGAGTGAAAATCTCCAGGAGCTCTCATATTGTGAAGTAGAAGAGGACCAGAGCCTGCTCCCAAGTGAGCCAGACAGCCTCATTCTTGTTTCCTACAGAGAAAGCTGTCTGCCTCCACAGTAGGTAGCAATTGGCTTTGTGTCCCTTCTAGCCCAAGCCATGCTGCTGAAGCATTGGAATATGATGTCTTGTGTTTGATCGTTTGTTTGTTTTCCAGTTCAGATTATCAAAAATGATGAGAGGACTGCCTTTATCATACAGGATTCATGTTTTTTATTGCATGAAGCTGAAGGTATGTGTTAAGTATCCTAGGATACAAGGTTGAGCAAAGCCTACTGGGGCAGCTGTGGAGAACTATATAGAGAGAAGTGAACCAAATCCAGTACATAATCATTCATACTGCTTTCACTTCAGCCCACAAAGTGAACAATGTCTAGAAGTATGCTCAGACTTTGTCTTTGAGAGAGGTCATTGGAGCAGTCTTAGAGACAGTGAGAGAGCAATTGCCGTGGATGACTGGGGATGAAATACTTAGACTTACTCCCTAGATCTCTTTTGTTCAGTAGCCTGGACAAACCCTGGCATTTATAAGGCCCTGAAATAAATTGTTCAGTTTTCATATAAAGAATCATTTTGGCTTCTAGGAAATTGTTATTTCCACAAAATATGTGAGAAAATAAGCTACCTGAAGAAATTCACTACTCAGCCTAAATTATTGTACTTAAAAAATAATAACATTAAAAATAAAAAAAAATAAAAATGACTTCACATATCCAGGTAGTCAACAACAGAAATTACATCTTCCCCTTGGGTTAGTCCAGAGGCACTTGCACTCACAGACTTTTATGCTAGCTCACACAGGAAGGATCAGCTGCTGCTGGAGTTCTGTTTTGGAATGGAGGATAGGAACATACATATATGTTCCTATCATTACTACCAGAAAGTAAGCCTTTGCCCATGCTCAAGAATATTAGAAAACAATGGACATCTGCGCTTCAACTGACAACAGCTTTTTTGCAGATAATATGCAGATAGTGAATAAATAAGTTTGAGTGAAGGTCATAGTTCTGATGGGACTGAATTTCATCAATTTTTAAAGGTTCAATAAATAAAACTTCACTAAGAAAATATCATCTTGAGTGAATGTTTTTAATTTTAATTCTCTTTGAAACTCTCTCTCTCTATATATATATATTTACAGTATCAAGTGCTTATAGTGAAGAATGATTGATAAAAGTTTCTTCTGGAAACTCCATCAACTGAATGAATCAGTTGATTCTATTTTGAGTTTTGTATGCTAATTAGATACAGATATATTTTATCTTGTAGTTACCAATGGAATCATAGGCTAGAAAGCATATGGCATTTTTGTCTATACTGACTACCAAATAAAACCATGTCTGTTACTATGATTCTTATACCTGTGTTCTTCTACAGCCAAATAAACAAAAGTGCATTTGAGCAGATTTAGAGGTATGGATATTATAAATTATGTCAGCTTTGTTTGACCATGTCTGTGCCCTGTTGTGACCAGCTCACAGTTCTCCAAAGAACAAATTGCCAAGATCTGATGAGAACTAAATTACTTTGTGAAAACCAACATTTTTTTTTATTATTATGTTTTTTTCCCTGGTCCAGAGCATTTTTGTTAATGTCTACAAACTAATACCTAGTTTGTAAAAGTGAGAAAGAAATTTCTGTTTTACCAGTGGTCTTTAGCCAAGTGAAAATAATCTGAGTAATCAAAAAGTAGATAATTAAAAATTATATATATAAATACTAAAATTATGATTGATTCATGTCTGTTGGTGATGATATGGGCATTTATGAGAATTAAAATTCATTATGACATTTTAGGTAACAACTTCTCTAGGCTTATATCTTGTGCACTTATATTAAAATGGATCAAAATAACAAGGAAGACAAAAGTTTTGGGACCTTATTCAGTTACAAAAAAAAAACAAAAAAACAAAAAAAAAAAAAAAAAAAAACTACATTTTCCTAACCTCCTTGCACGAGCACTGTGCTTTGTTTGGCTGTTAGGATATCTGAATATATCAGGGTACTGGAATTCACATAATTACTCTGTAGCTATATCTCTCACTACTACCATGATAAGAAATGCATTTTTATGACTGCATATACACAGATGGGTAAAGACAAGTTTAAAGTCTTCTTAACTCATTCTAAGCTAACTAGAACCCATGCCAGTCATAGTATAGGAGACTGTTTCTCTAATTTACTAATGTGCTTAAAGTAACACTCTTTGTCTCAGGAACAGCCTGTTACCTTCAACACAGCTCCATCACAGCTTTTAGGAACAAACTAATTGATGCAGCTATTTTATTGCATTATCTAATCCTTTGGAAGGCATGGAGGCGCTTTGTTTTTGTGGTTATGCAGAAATCACATCAAAAATAAAATAATTATGGGAAAAGGGGAAGTATGAAAACTATTCTCACAGGGGATTATGCTTGTTTAATGACATCAAAAATGCTCTATCTTTCATCATTTTTCTATTGTTAGATTTTAAGTTGTATTGCATATGCTACAGATTTGGTTCCAAACCCAAAGGCTGCCAAGATCTGAACAGCAGCCATGAACTGGAATTACCTTGCACCTAATGAATTTATCGTATTAATACAACAAATGATCAACTTTAACAAATGTGCCACCACCTGCTACTTAAACAACATCTAGTCACAAGCTCATCTAAGACAAAACA
The DNA here is from genome assembly GCF_011077185.1 of Oxyura jamaicensis. Classification (NCBI taxonomy): domain Eukaryota; kingdom Metazoa; phylum Chordata; class Aves; order Anseriformes; family Anatidae; genus Oxyura; species Oxyura jamaicensis. The sequence continues at coordinate 171,917,714 of NC_048893.1, forward strand.
ATCTCTGTTGATGAGAACATCCTCATATGAATAGTATTTGACAGCAGCTTAAGGAGATAATGAGTCTAGAAACAGAAGGACACACATTTAAGAAGATAAACAAGCTATTCCTTTATATACATTTTTCTTTTAAACAAAGCAGGACAAGAGAAAAAGTAAGTACCGGGTGAACAAAATCAATACAAAACTAAATAAAAGCCCGCAAATGATAAATTAGATTAGAAATATTTGCTTTTTATATTCATATATCTCAGTGTATTTCCTTTCAAAATTTAAAAAAAATAGATAAAAATAAATAAAAAAATAAAAATCTGATCTGACTCATCCTCTCAAAGGGAAACTATAGCTATATATTCTTCTAATAAGACCAAATTCATCATATTTATGAACTGTGAAATATGATTGAAAATAATGTCTTACTAAGCTTTTATGTGCAAGGTAATAGGCAACAGAAAAGTTGCAGGCTTGCATAAAAATTATATAATTTGTGACAATATCAATAAGGGCAACATTTTTTATTTCACTTAAAGAAATTCTACAGAGCAATACAGAGATATGATTTCCTGCCTACCTGTCCTTAATTATGGAGCTAACAAACTCCATAGTAATTCATATGAATTACTATAGGGTGGATTTTACCAGGAGGAGCCCCCGGTGGAGCAGGTGGATGTGGCCTGGAGGAGACTGCAGCCCATGGAAAGTCCCTGCAGGAACAGGCCCCACACAGGACCAGGGGATCTGGGGGGAGCTGCTGGCCTTGGGGGACCCATGATGGAGCAGTTTGCTCCTGGGGGATGGACCCCGTGGTACAGACTCATATGGGAGCAGTTCTTGAAGAGCTGCTGCCTGTGGGAAGCCCATGCAGGATCAGTTTGGGAACAATGGCATCCTGTGGGAGGGACCCCATGCTGGGGCAGGGGCAGGGCATGACCAAGAAGGAATGGAAAAGATGAATCATTACAGACTGACTTCATCCCCCATTCCCTGTTCCCCAGTGCTGCCCTGAGAGAGGAGGCAGAAGAGGGTGAAAGAGGGAGGAAGGTGTTTTTAGTTTGCTTTTAGTTTCTCAATGTTCTACTCTGCTAGTGATAAGCAATTAATTCTATTAATCCCCCTACACTGAGTCTGTTTTGCCCATGATGTGATCTCTCTGTTACCTCAGTCCTTGAGCCCTTTTCCATCAGATTTTCTCCCCTTCTTCCTTTGATAAGGGGAAGTGAGTGAGTGAGTGTTGTGGAGTTTAGCTGTCCATCAAGGTGAAACCATCACTACCTTAATGACAGTTTATAACCACAAAAAACTCTGGGTAAATTAAAATCTAAATGTGAAGTGAAAGGATCTTATTTTTCTGGTAATTTTTACCTTCCCTTTTTTCTATCTTTAATTCTTTATTTTTTCTGTTTATTTCCCTACATGTCCCCAGTTTTCCTTTTTTTCTGCATTAATTTCCCTCCTCACTCGTATTCCTCCTTCTCCCTCCTCATTGTATTTTATCATTTTCCCTCTTTGTCTGTTGAACAGCTCTCTGTCTTTTAAATGTCATTGTCATGATAGGCATTTTTAAAGTATTTTACAAAAGGGATTTGCTTCACAATATTTCCTAAGCTGTGTGGTTATGTACATGTCAGAGTGATGTCTCTTGCTGTCATTCCTCTACCACTGCTGTATCCTATGCCTTAAGATTTAGCTCCTGCAAACCGAGATTCTCCTATTTAATCCATTCATAGCCTATTATCACATCTCCTTGATCTTTTTCCTAACTTTTTCTGCTTTGTGCATATTTGAATGGCAAATTAAAGTAAAACGTCCTTCACCATATCATAGTTCTTCTATTGATTGTATTCTCATCACTTTCATTGCACATCAAATGCAAAAGCACAGCAAGAAAATCTATTTCTTACAGATACATCAAATGCTTCAAACTAACCCTTCCATTTAATTTACAGTGCAGAGGGTTTGAACTCGGCAACTCCTCCAGGAGAACTGTGAAGAAATTTCGCATAATGCTTCAGAAGTGCAGTAGTAGAAGTAATGTAGCTGAACTGTGCTCCTTAAAAATGTTTCTAAGTATTTTGCTTCACTCCTAGGCTTTATTGCTGATTATAAATAAATAAATAAATAACCTCTCTCTCTCTCTCTCTTTTTTTTTTTTTTTTGGGGGGGGGGGGGGCAGTTATGCATCAAAGGTTTGGGGGTTTTTGGTAGAGGGGATTGGGATGGTGAGGTATGGAATGGGATATGCACACTTTGGGCTTTTCTTACCTTAAGAAGCCTTTCTTGCTTGCTTCTTACTCCACAATGGCCTTTCTTCTACCTGCCTTATCCCCTTCAGTCCTTTTTTTCTTTCCTCATTGCAAAAATATCAGATCATGTGTGATAAAATTAGATGATTGAAATAAGTACTTTAAATTAAACTGTGGATTTGGGTTCCTTTACAGTAATCTGCGTACAATATCCGCATGCAGAAACTGCAATGCAAATTGCAGCTTTTCTGTACTTTCTGCCACAGCAATGCTTTCTGCCTCACACAAAGATATTGACTGGTTGTCTCAAAGAATAATTCATTTCTTTGAACTTCAGTTTTCAAAATCTGTGCACCTGATCTATGCTAGCTCTCCCAAACTCCCTCTCTATTTGATGAAAAGAGATTGAGACATCCTGAGGACAGTTTAGATGAGATGATAATAGCTGTAGCAGTGTCCCTACTCTTCATTGACTAACTGGATTTGTTTGGATGTGGCTAAAACTATATGAGATAAGTTTTGTATTTATTATCTTCAGACACAGCAATACTGTGCAACGTTTACTGTGTTGTACACTGATGCTCTAGATCAGTCTGTAGCAAATTGCAGTATATGCTATACATTAAGAAGGGAAAGAAAAGAAAAGAAGAAAAAGAGAAAAATAGGAAATATATTTAAATATATGTGTTATAAATATATATAAAATAACAAGATAAACATAGGTATGGCCTACCTACTTGATTCCATCTGTTCCCTGCAAATCTGAACTCTATACCTATTTAAACTCAACTGAAAGATCTTAATGAATTTCTCATTATAGTCCTGATCCTACGGTCTTTACAGACTTTGAACTACTGTTGTCTTCAAGTAGCTCAGGTATTGCAAGGAGAAGGTGAAGGGCATACCCTCCTTTTCATGGTCCACTGACTGTCTCTCTTGGTCAGAAGGCCTAGTTTCTTACATTTTACTCTTTTTTGAACACTGTAGCTTGATCACTGGTATGAGATCCTGGACTGTGGTTATCCTAGATTCCTAGATTATCAGTTTATGTTAAAGAGATGCACCTTGGTTCAAGAGTGTTGTTTTTGTTTGTGTTTGTTTAGTTTTGGTTTGGTTTAAGAGATAATGGCATGGCATTTGAAGCGGCAAAGTAATACAACTTTTAAAACAAAGGCTTATGAACTCATTCACAGAATGGGGCAGCTTCACATGTGTCTACATGTATTCCCTAAGCCCACAGCTATGTCTCTTTTATTTTTCCCTCTGATTTGGAAGACCCATACCTGCTGACAGCGTTTTCCTTTTATCAGCCTGGAGTTGCTTTGATCTGACAAGCTTCTTCTCTCTCCTTATTACTAAGACTGAATGCTCTGAGGTTTTGGAGTCCCTTTTTTTAATGGTCAAGCCTAAAAAATTCTAGCTTCAACAGACACAAATCTGATATGTGCTCATGCAAACAGCTTTCCAACCACTAGAGACTTTTTTGTTTCATTGTTTTGTTTTCTTAATAAACAGAATCTTTTAGCTTAACTGCTAGAAGCCCAGCAGGTTAATGCCAACACATAATATGCAAGGAATACTTTATGTATAAAAATAACAACCTGTATGGACCTTTTGTAATTGCTGTCATCTGAAAATCTTTTCACACAAAACTACTGCTTTAGTGATACATGGAGAAGTGGACAAAAAAGAGAAGAAACAACTTCTCATGCATGAAATTAAATTTTTATACAAGAAATAAATATTTTCTACATGTTTAATATTTCACTTTTATTATCTAGTCATAATAAAACCTAACAGGAATGGATAATATAACCTTAAATTCTTAACAAATAATCAAATTTTAGAAAGATACTTTTTTATAATGGGCCAGCTCTTAACAGTGAAATACTGAGAAGTTTACAAGATAATTAAAGCAGAAATCTTGAAAGTAAGTGAGATGGATATAATACCTTGTAAAGCAGACAATGGTTCCCAAAATATCCATGACACTTTGCAATGCCTTAGTAATGAGCATGACCCTATAGGTCATGCCTCCTTTATACAATTCTTAAAAGGCAAGTTTTGGATTTTTAGTGAGAATAATACATTTTATTCTTGTGGCATATGTCTTCCAAGATAATCAACACCCCAGACGCAAACAAAAGGCTATCACTAAGGCGTTGATGTTACTTTATAAGGAATATTGTGCATTTAATATTTAAACATTAAAGGCAGTGGAAATCTTTCATTTACTTCAGAGATGCTTTTATTTGCCCCTATATAGAAATTTTTCAGTGTAGGAAGAAAAAATGTCAGGAGATTTAGATTATAGACTCTTAAAGAACTGTCTTATTTTTTTCCTAGGCTTGCCTAGAAAAATAAAAGTTCTACGAAAAACAGGAGGTTGAGAGGGACCTCCTGGGTGAAAGCAGATTAGTTCGATGTTTTCAAAGACAGCGTGGCACAAAGTCTTCCACAGACCTATTTAATTCTGCATTAATCACAATCCTTTTTGCCCGAATCCTAGTGCAAACCTATTAATTTACTGTAACACTTGTAACTTCACATGCTGTTAAAATTACAAGGTATTTTTTTGTTGTATATGTAAAAAATATTGTATTACATACATATATTCAACAATTAAATCAATCACTTGTAGTTTTAATCACATCATAAATATCATAATAGGAATTCTCCGAGACCACTTCATCATATCCGTGAAGGAAAATGATATGTGGGAAAGAAAAGGAAAACCTGCTAGAACAAAGTTGAGTAAGATGAGTAGCATTTCAAGAGAAAGAAAGATACGTGACATTGTACTTGAAGGTGGTTCCTTTGTGACATACACAGTATACTAAATAATGTTATCTAGAAATGAATGAAAATTTGAGAGTTGCGAGTATCAAAGGGCCAGGAGGTCTGTAGTAACCCAAAAACCTCCTTTAGTATATCATACACAGAAAGGAATTAGAAAGATTTTTTGAGATTGAGAGAACGGTTTGTGAAAAAATATACAGTGGAAGCTGACCTGTAAAAAGCTCTGTGATAAACTATTAATGTGTCAACATTCAGAAGATGTGGGAACAGAAATAAGAAGGACAGTAATCATTAAGGTGGGACCAGATGAGGATGTATAGAATATAATATGTGACCGTTTACATTTCAGTACATTACACTGAAAAACTCTCACCCTTTTAGAAGACTGCGGGAACTGAATAAATGCTGACATTTATCTAAATTCTCTTACTCTGAGAATATCTATAGTTATTCTGTCTGGGATAAAAATGTCTGAGGAATATAAACTTTGCCTTTGACTCTGGATATAAGACAGCTGCTAAGGTCTAGGTTTGGCAAAAATATTTCCATGGGTATTTCATTACTTAACTGTGAACTACAGGCATTTTGTAACTCACAGTGAAGCACCTGGCTCTAACTGCTGTCAAAAATACCTATTTAATTCTGGTACAGTCCCTATGTTACTACACTCTTATTTAGATTTATTTTTCCACAGCCTACTGTGCATACCAGTCCTAGTAAATGTTTATTGTCTCTTGATGTCTGTTGTCTGCCATCAAATATTATTCAAAGACATGGCATGATAACCACTACCTTTACCTCTCTAAAACAATGATGACTCTTTCATGTCTATATGGGAAAGTTTGTTAGGATACATATACCTGCTTCCAGCATGCTAACAATTTTAGAACTACTACCACATAAACTCTGTCATTAATTTACTTCAACAAAATTCTTATTCCATGAAGGCAATGATCAGATAAATAAGCAATGCTTTAACAGTGAAGCAGAGGCTGGGTTCTAAGTAATCAGTTACAATTATTTGTAATCTCTTTACAGTAACCAGTAAACAACCATAAGGTGTTTATGGAGATACAAGAAACTCAGCTAATAACAAGGTGGTAATAGAATCACAGAATCACAGAATCAATCAGAGAATCATAGTATCAGAGAATCATAAAGTCATAGAACCATAAAATGGCTCGGGTTGGAAGGGACCTTAAATATCATCTGCTTCCAACCTCTCTGCCATAGGCAGGGATGTCAAACACTAGATCAGGTTGCCCATCCAACCTGACCATGAACACTTCCAGGGATGGGGCATCCATAACTTATCTGGGCAACCTCTTCCTGTGCCTTGCCACTCTCCGAGTGAAGAATTTCCTCCTAAAAGCATAGGTTTTCGAAGAATAATCCTCCTCTTGGCATGCTAGTTTTTTGTTTTGTTTTTACTTTTTATTTTATTCTAATTCTGTTCATATAAAGTGCCTAAACAGTCATAAGAAACATGAAGTTTGGAACTTCATAAACTTTGGAAGTTTAGGCAACAGCAAGCTACTGGATCCCTTTTATTTATCCACAAGAATCCCACTTTTAGACTTCTCTTGGTAAAAATAGATATCTATTACCATTTAGGGTTCCTTGGTACATCTGCACAGAAGAGGTAGACATGACACAAAATTTATAGTCCCAAAAGTGCCCTTGTGAAACAGAAGCTAGAGACCATGACAGATTAATCATGGAGTATTTCAAATGGCAGTGGATGTCTGCATGTAAGAAAATGAAACAAACCCTTGAAATTCTGCTGAGACCACTCTAAAATGTTGCCTTCTTTTGTATTTACTATGAGTATTAGAATCCATCCAAACTGTAATTATCATGTTAGATATCTAAATAGATGCCTAAAATTCTGGCTCTGACTATAAAGGGACTCAGGACTAGTCAGAAGCTGAAGGCAGATCTGCTTTTCCTCCTTACAATAACAGTCCCAGAAGAAAAAAAATAAAAATAAAAACATATACATATATGTATATATTTAAAAGGATTTAAAACTGAGAAAGTTGGGGTTTAATAGATTATAAAATGAAATAATTAATTCTTAAATGGCAGAAAACTCAATGTCTTGTTTCAGTTGCCTATCAACAAAAGCAGCTAACCAGCTGAGGTTACCCAATGCGTCTTGTCTAAATTCATATGTTCTAGGATATTTTACCTAGCCCCCAGCTGTTGCTTTAGAAAACTAGCATCCTAGAAGTCTTGCAACACGTCAGATATTGCATCACAAAAGGAAGTAAACACTGATGCTTTTCCAACTTCAAGCCTGAAGTGACTATATTAGATATAATACAAATGAAAAAGTGTTTATAAATATTTTTTTTCCAGCCAGTCCCATTCTTTTCAGACAAGTCTTTGCCCAAGTACAGGTTTCAGTCAGCTCATCGTCTTTCCTAAGCAAACTAAACTTTGCAGCCCCCTGTCTGGTCACTAGGAAGATTTTCTGGATCAGCTTGAGGCCTGGCTGCGTGACCTCTGCTGATGCTGTCTGAGACCTCTTGGTCTTCTCAGCAGTTTCTCAACTTCTGCATGAGCTCTGAATTCCAGATCTTCCTGGGAAAGTTCAAAATATTCCACCTCTCTGCCCCCCCCCTCCCCTTCCCTCCCCCCCATATTTTCCATGGTCTGAAAAAGCTGACTTAGATGGGAAGGAACAATGATCCCTTCAATATGTTTCACCTCACCCATTCTTCTTAAATGAATATAATAGTCAAGTTTAAAATTAACATATTGAACATGCTTCCTTTGACTATTTCCATCAGTTTCTCCTTTGCAGAATAGTTTCAAGAAAAATAGAATAATAGAATAATAGAAAAATAGAATTATAGACTGAGAGGTACTGAGATGCTGCAACAGTGAATGGAATACATAGGAAAGCTGAAGATGGATAACAATTTAGATATTAGTAAATCAATGGTGTTTGCATCCAGTAGCAAAGGAGGGGCTGTCCATGCTGATCAACATCAGACAGCTTTAGGAAAAGAGATAGTGAAGCTGGAAGTGATGTAATTCATGAACTAACAGTATGGGCTTGCATTTGAGTAATCCAGTTTGAAAGAAAGCTTTTGCCTGACAAAGGAGTCCCAATTATTTTACTTGATACAAATTGAGAGCTAATTAGATGCCCAAATTATTTATACAAATTAAGCAAAAGCCAAAACTCTAAAGAGGGTAATTAAATGTATTTGAAATGAGTATTTCATTGAAGTGGCCTGGAGAGATGCCAACAGGAGGATACCTCCCTCAAAGAACCTACTCTGCACTATTCCTTAAATGTGATAGATATTCAAATGCTTCAGAAGTTATAAGATTCTTAAAGAAAAAAAAAAAAAAAAAAAAAAAAAAAAAGAATAATTCACTGTTTGTATATCCTAGATTTGTTCAACTATCAACAAATGGTGTTAAGGGACTATGGAAAGAAAAACATATAATTGTGGAAACAAGGTGAAAAAATCTTTTCTTTCTCAACAGGGGTTTAATTTTAATGTTAAGGATACCATTACAATGCTACAGCTATGTTGTGGCCTAGATACAATTTTGATTAAAGGATGTACCTGTTATACATCTCTGCAGGGATGTCTCTAATAGCCACTATGACTCAAGATAGAGCTACTTACTTTACCTTTTTCCCAGCTGATGCGAAAAACTTAACTTGTGCTAACATATGTATGTAGAAAATTATAGCAATTTTTCTCATTCTTAGTCCATCAGGAGCAAAGCCAAGACTTTATCCATACTTGTCTCCCTCCCTAGAATTATTATTTTACTTTCTTTACAGAAAAACATTCTAGGTGAATTCTCAGTGACTATTCTGATCCACTCTCATGGTCCTGCAGAAGCATCCAATGCAAGTTATGTAGTTACTCTCAACAAGAAAACAGACTACAGTTTTTTAAATCTTAAATTTCCACTCTAGAGCTGTGCAATAATTCTGGAATTTATTGAAGAGATGTTAATTTAACCATTGCAAGTTTGATAAAATTGGATTTTGTTGAAGCAGAAACTATCTGTATTTTCAGAATATTGCAAGACAAGATAGCATCCAAAATACAGAAACTTTAAATTTGGCATATTTAATTTGAAAGGATAATCACAGAGTCATAGAATCATAGAATCATTAAGGTTGGAAAAGACCTTCAAGATCATCTGGTCCAACCATCACCTTACTACCAATGTCACCCAGTAAACCATGTCCCCAAGCACCATGTCCAACCTTTCCTTGAACACCCCCAGGGATGGCGACACCACCACCTCCCTGGGCAACCTGTTCTAGTGCCTGACTGCTCTTTCTGAGAAGAAATATCTCCTCATTTCTAACCTAAACCTTCCCTGGCACAACTTGAGGCCATTCTCTCTAGTCCTATTGCTTGTTACTTATGAGAAGAGGCTGACCCCCAGTGTCCCACACCTTCATTTCAGGTAGTTGTAGAGAGCAATGAGGTCTTCCCTGAGTATCCTCTTCTCCCTAAACAGCCCCAGTTCCCTCAGCCACTCCTCACAGAACTTGTGTTCCAGAACCTTCACCGGCTTTGTAGCCCTTCTCTGGAAACGTTCCAGGGCCTCAATGTCCTTCTTGTAGTGAGGGGCCCAAAACTGAACACAGTACTCGAGGTGCGGCCTCACTGGACCTGAGTACCCCTGAATGATCACCTCCCTGGTCCTGCTGGCTGCACTATTCCTGATACAAGCCAGAATGTTTTTGGTCTTCTTGGTAACCTGGGCACACTGCTGGCTCATATTCCGGTGAGCATCAGTTAAACCCCCCTAATCCTTTTCCTCTGCATAGCTTTCTAGCCACTCTGCCTGCCCCAAGACAGTAATACATTGATAACTGCCAGAAGAAAAAGTTAAAAATGCTTTTCAGCATTTTGAGAGCAAAGATGGTAGTCCTTTTTTTTTTTTTTTTCATACTTGAGATGGCATATGAGAAAAAGCAATAGTTTGAAAAATTGGAAACCAGATTATACATTGTAACAGAAACTAGAATATCTTTTTTTTTTTTTTTTGTATTAAATCAAAACGCAACCACTCAAACTTCAAATAACAAATATAATAACCAATATAATCCCAATATAATACTCGAATTTTAAGATAATTTAAAATCACAATTTCAAATACTGAATAACTGAGATAAACCCTTAGTTGCCCCCTTATTTTCACATACTGTTTTGCTTGCTTTTTATCACACCAGCTACTAGAAATCCCATTGCACCATTTGCTCAAATTCTGAACAAAAAGTCAGTTCTTCCAGCAATGTATCTGTTCTCCATGATTTCCTTTTTATGCCATTATTTTGTATAGTTCCTGTATACGGTAGATGTCTAAAAAGCCTCAAAAACCAGTAGTGGGATTTTAGACTAAGCAATCTGAAGAGGTTATTTTTAGATGAAGAGTGAGGTTTACATAATTTCTAGTTATCATCCCAAATCCACTGAAAGATAATCCGTTTATTTAATAGTGCTATTTCTTTATCTTATTTCTCTTCAAGAACAACAACAACAATAAAAATGAATAGGATAAGACTTTCTTGTTAAATAACTTCATTTTAACCTTGTAAGAATTTTACTCAAAATTCAATATATATGTATGTATACATATATGAATATTTTGTTTGTATGTGTGAGCAATACTTTTAGGCCATGGAGTTTTTCTTTTTTACACTTTATTATGCTGCTCTTTGAAGCTGTAAAATTAGTTATGGTACTTTTATTCATGTTGATTATAGGGATGTCTGATTTCATTTAGCATTCATATTGCACAGTAAGTGTCTTTTATAACCACCTTACTTTCAGAGATGATTTGTCCCACTGTAAAATTATTAAGGACATTCATTAGAATTTGTCACTCTGTTCCAGCAAACTAATACTTTTCAAAATAAAGGTTCAATTGTTTGTGTTTAATTTCAGTCATGTTTTCTTTCAGGTTTTAAGCCACTTTTTATTTAACACACTGCTAAGTGGTACTGGCACTTCTTAACATTGCAAGAAGTCTTTCATTATTATTGATGGCTGCTGATCAGAGTCAGATTTAGAGCTACCTTATTTCTAGTACCTTCAGTGGCAGAACCCCTTCCTTCTTGTACTTAAATGATTCACTGGAGATTCTTCCCTAGGTATAGGGGAGCCATTAAAGAAGTTAGTTATTTCCTTATTGAGAAGGTGCGTTAGTCTTCTCAGGCCCTTCAGATCTCATTGACCCTGTTTTGGCCCTTGTAGAGGGGTAAACTACAAAATGAGTGAAAAACTGAAGAAAAACACACTCAAAGGATACTGGTCAATTGATCTGGCAACCAGCTAAAATTGGTGTTGCTTGGCGGCTGAAGCCAGGTGTCTTCAATGGCCTTTGATGATGAGTTTTTGTTTGGCACTGGAACATATGGAACACCTGACATAAAATTCCCAGACTTACCTGAACAGCCAGATATAACTTTAAAGTTAACATTGTTCTGAGGAGGGGCTTAGACTAGACAACCTCCAGAGATGTCTTCAAAACAATCTGTTCTAGAACTCCATGATACTATTGACCAAATTTCCATTCCATTACATCTAATGAGACTCCTAAGATACACTGGATACTTACAGTCAGGTGCCTACATTTTAAAGAATATACAGCTGAACTAATCACCTTGTGCCCCCTGCCCCTTTACGGACAGTGGGGAGAGCACTTAGCACTTCCAGGGGGCAATTCATCTCACCCTAAACTTTATTTTTAAAACAGATCTAATTTTGACCTATTTCATAAATTTCTTCATAATAGATCTAATAATCATAATAGCTATTAATTCAGAAAGAACTAACATGACTAATTGGTATAGATGGGACATCTGTATACCGAGCAGATATCTTGTCTCTCCTCAAAGTAAAGTTAACTTTAAAATTAAATCAGGTTGTTCAGGTAAGTTTGGGAAATTTTCAAGATCAGAGATTCCACAGCATTTGTATTCCATGTCTTATCCAATAACTGGTTAAGGCAAAATATAGTCAACCTTTCTTAAGTTGCTAAAAGCAGATGTTAACACCTACTGTATGAAGAAAACTTCCATGTGTCATCATGACCCATTCCTTTGTCCCCCGTTGGGAGGGGCAATCAGACAGACATATTCACCCTTATGAAGGATGCTTTTGCTGTTAGGAACAATGTGAAGCAAATAAACAAATTTTACTTTATTGGCAGCCAGAATTAGGACAAGGGTCTTTCTGGAAACAGCTGAAGGGCACACCTACAGAATGGCAAGTAAAGATATGGAAATTTCAATTAATCTCCCTTCACCAGCTCTGTGGTTCTGCCCAGAGAAGAGTACCTAGCTAAATTGTGAAAAGGACCAGAGGATGTAAGTGGAGAGAGAAGCATTAGAAAACTTAGAGGTAATAGAAAAACAGCAAATGAAAAAGGGGAGACATACAGTAAAACAAGCAAACAGAGTTTGTCCATCAAGGCAACAAAATATTGGTCCAGAAACCATTGCATTCAAAGGAATCTATTGACTTGAGTAGATTTTGGATAGAAGACAAAGTGCACAATATTGCTGGTAAAAGCAACTCACATTAGCCACTCAAGGCAATATTAGGGTAGATAGTATGAATCCTGTTTAGCAGACATAACAGACAGTTAATGTTTCACTCCTAATAAATGGTTTAAAGCATGATGTCAAAACACCATAGGAGGTGGCTTCTGAGCAAATAATATATGCTGAGAAAGGAAAACCAGGAGCAATAACTTTTTTTTTTTTTTTTTTTTTTTTTTTTTTTTTTTTTT
>NC_048893.1:171930643-171973937 GCF_011077185.1 Oxyura jamaicensis
GCAGAGTGTTGTGTTCGATTTGGCAGGGAAGTTGTTGCTGGTTGTCATTGCAGTGGTGAGTTCTTCCCTGGCAGTGTTTCTCAATGTTTACGTCACCCTATTGTGTCCTGTATATGCAACATTATTCTTTTCTTCCTTCTTTTCTAGATCGCTACTGGAAAGTTCTTTTGATTTTACGTCAGATATTACTTTTCACCAGTGATAACATCTCATCAGACACAAGATGAATGAATGTGCTTCTATGCTGTGTTATGGAATGCTAAAGCAATAATTAATCATAGGGCAAGAATAACAGGATATATCAATAGCTAGCTGAAGTGCTCTGCTAGCCTGGATTTGATAGCTAAAAGACAGTTGTTGGATATGCCAAAACCCATACTGATTGCAGACCACCTTTTATTTCTTCACAGCATAGGCTGAAGAGTAATAAATTGGTTACTGGTGTCAGGAAAGATTTGTCCATATTACCAGTTGACCTGCTACTTGACCTTTGCCTCTGAAGATGTCTGACACCATGTACAGAAGAGGTGGCCCTAATAAAATCTTGCTACGGTTGTGCTGGCTGCAAGAGATGGTAGCCCTAAAGCCCTTGACCAACAAAACTTTTTCAAGGAGCTATTCTTAATTAAGGTATCTTGAAAAAGTCATCTGGAATTATTACACACCATTTCCAAGAGTGAAAATGTCTCAGAAATATTTTTAGTGATAAAGTGACTCCTACAACTCTGTGTATATTCACATGCTGACTGAAAAAGCAGCTTTGTCCCTAGGTTATAAAGTAAACATGTATACATATATTAGGGTTATTATGTTACAGTACTATATATGTATGTATATATATTTTTTTTTTCATTCACCATGCAGATCCATCTGTTATTGCCATTATTTCCTTTGCCAGAGTTATATGTCTTTCCTCCCTCCAAAGCTTTACTTTTGAAATATGTCAGAGGAACTTCATTTATCTCCTCTTTATTTTCATTGCATTTACTACAAATTATTTTTACCCTTAAAATTTGAATAAAAGGGAGACCTTTCTTCACTACTGATGCATGAAAACTTGCAGCAGGTATGAGATTATTTTTGTCAACTCTTTTTTGATAAATGGAGTACTTCAGTTTCTTCATTCTTATGTTCATCCAGAAAATAAATTCCTTCATACACCTGCCTTTCTACAATTCTTTTGTAGTAAGGGTAAAGCAAGTGAGTTCAGAAAAGTTCCTTTAACAAGAGGAGTCCATAATCATTAATAAGATAAAATTGACTGAGCTAAGCCAGTATATTTATACAGGAATTGCTCAAGCTTATGAATTGACAAAACTCACTATAAATACATTCATCTTTTAATCCATACAATAAAAGAGGAAACTCTAGTCCTTCATAGGATTTCTACCAATTGTTTTTCTCTAGATTTATCATTCTTAGTTTAATTCTAACACTATTTTGCCAATTTAAAAAATAATAATAATAATAATAATCACTGTCAAAATCTCTGTACCTTCTCTCTGTATCTTCTGTCTTTATATATATATATAAACTAAGAAATCCTCAAGATGAGTAAATTATATATAATTCAGTGATGGCAATGTTAATTCATATTGAGAATGAATTCTTATTCTTATTAAGAATGGCTTCTTTCTTCAGCCATTCTGGCCCAGGAGTGCTCCTGCCTGTTCACTGGGGCTCAGCTTGGTGCTGGGGGACCCAAGTTCTCTGCCCAAGCTGGGGAACACAGCTGATGCTTTCTCCTTTGCAAGTTTGAACTGTAGGTGAGCTGAGCTCATGTCCCAGACACACACACACCCATGCACTCCTTGTTTGGGGCAGACACAGACTCTGCCCCCAGCAGCTGACACCAGGCACACAGACTGACCTGTGGCCCTGTTCCAGCTGCCAGCATTGAACCTCACTTACCTCACTCACCCCTGTCCTCCAGCAGGTAGTCTGGGAGGATACACCACTCCCGCCCTAGGATTTGAAGGTTGAAGACCCCCCAGCTGCTCCAGGAACTGATGCTGAGACTCCATTGGCTGCAGCAAAGGCCATCACAGGCTGGGGTAACCCATACCCTGGTCTGACTCCACAAACTAGTACCCAATCCTCTTTCATGCACACAAGTGCCACCAGAAGCTGGCACTGAACCCTTGTAGCAGTCACACACACAGAGATTACACAGATAGTTTAGAAACTATTTAATAAGAAGATTTAAGAAGATGGGACAAACTGCGTGCAGGGTTCACAGACAAGTGCACTGATAGTCCTTGTTTTACGCACTACTGGCCTTTTTATACCTCGTCTGCCTACCTCCATTTTCTCCTCCCTGACACCCTTGCACAATGCTTCTTCAGCTGGCACAGTCCCACCAACCCCCTCCAATATCTGAGACCCTCAGTTTTACTTCTTTATCCTTGCCCCCTTTACCTCCTAAAGATGTATGCATGCCTGCAGGGTTTTGTCTCTGTATATTCTGTTTATGGCTTCCCTCTTTTCCTTAGTATCCTATTTGACAAAGTCCATGATCAGATAACTCTCCTGGAAGTATTCTCATACTCCCACAAACCCTCATCAAGTAGTGTGACTAGTCGGGTTTGGTTCTCATTACTCCCTTTCTTACCATTTTTCAATGGGATTTGTGTCTCACTACATTCTTGCCTGTAGCTTCCTCCTTGTCTTATTATCTCTTCTCACTGAAAAGGTCCTTGACCAGATACCCTTGATAAAGCAGACATTCTCTCTTTCCACATACCAAAACAGGCAATAGCTGCACAAATAATCTTGTAGCAGTAGGGCTGATGGTGGATATTTTCACAGCTTCAGCAGGGAATCACCCCTCTCAAATGAAATTATGAAAATGTAGTGATTCCTGTGTAAGTTTTATGCATCCATACTCTAGAATGTGCTGACAATCTCCATGAAGACAATATAGGGGAAAATAAGCACCCCTATAAAACAGAATGAACTCTTACAGGTAAACAAAGAAAGAATACATGTATCAGAAATGTATCTGTCTGAAATTAATATATCAATGAGGTATACATTATACCCATGCTACCTGCCCAGAGTACTCTTATAGCTAAATGGACAGAAAAAGGTTTATTTGGAACAAATTCAGATAGTCCATTTAATCCCAAAGTAGTCTTAAGAAATAGGTCGGGTGAAACAATTTGGAGTGCTTACTCTTCTCCAGTGGCTCCAATAATTTTTTTAGTCTGTAGACATTTTACACTGTTAGCTGGGTTGCATCCCCAAAGCTATGACTTCCCAGCCCTGGTTTTCAAATGAATAAATAAATAAATAAATAAAATCATCTTTAAAAACAAGCATAATGCAACCCTATATTTTTTTTTCCACAGCTTCTCCTGTGTTCCCTGTGTGACAATTACTTGCCTTTTCCTGTTCAGTAGAATTACCGACTTTATCATCTCTCCTTCATTAATACCACCTTCAGCACCCCAGTTAGCAATAGATTTTGCTCTTACAAGATTCAAATGATTGACATAATCAAGCTAAAATCAGAGCAAGTGCTCTTATGTGGTACTGAAAACTACTGCTACTTCACACCAGAAGAAAACACTTGAGAGTCTTACAGCTTCTTTTCTTTTTTTCCTTTTTTTTTTTTTTTCCATGACTGTATCAGTTATCCTAATAAAAGATTGAGAGTCCAATCAAAATAAGAAAGTAAATTAAAAGCAACTCCCATTTTAAAACAGCATTAAAAAAAAATATATATGACACCCTAGCACAGAGATATTTGGCAGTGAATATTAATCCTACATAAAATAAGACTCTGCTTCCAAATAGTATAGTGCAGAAATCACACAAATTCAGGTAGGTGAATATTTTTTTAAGGAAATTGAGTGATTTTTTTCTAGATTTAAACAAAAAGGTGGAAATTCTTTAGAAGAAAATATCATTATGGTTAAATTTAATAGGTATTAATACAAGAACTGCAAGCTGGTCAGGAAGAAGATAGACAAATAGGAAACTGTTGGGATGGGAGGAAGACACAAGTGATGATCTTTAGGGATCAGTTCAGTATAATCTTTGGGTCAGTTCAGTATAATATATTAACTCACCTTTGGCAAAAGACTTAAGTATAAGTTTCCTTCCCAAACTGATCCTGCACGGGCTTCCCACAGGCAGCAGCTCTTCAGAAACTATGGGTTTGTACCATGTACCAGGAGAGGACTTCTCTAGCACTGGTTGCCCATGGGCAGCAGCTCCCACCAGACTTCCTGCTCCACCATTGGTTTCCCTCCACAGGCTGCAGTTCTGGCTTAGAGTTTTCTCCTGCAGAGGATGTAGCCTTCTTCAGGCCATATCCACTTGTTGAGGTCTAAAGTTGTACATGTGTTACAGGGTAGATATCTAATTGATATGGTACACACTTCAGGAGGACAGCCTGCTTCACCATTGTCCCCTACATGGGCAGCAGGGGAACTTCTGCTCCAGCACCTGGAACACCTCCACCTTCTCCTTCTTCACTGATTTTGGTGTGTACAGGGTTTTTTTATCTCTCAACACACTCTCTTTTCTCTCTCCCAGCTGGTGTTGCACATCAGTTTTGTTTGTTTGTTTGTTTGTTTGTTTTCCCTTTCTTAAATATTCTCTCCCAGAGGCACAATCTGCATCACTCATTGTTTCATCTTTGGCCAGCAGCAGGTCCCTTTTGGAGACTCCTGGAACTGGCTTTTATCTAACATGGGGAATTTCTGGGATCTTATCACAGATGCCACCCCTCCAGCTTCTTCCCCACTTCCTTACCAAATACTTGCCACAGTGAAGCAGGTCAAATGGGTTTGCATCTGCACTACCAGTTGCTTTGTTTTCACTGCTGTAGCCACCACCACAGGGAATTTGCCTACCTCACAAGTGAGTATACAGATTGAGTACTGGCCATTTTCTCTTTCAGCAGTCTTTAGGGCCAGTCCTAAAGGCTTTCACCTTTGCAAACTGATTCATCTCACATTCTTGCTCATCACTTCCACTACCAAACCTTGCCACATTAAGTCCAATACAATGAGAGATACTATTATACTATTTTTTGATGCAAGCTAGTAGACAAGAGGTTTTATTTCTACTGTTTATTTTAATTTCAGATTTTTACGTAAGATATATAATATGTTCCAGTAGAGACTATATAATATGGTCTATTAGAGACTACAAAAAATAACCCAGTAGTTTTCTGTATTAGCATGCCTTCAATTTAACTAAATTTGGTGTCATATTTGCCATACTAGCTTTAATCATTACATATATCTAATACAAAAGTGCTTACTGGAGCAATAAATGTCATGTTTCTTTGAATCTTTAATAGGAGTGTAACATCTATCTATTTGAAAAAAAAATACATATATACATTGGATATCTATTTCTTTATTGTTTATTATATTTATGTCTGTGTCTGCATCTATAGACTAATTTCTTCAGATCATTCCTAAGACAATTTTGAATATTTATCAGCAAAGATATGTTTATTGAAATTATATCAGTTTATCGCAGAAACAAAAAGGGTTGTAGGGGAATGTACTCCAGTTGCTTATCTTTAGAAAGAGTACAAGAAGGGAATTATGTCACCTAAGATGAATTGGGTCCAGACATTAGTGATCAGTGGTACAAAGTCTAGTTCGAGGCTACTAACCATCAATGTACTCCAGATGTCCAGTCTTGCTCCACACCTTCATTAATCATCTGCACTGGCATAGTCTGCCCAGAATGGTTGTGGAGTTTCCCTCAAAGATATCCCAAAATCACCTGGACATGATCCAGGGAAAATGGCTGTAGGTAGCCTTCCTTGAGCAAGGGGTTTGAACCAGATGACCTCCAGAGGACCCTTTCAACCGCAGTTGTTTTGTAATTCTGTGAATGCTCAGTGAATGCCCATTGAGCAAGTGTAACAAGTGGCATCCACATATGCCTACACATTATACCTTCTTCATCAAAGTTTCTTGTTGAAAAGAACTACCTGAAACTTCTGTCTAGCAGAAATGCCCTGCCCCTGATACCTCAGCTAAATAATATGCCCAATATCAACAGGGCTGTTGCTAACACTGGACCCATGTGGAATAAGGGCTATAAGCAAAGACACTTGCTGATGAATTACATGGAATTAAGTGTTTCCCTGAACATAATTTGAAAATGCTGTAATAGAGTCTTCCTTACTATGTTTTGGGAAACTACCAAGCTCTGAAGTCAGCAGAGACCTACATGTGCAGTAAGATTTACCTACACATATGTTTTGGAGTGCATGTATTTGGAATCATGCTATACTGGGTTTCCTCAAGTTGCTCCGTAAACAGCAAAAACAGATCAACTATTTACCCATTCTATAAAATTCAGGTTGTCAACCTAAATACCTGATGCTATTCCCCTGAAGAGTATTGTTATAAAATTAGTCCCACTGATTGAGTATGTGCAGCAGAACCAGGCCCCAAATAGCTTATCCCCAAAGTATATGTTTAATATATGCATGCAATTTAATGCAAAATATGTCAGCACCATTAAAAGGCTATGCAAAAATGAAATGTCTTAAAGTGATTAGGGTGCAACTGTAAAACATTCAGGATAAGGTAAAGTACAGTAATTTAATACAATCTCAGTTCCAGAGAGAAAAGATATAAAGCATGCTACAGAAAAGACAGCCTGCTAGCTTAATGAAAATATGAATAATAAGGCAAAAGTAATTAAGTAGCAGCTCAGTAGGACAATTCCCGTGGTTGTGAGCTCACCAGTACAGTCTAACAAGTTTTACAATTGAGCACTCACTGATTTAAACACTGTTAGACTTTTCAGCATTGCACAGAAAATGGTTGTGGAAAACCCAATGCCTGAGGTATAATATTCACGTTAAGAAACCTTTGGGATTATTACTTTTTTTTAAAGAGTTTCTTAAAAACTTCTGTGCTGAAGAATTACCATGACCTTTCATATGTTGCTAAGCAGAGCCTTGTATTTAAGTTAGTTTTGTTCCAGTTATTGTGCCTCAGTTTACACACTTTAACCTTATCATTTAGTCAATTGCATATACACCTTAGCCAAAGTAGAAAAGGTGTTATTATGTAAGATTCAGAAAAAGTCTCAGAGAAGCTGAAACATGTTTTTATATATTTTGCTTAGTCACTGCTTAACTAGTTCTAGCACTGAATATTGGCCTTTTAAATTAAAAATATATAAAGTAAAAATATTGCTTTTCTTGCATATTTTTTCTGTTGCATTTCTTTTTGGTCTGTGCCTCTTACTTACTATTTGTCTCTTTACCCTCTTATTTCCCTCCAGTTCAGTCAGTTCCTTTGTTTATAATAAATTTATTGTAATCTTTCATGACATTTGAAGGCAAAGGTAGTCTATCATATGCATTAACTTTGGTGGAATTAAGCATCTTTTTGGATGTTACAGACTCACCTCATTTAAAGTAGAGAATTTCAGTGTGCCTGTCTACATGCAGGATGGATTCCTTATAGCCCATTTTACTAAAGGAGGTTCTAAAGTTCTATTTACCTAACCACACAAATGTTGGGTGGCATTTGAGAATCTGTGCTCTATCCAAGACATGTGGATGGAGAAGGCATACAAACTTTGAGATGCCTGTGATGTTCCAGAATAAGAGTTTGAGGTCAGGCTGGGTACTCTCAAATGCCATTTGACATATTTGCATGGGCAAATGAACTGTGTTACCTTGCTTGCTTGATGATGCCTATGTCATAAATACCTGAAGATGGTTGAGCTGAAGCCACCATTTTTCAGTATGGATGCACCATCATACAGTGAGCATGACCTTACTCCAAAACTTTGAGAAGACTGATTTACAACCCATGGAATACTAGGCAAAAATTTTTAAATGTGTACTAGGCAGTAATCCATAGATCTCTTTGTCAGGCTTTTTTGACATTTCTGTTTAGTTCTAAAAATCCATATCTAATTCACAGATCCCATCCCAACTGACATATAAAATAACACAACATAGATGATTTCATCTTAACCTGTGGACTTTGACTCTACCATACTACCTTTCTGCCTCCCTTTCTCATTTTATCTCCACATCACTCTGTACTTCCTCATAGCCTCCCTTTTTTCCTCCATCCTTCCCTGTTCCCTTCTCTGCAGTCTCCATATTCTCTCTGTCTGTTTCCAAAGTAGGATTATATAGAATATTTTACACCTCAAGGGATGGTACCACAGTCGTAAATGTTTTTGTTGTTGTTGTCTGTTGTTATTAGTGTCCAAAACAACAAAAACAACAAAAACAAAGAATAAACGTTAATCTGTCTCCAGATTTAAACAAGGAGCAGAGACAAATTTTAGCCAAGGATAAATCCAATATTACAATAATTAAATTTAGAAAGTAGGCATATAACACATTTATATACATGCATTTGCCCAAGCTCTTCACAAACCAGGAGAATGTAAAGTATTGACCAGATTTTTTTTTCTTGACACAAATTGACTGGTTGACATCAACTTAACAAAGTGGTATATAAGCAACTACATTTCTTAGGTAGGTGAAAATTAGCCTTAAAAGGAAAGCTCATCAGACCCTGGGATAGGATGCCAGAAAAGTGTGCCCAGACCATTCAACAATGTCAATATATATATATATATACACATATATATATATATATATTTAAAAAAAAAAAAAAAAAAAAAGCAGGAGAGTGTTGGTCAGTAGAATGAGTCTGAAAGGCTTATAAAAGGAATAAAATAAAACAACATGCCAACTGGAATTGGGTTACAACATGACTGAAAATTTTCATTTAACCTTTTAGTGAACAGATGCCTCCCCATAGTCTATCTTGGAAAACTGGTATAGCTCCATGGAAGACTGTGGAGCTGTACCAACTTAATCTAGCTGAGAATTCAGTCTAGTAAATTCCATATACAATGAATAACTTGCACATGTTCCATACAACCTCTGAGAATTACACAACCATTCCACAAATGGGGATCTCCTCTTCAACCATTGCGTGAGGCCTGCTCCTGCTGTACCTCCAAAAAATCTTTCATTTGAGTGCAATAAGGAGCAGGTCTGAGCTGTGAGTGAGGATCTTAATCCAATATAGAGAAAAATACAATGCAGTTCATGATTTACTGCAGTCTGCTAAAAACATTTTTAAGAGCCTTAGCTGATGATGACAGGTCTGAGATTTGATGATGTAATTGCTGCATTTCTTGTATCTGTGATCTCTAAACAAACAAGCAAACTCAGGCATATATAGAATATACTCAAAGGAAAACGTAGAAGCTTAGGTCTAAGGTCTAACTAAGGTCTGTTAAAGTATATGAAGACAATTCCAGCTCAGAATGGTTCCAGTCTGTCTGGAGTACCACATAATTTTAAATTATTAGTGACATTATTATGTAGTAGTATTGTGCAATTCAGACTAGAAAGGACATTAAAATATAATTTACACAGAGTATCTAATTAAAGTCATATTCATTGCATCATGGTCTACATTACAGTAGTATCATTATTGTTGCTGTCTACAGAATGTTTTAAATGCAAAGCCTACCCTATTCAAAAGCTCATTAGCATACTCTGCATATGATTATTTTATTTTATTTTTTCTGTAGGAAATATGGGTTTCTTTAATGCATTTTTATAATATATGGAGTGGCAGAACTGAAATTTTATTGAGTTTTATTTTCCTTAAATAATCAAGACACAAAGCATAATTGGTCGTTCTGTAAGATAAAACAAGCAATATGCAGATATATCTACAAATCATCAACTTGCTTAGGCAAGCATATTTCATTTATCTAACATTATCTAACATAACATATCTAACAAGTTTCAAATACACAAAAGAGATTTGCTTAGGATTTAATATTGGAAGTTTTCCATATTTAATGGAAAATATGACAAAAATGCATTCAAGAAGAATATATGATATTGATTGTCTAGCCCAAGTGATTTTTTATATTTTTTTTTTCCATATGCAATAAGTATTAAATCAATCCCTCCAAACGGTGAGGCCTGTGATTTTTATAATATTCCCAGTTGAAATTGTGTGTTATTCCTGGTAGATATTAAAAATGTAAATTTAGAATAACTACCAGAATTCTTGAAATAATTATAATGTATTCAACATTCTTATCTAGTTGAGTCAGAAAGTTGGTCTGTGTTAGAGCATACTTGCTTACAGACATCCACAGGCTCCTGATGCGATAAACATACCATTTTGCTGACTGTAATGCAGCAAAATCCTCCAGCAGCTTCAGTTTTCTTCCAGAATATCTTCTTAACAGATGGTACCTTGTCATTGTCAATGGCTTGCCATCCTGGAGAGCAGTAAGGATCCGTGCAGAGAATGACGTTTTTCTTTCTCTTCCCAAGATATCTAACAAAACCAGCCAATAACGACCTCTTCTTTTTCACAGACAATTCCACCTTATGTCAGCTGATTTCTTCCAAGTCACATCATGCCCACTCTACTGTAAATGAGCCAAAAGGACTTATGCTGTTTGACAGCTAAAGCATACACTAGCTCACTGCCTTCGGTGAAAGAGAAATACAAAAGGCAAATTCCTCTAGTTTCTGGTGCTGCTTCTGGTCATCCCGCTCAGCAGTGTGAGCTGGTGTTTTTTTTTTTTTGTTTTTGTTTTTGTTTTTTTTTTTTTTTGGATTCCATCAGCCTTGTGAATAGGAATTTAGAAATTAGAATCGACATAGCTAGCAAATAGATTTGAATCACTTTGAGTGTAATTAAGCATGAAGCATAGCTGAGGGCTTTATTTGATCCAGACTGGTCATTTTATCATTAATGTACTCTCTAGAAAGTCTCTAAATCCTTACTATGGCGGCTTTTTAAAACACTGACTGAAGTACTTACATGCTTTTTATTTCAAAATAAATGAGGACAATTGATTTTGATTTGTTGTAATGGTTGCAAAGGTTATACATTAATATTTACTCTCGTGCAGTATTTGCATGTAGCTTTACCAAAATCTCTCACTGAAGACAGTGAAACTTACTGTAATTTCTCAACCCTGAAGCAGAACAGGCACATTAACACCACAGTAAATAAGATGAATCACAGGTCAGTCATCCTGTAAGAGTCCAGAGGATGGATCTAAAGACTTCAGAGATCTCTCTTTTGTTCAGTGGAACTAAAGCAGCCATGCATGAGACTTTACTCAAGGCAGTGATAAAATATGATTTCTATCTTAAACTCCTGGATGGTGTCCAGCCTGTTTGCAGAGATGTACCTGTGAGTTTACCACTTGACGGATCACATGCTCATTAGTACATATGGTATTGCCAAAAAAAAAATACATTATTTTTGATCAAAAACAATCATTTTTACTTAAGTTCATTATATCAAGGTCCAGTTCCTTTGTTCTACAATATGATTTATCTTAGAGTAAATTTCTGGTTTGAAATTTAGTGCACTGATATTTACAGAAAATGCCATATCTACTCAAGTATAATTTTGAAATTTTATGCTATAAGTCACCTTTCCAGTTAAATGAAGGCGTTCATTCCATTAAGTGTTTAAATTAGAGTCAAGGAACTCCTTTTTATTATTTCTAATCCACAAAATCTCAGATCATGATATAGTGTTATTATCTTGTCTTATATTACAAAAATGCTTTCTCAGGTAAAAGAGTAATGGAATCTTTGGGACCACTTCTGCTCGCTTAAGCTGGGACAAAAATAACGCTGCGCAAGTCACTGTATCAGAACCACTACAAGGATTGTGTAGTAAAACAAGTCATCTTGAAAACATGCCAGATGGCTCTTATGCCTATTCATGAATCGTTATAGCAATTTGGTCACATAAAACAGAAGTCCTTTCCACAAAGAAAAAAAAAAAAAATATTATAACAATACTGGAGCTAATGGTAATTAATTTATTATGTTTTGCTAACTAGTGGAGAGATTCAAGCTACCTAAGATTTGCCATCTAAGACTATCTTAGCTGTCCAAGTGCCTCGTGCATCCAGAACAAGAGATGTATATTTCCAAATGATGGTTTGTCTCATTGTGAAATAGGAGAGATTAAGTTAACCTCTGCTGATTTCTTTTTCTTTCAAATGATTGCTTATTCTATTGCTCACACATAAGCATCTAGTGTCATTTGAAATACCTGAGTGTAGCTGAGATACCCATAAATTATCTGCTGAACACATAGAAACCTCCTGACCTTCTGAAATTGCAGTCAAGGTCCAATAGGATAATTTAGGAAAACACAAATGGCTTTAGATTTTAATGTTCAGTTAATTAAATCAAATTTCAGACCATTCTTGACTAAAAAGAGAGTTTTAGAAACCTAGCTACATATTTTATATAGCACTGTATGCACTTTTAGATGTCTGAATCTGTAGCAAGCTAGGTGAAATAATCTGGTCTAAAAGTCCTTATAGTGCAATGCTCTGATTTATGTGTAAAATATTAAGCAAGAGATTATGTATTTTGATAAATCAAGGACTGCGTTATTTTGGAAGGAATTAAGACTTAATGCTGTGCAGCATATCCAAATGAAACTACACTGACTTGATTAAGTTGTGGTGTGAACTCACGAATTATTATTATTATTATTATTATTATTATTATTTTCCTGAAAGAACAGAAATCTAGAACATCATACTTGCAAGCATTTGCCAGAATTACATCTAGGCTATTCTTTGCAAGGTGATATTGAAAAGTTGCCTGTATTCTCAGATGTTTTTTGTTGTTTGTCACAGAGCTTCCTTATACCACCTCTATACTACAGTTCCTGCTGGGTTTTCAAGGTAGCAATTCATTCCGCAGCCAGGCTTACACAATTTTAATATAGCTTTTACAAGGATACTCTTGACTCTACAGAGGTATATGATGTTTTACTGCTAAAACCAGACATCCATTCACATTTTAGGTATCACCATGCAGGCTATGTATCTAATTCCCAAGATAAGCAAACGATACCCATGACTGAGCCAGCAGCGTGCTCAGGTGGCCAAGAAGGCCAAGAGCATCTTGGCTTGTATCAGGAATAGTACAGCCAGCAGGACCAGGGAGGTGATCATTCCCCTATACTCAGCTCTGGTGAGGCCGCACCACAGAGTACTGTGTTCAGTTTTGGGCCCCTTGCTACAAGAAGGACATCAAGGTGCTTGAGTGCATCCAGAGAAGGGCAATGAGGCTGGTGAGGGGTCTGCAGAACAAGTCTTATGAGGAGCAGCTGAGGGAGCTGGGATTGTTCAGCCTGGAGAAGAGGAGGCTCAGGAGTGACCTTATCGCACTCTACAGGTACCTTAAAGGAGGCTGTAGCAAGGTGGGGGTTGGTCTATTCTCCCATGTGCCTGGTGACAGGATGAGGGGGAATGGGCTAAAATTGTTCCAGGGAAGGTTTAGGTTGGGTATTAGGAAGAACTTCTTTACTGAAAGGGTTGTTAGGCATTGGAATAGGCTGCCCAGGGGAATGGTTGTCATCATCCCTGAAGGTCTTTAAAAGACGTTTAGATGTAGAGCTTAGTGATATGGTTTAGCAGAGGACTTGTTAGCATTAGGTCAGAGATTGGACTCGGTGATCTTGGAGGTCTCTTCCAACCTAGATGATTCTGTGATTCCGTGACTTGCTGCATCTGCTGAAAAACAGACATCGTGATGTTTGAGATGTCCTAAGGCACCTGAGAGATGCATGGAAATCGTAATTACGACACAAGGTGTGCAGAATACCTGTGCATAGATATAATACACCTACATGAGATTGACATGGAGATACACAAATTCCTGGGGCAGCAGTTAGAAGCTAGGAGGGACAGCAAAGACTGTTTCAAAGGGGAGTAGACATCTGTGTGTTTGGACAACCAAATCTGCCTCTGGGCTCTATTGCACTCATGCACTCCATGTAGTATAAAGAATCTGATTCATAAAGTACACCTTTGCATATAAAAAGTTTTATAACTAAGTATCAAATGGGTCTGTATCTGAAAAGAATCAAAGTCTAAATAACAATCTATGGCTTTGGTTTCAGGAACATTAACTTTGGATTCAAGCATTGTTCAGTGTGATGAAGAGAAGTTTTGTGAAGACAATGGAACACAATTTTGTTTATACATAAAATTATATGTGTCACAGGTTCACCTACCCTGTTCTAACATAGCTATAATCTTCTTTAATATTTACTTTTGATGACTTACTGGGGGAGGGGGGGGGGGGGGACGAAACACAGCAATAGATTGTACTTTGATTAGCTTCGTCAACAAGGGATTTTATTTCGCAGAGCCAAATGTTAATCATGGATAGTACAGAGCTGAATCCCACTGCAGTGAAATCCATAGGATTAGTTGGTAAAATAAACAATTCTGGTTTTGGCCATTTACTAATATGCCTAAATGTATTTGCTGTGGGGAATGAGATTTTAACGGAGGGAATAAATATGCATCGTAAGAGCTAGTGTTAAGTATTTCAGTAAGTTACCTGAATCTCTGGAGAGATTGTTGGCAATTCACACATTCTGTAAGTTCTTTTGGGTACCAATGTGACAGGTATGTAATTGTTATCCACATGGATTTACTGTAAGCCAGAGGCACACATTGCCTGTTAATGAAAGTGAGACTTACAGACATATCTATGACTAGGCAGCTAGTAATTTCTCACCTATTCTAGCACTAAGCATCTTTATATTATAAGAAAAATCCATAGCACAGCTGTTGGAAACTCAGAGATGTTGGTTTTATTTTCTAATTTACTTTCATAGTTCAGTTTTGCATCATGCAGAAGTGTCTGCCTATTTCAATAGGTTACAAAAAAGCTATGATGTCACCTCATATTTCTAAAGGGACATGAATATATGGCACATTCTAATGTCTTAGGTAACATTGTGCTGTAATATGTGATCAAGCAGACTCTAACCCACAGCAATATGAAGCCTGTAACACAAACAGAACAAATGGCTTGTATACTTGCTGCTTCCTGTCAGCCCAGAAAGCAAAGATACAGATAATTATCTAAGAACAGTGGGTGGAAGCAGTTAATATGCATTTTGCTGCTGGCGTTTCTCAGACAAAAATACTGTTAAGCAAAGCCTGATGTGGGGAAATCATTATTTACTCAGATGTGATTTTATACAATTTGACTGATATCATTCAGTTGTTGACCTATAATGCAAATAAAAAAAGTCCATTGTCAAATCAAGGTTAATTCTTGTTCTGTAATAATTACCAAATCACTGTCAATATAAAATGGATGCTCTCTGTACAGCTGTGGTTATTTTAAAGACATTCTTATCAGACTTTTACAAGGTGCATTGGTGGTTGATTCTGCATGATACAGTAGTGTGTTTTTTTTTCCCCCTTTACGAAGAGGATCTTTAGGGAATATGCTGAGCAGCTGGGCAATGCAAGTGACTTACTGACTCATGTTTTGTGAAGGAGAAACATGCAAGGAAGCAACTTTCTTGTTAGTTTTATGAGACCCTAATAAGTGTGAATAAACATAAATATTAATCTAATTGGCCACACTTTGAAAGCTATTTGTCCATGACAAGTGACAGCAGTGATGTTCATAAACAGACCTATTTACCAAGTATTATTACATAGAAATGAAAAACACTTCAAAATGAATATATAAACAACATCACAGCATAACACCTCCTAGTGACATATTGATTAGAGCTTAAATGAATAGCTTGAACTAGATTTGGGTCATGTGATGAGTGGCTTTTTAGACAAGGCTAGAAGCATGAAAGTCCTCTGAGTGAAATAAATAAAATATAATAACAATAAAAATAAAAATAAAATAAAATAAAAAAACATCAACTTTGAATAAGATGGAATTCTCATTCTGCTCTCTCTCTTCATCCTTCCTTGACAACCTTCAGCATCAGTACAGCTTGAAAAGTTTAAAGAAAGGGCAGATGGTACCTTTCAAATGCTATTGAGTAATTTTACATTACCATGTATTGTGGTGTCATTGTTCTTGATATGGAGATTAAGAATATGTTAGCTTGAAGTTGTGCATCATTTTCTGTGATCTCAGCTGGAGGTAGGATTGTTCAGAGCTGGCACAGCTTGAATATTGATACAAATACAATTATAACATCTAGCTAGCAGAACTGAGAAATTAGCAATCAGTTTTATTAATAATTATGTGTGTGATTCTAAGAGTCCTGACCCCCACTGAGTCATTTAGGAAACTTTTCAAAATAAAATGTGCTGTAACAACATTTTCACAGAAACTGCTGAATGAAGAATGGATTCTTCAAGTTGTGTCAAAAAGCAGACATTTTTGAGAGGAATCTTGCAATAGTGTTAGGTATTCTTTCCATTAATAATACAAACAGGAGTCTGAGATGGAAGCTCCCACTATATAGTGCAGTACTGGGTTAATGTTTGTTACTATCATTGTTATAGCAGAAAGAGGAAAGGAGTAAGAGAAGAGAGAAGGTTAGAGCGAGAGAGGGAGGGAGGGAGCCAAGTGATTTGTAAGCCTTTTGGAACTCCAGTAGTTTATGAGCTTGGCCCACTTTGAGGTGAGTTTAAAGAGCCTTTTATCCAGAAAGATTCTAAGAAATCTCATATGAAAATCAGTTAATTTGCATATGTTTGGGTATTCAAATATTGAAGCACTCAAAATTGCTTTAAATGTCTTTGTTATGACTACAAAGATATACTTCACTACTGAGATCCTGAAGTTCACACAACATCCCATTTCCATTTTATACACAGCCTTGAACGAAATTTGGGAGGGAAAATTAAAAAAAAAAAAAAAAAAAAAAAAGAGAGAGAAAGAAAGAGAGAGACTCGTACTTGCTTTTAAAGAGGTGAATCTAAGTGGATCTAATATTCTTAAGAAAAAGAAATATATATATATAATCAAATTACTTCCCAATTTGAGTGACAGGATGTTTCTAGATGTAGACTTCTATCAGTTCTTTTGCTTAAAATTTAAGACCATAGAATCATAGAATAGTTTGTGTTGGAAGGGACCTTAAGGTTCATCTTGTTCCAACTCCTCTACCATGGGCAGGGGCACCTTCCACTAGACCAGGTTGTTGAAAGCCCCATTGAACCTGGCCTAAACACTTCCAGGGATGGAACATCCAGAACTTCTCTGGGCAACCTGTTCCAGTGCCTCACTGCCCTCATAGTAAAGAAATTCTTCCTAACATCTAATCTAAATCTACACTCTTTTAGATTAAAACCATTCCCCCTTGTTTTATCCCTTTGCCCATTACCCTGTTATGCCTCTTAAGAAGTACTTAAGAGCTGTGCTATCTTAGAGAAATATATAGCTGAAAAACATATTGGATATGCATTGCAATGTCTGTAAACTGACCCTGTTATTCACTATCATCTTTGTTTCTTTACAGCTGTTACAAAATTTCCTTATACATTCCATGTATGTTTTAGGTGAAATTCTCTTTGGCCTGTCCTTCCCAAAATCACATTTAGGTATTTTCTGGTCAACAGTAAGCTTTATCTCTTTCCCATTGATCTGCCTTGATGTTTATCATGCTTACCTAATTTAGTATCACTTCTGTTGCATAACGACCACACAGACACCAGGGTTCTTTCAGTATCAGTAACTGCTACTTCTTTATTGATGACATAACTTCATCTCTCTCTTACTGAGGGCCTAAGTTCATCTCTCATATTGAGGGCATAACTTCATTCTTCCTGTTGCATTCCCATATTGAGGACAGGCTCCCTTCTTATACCATTTGCCTCACAGCAGTACTTTTCCACTAACTATTCATTGGTCAACAGCAAACACCCAGCAACTTCCATGCCTTAATGGCAGGAGAACAAGCAACCCGAGAGGGCAAGGTGTCTTCTGAATCACCCTTCCATGTTCTCTCTAAACTCTTTACATTCCTGATGGCCTCCTCTTTAAGAGTTCGATGTTATCACCAGCCATGAGGCTTGTCGACCCCCATGGCCACACTCCCACACATTTCTGTGTTTCATCATCTCATAAAACTCCTGTTAGCTGTTTCTTCTAGGTAAAAGGTAAATTTGGTAAAGAAAACCAAACTGACAACACCACGCATTACACCGTTCAGGTTTGGCATTCTTATGTTAGGAATTTCCTGTACTCAGCCTACATAAGTGTGCCTATCCAAGGCAGGCTGATACTATGTACTGAATTGTATTCAATCCCATAGTAATAAAAATTAATCTCATGTCTCTAATACAAAGCAATCAAGTTCATCTGGAATGATTTGGAGTTTTTACATGAACAATTAGCTCATGTTTCTTGCTCTGTGTTTCTGTTTTTATTTATTTATTTATTTATTTATTTACGTTTTCTTTCCAGAGTATTATTCAATTATCTTTTTGTTCCTATCCTATAATTTGATTCTTTATTTAGAAATTATCTCCTTTTTTTTTTTTTTTTTTTTTTTTCCATCTCGTAAAGAGAGAGCTACTGCAATAGGCCTATTCCATGTAAGCCAACTGAATTCCATATGACTTTCCAAGTACACATTTTATTTACAGAAAACACAACATGGTGTTGCAGAGGCTTTCTTTGCTCTTAGACAAGAGATGAAAATCTAAGTCTGCAGAGTATACCTAAAAGAATGTGATAAATGTAAACTTCCTGATATGGGCACAAATACTAAAAAAGGTATTTACATCAGTAATAATTTATTTTTCCCTCTCTATAAAATAAAAAATTTAATCAGACTAGAACACCATATAATCATATAAATATTTCCTTATCAGTTCTAGGATAATAAAATAATTTGGATTAAAAATCCAAGTTTATAAATTAAAATGAATATTATATGACAGGTCAGAATCAGAGGGATGACTTAAAAGCATTTACATTTCCAAAAGTTCATTGACTGGATTGTTAGACATTTAAGTCAAAGTTAACATTCCCATTTAATGTAGGGAATTTGTAGGCAATGAAGAGAATATCTGGAATTCCTGTCCTGGTGCTTCCGGATGTATCTCTTCTGCAGTGCTCCATCTGTGTTAGCAGGTTTCCTCACAGGACATCTATTAGTGTCTTATTTTTGTATGGTTCGCTTTATACCGTTTTTCAAGCCTGCTGTCCACTCAGATTTTAAACTGCATTTGTTTCTGTTATTTGACCAAGGACATAAGCTTCTCCCTACATATTAATGGAATACTAATCCTGAATCTACTTCTGCCTGTCAACTGGCATACTTAGAAAGGTCTGAAAACTTAGGTCTAGACAGTGGTTGCTACATAAGAGTATATGAAAATAAAATTCTAAGGAGATTTCTCCATTCTGTTTCTAGTCCATTTAAGTACCAGTCATGACACTAGGCTCACCATAAAACTCATGATAGTGGGATTGCAGGGCCAGCTTGCATTGTAAAACAAATGCACAAAAAATAGACTGTTTACTTCCTAAGCACATCAGCAGTGAACACCTGCCACAGCTGTGCTATGCCTCAAAGTCACCATTTGGTCAGCAATAACACATTTTTTCATATTGCAAGTGGTAAATTACTCTGAATAGTCTTTGCAGGTACTTCCTTTTACATCCTGACAGCAAACTCTCCAACCAGAAACAAACTCACCTTCCATGCACTCCTTTAGTACTGAAACAAATGTATGAGAAAGATATGCGACTCAGGGTTTCTATAAGAAACTCTGGGTTGTCTATAAAGGTGGAGTCTCTATCCTTGGATATATTTAAATTCTGACTGGACATAGCCCTGAGCAACCTTCTGTGTTTCATCCTGCATTGAGCAAAGGGGTTGGATTAGATTATCTCTCAAGGTACCTTCCAACCTCAGCTATTATGTGCTTCACTGATTCACAGAGATTCTGTGAAAACCTACCTCCCGACAATCACAGGGGCTTTTCAGCTGAGTGGCAGATCAAATAAAATATAACACCATTGCCACTAAATGACAAGAAACATGGATTATCAGAAAGCTGAACTCAGAAAGCAAAAGGAAGAAAAAATACCACCGTGTTCAGGAGGGGCTTTATTTTATATTCAAATTCAATAATTTGATATCATAGTACTTTGGGCTCCTAAAAAAAAAGAATAAAATAAATAATTCTAGACATACTCCTTTGTCTGGTGGTTTGATTGTT
Source organism: Oxyura jamaicensis (assembly GCF_011077185.1). Classification (NCBI taxonomy): domain Eukaryota; kingdom Metazoa; phylum Chordata; class Aves; order Anseriformes; family Anatidae; genus Oxyura; species Oxyura jamaicensis. Next base: position 171,950,645 of record NC_048893.1, read on the forward strand.
TGTTTTTATAGACCCTAATTTGTGATGCTCTGTTATCTATAATCTTACCCTAAGTTGCCATTATATAGGGTTATAACTTCTCTGTATGACAGTTCTGGAATTATGGAAAATTTATGTTCCCAGAGGATTACAGAATCATGTTTTACTGTAACTTCCTTTTTACTCCAACCCCCAAAAGCTGCCAGAACTTAGATATCCAGGAAGTCTCTTTTTGTCATATAAGAAAGCAATATCTCAATATATATTTGTATATAGATATTAAAATCTTCTCCAATACTTTTATTTATCCTACCTTTAAAGATTTATAAATTCAACCAACCTCAACCTAATTGAACATAGATACACATCCTTACTATTCTACCATTCTATTACAATTCAGTAACAGACTTTATGGCAGAGGTAGAGAAATCATGATTTTTTTTAGTTTTACAGAAAACTAAAAGCAAGAAAAACTGTATTTAGGTTGAGGCAAATTCTTCATACATAAGGTTTTTGTTTGTTTGTTTGTTTAATAGTAAATACAGAAATTAAGCCTGGAATAATCATTTTTATTCAAATGACATTGTCTGGTCTATTTGAAATGAAATATTTTATTGTATTGTAACCTATTCTGTTATATTGCATTGCATTGCATTTTCAGGGTATTTTTATAACATTTTTCTTTTTCAGATGTTAAATTGTAAACAAAACCAAACCAACCAAAAAAAAAAAAAGTTCTTTGTTACAAACAATAAACAGAAAGGTTTCAGCATTTCTAGAAGCCTAAATATCAAAATGAAGTGGCTTGACATTTTTAGATGAGGCCTTGCAGTCAGACAAGATGAATTCAGACTCATTTTGTTACTAGTTTTGGTCCCTCTCACCCTATGTATTTTGATGAATTTACTACTTATCAACAAAATATGTCAAATTCTTTTCCAGAAAAGTTTTCTTAAACTCTGCAGCCGAACTATAAATAACCTTAAAGTAAGATATTCTTGTGGAAATAGTTTATACAAAATATTTTTTTAGCAAGTTATCATCCAAATTATTCAGACATAAATGAAATACAGTACAACTAGAATTCCTGGTCATTATAAACAGAATTTATCTCTCAAAAACCTTTTATTTTTAATAAATTACATTTAGAATTACAGTACCAAAAATATCATGCTTACCAAATACAATACCGGTTTTCAATCTCAGTAGTAGTCTCTTTTCTCAATTGATAAACAATAAGCAATGTTCTGTTTTATATAATATTGCATGAAAATAAGCCTGCAGGGCAGCCTGTTGCATTTTCCATGATTCTGCTTTGATTCCATGGGCATCTCTTTTCCTTCCAGCATTATTTATTCAGTGTGTTTAGTTTGCTTTACAGGCATGGCAGCATTCATAGGGTAGACCTATTGAACCAAGCTGTAATAGATGTAATACATCAATACATTTGAGCTGAACAGCTTTAATTAGGCCTTCCTGGTCATTTCATCAATTCAGTGAAGTACCATTGGGATTTGGATAACACCATGCCTTCTGTAGTGCATGAGAATTACAGCACTTCTGCCCCACTCTGCCAATCACACCACAAGGTTAGACAATCAACTTTAATTCATACAGTTGTGTCTGCGTTCCAGAACATAAATTTATCCCTATACTAATATCTTTGAAACCCTAAGATCTTTCCAACCATAATGTCAATTTGAAATTCAAGCTATCATGAAATCTCCTGATGCAACATCTTGTTGCTCAGCAGCAAATTAAAGGTGTGCTCTACTTGAAGATTCATGCTTGTCAGATATAACAAATGTATTCATTGCATTTTTGTGACAGATGATCTGCTAGAAATTGCAGAAATTCCAAAATCCAAAGACTGTTTTTCTACTATTGCAGTAGTTCACTTGGTTCGTACTACTTTTGAGATTTATTTGTTAAACACACTATAATAAGATTTAAACAAACATAAAGCAGATAATCTATTCACATGTGTAATGGTATGTAGAAGGAGGGTGTCTGCTCCTTTAATGATATCTGGAGAAGGACCTTTTCCAAAGCAAGAAAGGTACACTAAGAAAGGGAGTCAGTGATGGGAACCAAACCTGGTCAGGAAAGAAACTGAAAGTGGGAATGTTGATTCAGGCAAGGTTGTCTGAGTAAGGATTTCTGGATTGTGATGATTAGAAGTAAAGAATGGGAACCAGCAAGAAAAGTGCTTAGACGCAGGCCGGACCAAGCAAAATGGAGAAAATGACAAGAAACAAACCTCCTCGTCTCACTAACTGATGGGTTATCAAATCATAGGGACCACTTCCAGGAATAGCAACCTGGAATTTGATGCTGATAAGACTGTGAACTCAAGGAGGGTCTGGGGGAGAGGGCAGACTGGAAGTGTGCAGGAAACTAGGGTTCTGCAAACCCTTGGGGGTGTGCAGGGGGAAGAGGGAGCATGAGGAGAAAAGTGGGGAATAGTTAGAAGAGGGTTTAAAAGGGCTGGTCACATGTGAAACTGAGATGGTCTGTACACTCATCTGGCTGAGCCCTGCGACTGATCTCTGCAGTCTGTCCTGCCTTCTTATAGTTTCTCATTTAATTTTTTTCTTAACTTTCTCTGTGCATATTCTCACTCTTTACCATGTGTATGCATGCTGAAGGACTACTGGAGAGACCTGTGTTTGTATGAGTGAAACTGGTGCCACTTACTGGAGTCAGACGGGGACTGTAGGCCTACCAACTGTGGTACCAGTTACTGGAGTGAGTGGGAGTCTTATACTGCCAGCCACAGGGGCTGGAATGGTGTGTGCTCCCAAGCCTACTCCTTGGGGGCACACCAGTGTGATTGTGAGCTAGTATGTGTCTGAATGGACTGTAAAGGATTAAGAGCCCACTACAAGGGGGCTGCTATGAGTGGAATTTAATACCAGCTACTGGAGTCAGGCTGGGGATGTTGGCCCACTGACTGTGGTGCCAGCTACTGGAGCAAGTGAGATCTTAGCAGCTGGGGAGGGCTGGGGGAGCTCTCTGGATCTAGGAAGGGTCCTACATCTTACAGAGATGGATTTTTGGCATATTGGGTGATAGAAATACCAAAATGAGTAGAAAATAATAAATTATTGTAAGTTCAGAAACTCAGTTGCTTAACTGCAACTGAAAATGACTGTCGATGGTAAGAATGATAGAGACCAGGTCCATAATGCCGTTAGGGGCACATCTACATAGCAGTCAAATAAATGAACATGAAACAGAGTCAAAGATGCCTCGGTTAGTTTTCTTTTAACTAGTTAAGGCACTCTTGGCAACAAAATTATCTTGCCATTGGCCTAAACCCACTTCAACATACACTCTGCATTGAAGACCATGCTGCACAGACAGTATGCTGCCTATCCTGAAGGCAGACAAGGATAACTCCATTACCCCATACACATTCTGAATCTTCTCCTCTAATTGTAATGTAAGTAAGAAAATCAGTTATTTTATTCTGATATAAATTAGCAGAACTACTGGATAGAAAACGATAACAGAAAATTATTTCAGTTTTGTTACCATATTTCCTTCTCTCACATAAAAAAAAAAAAGAAAAGAAAATAATAATAATAATAATAATAAAAAGTGTAAGCTGTGCAAGTCCTTTTAATTAAAATAAATAAAAAATAGAAGGACCGAGAATCTGAGCTAATTTTCATAATATTGCTCATATTAGGTGGCCATAACTGAGTAACACTTCAATTCACCATAAAGACTACAAAGGTGCAAATTAGAAAGACAGTGAGGTACATTATATGGAGACTATACATACTGGTCACCCAGAGTGCAAACGTATTCAGGATAGCTGCACTTGTTTACTTTGGCATAAGGGATAAATCACAGAATTATAGAATTGTTGAGGTTGGAAGGGACCTCTGGAGGATATCTGGTTCAACTCCCCTGCTCAAGCAGGGACACAATCACAGAATCACAGAATTGTAGGGGTTGGAAGAGACCTCAAGAGAGGTTGCCCAGGTAGGCATCCAGACGGGCCTTGAATATCACCAGAGAAGGACCTTAAATGTCTTCTGATTCCAACCCTTCCGCCATGACTCCTTCCACTAGACCATGTCCCATCAAACTTGGCCTCCTGAATACACCACTGGCCTCCAACTAGACTGTGCTACACAGATCACTATTCTCTGGGCCCTGCCTTTCTTACAGCTTTCAATGTACTTCTTTATCTTCAATTTACTTGTCTTTTCATCCAGGCTATATTTCCTCAGGTTTTCTAAGAGGTTCTTGTCATTCTAAAGAGATTTTTTGAAACAATGTCAAAAGTCCTACTGTATTCTTGGTAAGCAATATCTACTGCTCTTCCTTTGCCAATCATTTCATCACATCAGGTTAGCAAACTGGTCAAGCCTGAATTGGTGAAGCCATGCTGACTATTCTTGATGATTTTCTTCTCCCTCATATGCCAGGATTAGTTGCTCCCTCACATTCCAAGTGATCATGATGAGGCTAACTGGCCTGTAGTTTCCTTTTTGTTTGTTTGTTTGTTTCTTTATCTTTTATTTTTATTTTTATTTATTTATTTTTTTGAGACAGGAATGATGTTTGTTCTCTTGGGAAGTTGTGGTAGTTTGACCCTGCTGGGCAGCTGAGCTCCACCACAATCACTCTCTCACTCCTGCTCCTTAAAGGGAAAAGGGGAAGAAAATACAATGGAAAAAGCTCAAGTGTTGAGATAAGGACTGGGATATCACTCAAAAATTATCATGAAAGGAAAAATGGATTCAGCAGAGGGAGATGAATGTCATTTATTACCTATTACTAACAACCTAGAGCAATGAGAAACTAAAAACAAAAAAGAACTTTCCCCTCATCCACACTCTTCCATGTTCTCCCATCAAGCAGCACGGGGAATGGGGGCTGTGGTCAGTCCCTGAAGAGGTGACTCTGACACTCCTTCATGGTCCCTGCTCCTGCTCCACGTGGGGTCCCTCCCACGGGATGCTGTCCTTCCCAAACTGAGCCAGTGGGGGGCTGCCCACAAGCAGCAGCTCTTCAAGAACTGCTCCCATACAGCTCCATACCACAGGGTCCAACTGGCAGTAGCAAACTGCTCCAGCACAGGTCCCCCATGGGCGGCAGCTCCCTCCAGGCCCCCTGCTCCCATGTGGGCTTCTCTCCACAGGCTGCAGCTCCGGCCTGGGGCCTCCTTCTGCAGGGGCTCTCCATGGGCCGCAGCCTCCTCCAGGCTACATCCACCTGCTCCACCGGGGGCTCCTCCACGGGCTGCAGCATGGAGATCTGCTCCATGTGGGACCCATGGGCTGCAGGGGGACAGCCTGCTCCACCAGGGGCCTCTCCACAGGCCACAGAGGAACTTCTGCTGCATGCCTGGTGCACTTCCTGTCCTCCTTCTGTACTGGCCTTGATGTCTGCAGGGCTGTTTCTCACTCCTCCCCCCAGATGCTGTTGTGCAACACTTTTTTTTCTCTTTCTTAAAAATATTCTCACAGAGGCACAAACATTGCTCACTGGTTTGGCTCTGGCCAGCAGCCAGTCCCTTTTGTAGACATCTGAAACTGGTCTTTATCTAACATAGAGCAGCTTCTGGACTCTTCTCACATAGGCCCCCTGCTACCAACCACAATACGTCACTTCTCTGAATTACTGTAATTATTGAAAATTATTGCAGGTGGAAACCCGTGGTCACATTTGCTCAAGTATTCCTGGACCTGATCCTCTTCAGCCAAGGGTAAGTCTTCCTTGCAACATTTAACCCTCTTCTCTGGAGCATGGTGATCCTGAAGGCCGGTCTTGCTAGTAAAGAGATTAAGACTTTTCTTCACTTTGTCTTCTGTCACTAGGTCACCCACCTCATTTAGCAGAGCCCCCATACTACATACCACAGGTGCTTTGCAGTGTGTTATAATTATCTCATGCTGCAAGGTATAACTCTTACATAAGCTCCAGACATTGTCATACATAATGTATTATCACATAGAAATGAATTTGGTCTGGATCACGTAACAAGGAAATGCTGCTTTCAGGTCGATATAGTTTCCAGAAGGATCAGTTTCTACAGCTTCGTGGGAATTCATAAAAGAAGTTGGCCAGACATTCCAGGCCAGTTATATTGGTTAAACATCCAAACCATTCTTTTTGAACATAACAGTTTAGTAACACTACAGATAGAACATATTCAAATGGTCTCAGAAATCAAATTCTTTCTTAGCTTCTTTCCATATGAAATATTCTAATCTGATACTTCTTTTGTTCTACAGAAGTAGAAAGGATTAATCTGTAATTGCCTTGATGGAGACACTCAAATTTTAATAACTACAACCTCAACAGGATTTGAACAATCCTCTGTCTCTCAAGTATGATACTGACATTCATACATAAGTCGTCCTAGTCTTTGCATGCTATCCTTTAGAATTTATAGATCTATTATTTTATCCTCAGTATAGGTCTCCTGTATTTTTCTAGTTAATGAAACAGAAAGATCCTAATATTTTGTTACTGCTGCTCTTGATGCCAGTAATTTAATATAAAGGCCAAAAATATAAAATGGTATTTGTTATAGCAATTAATGTCAGCTGCTCACACACATTCAAGCTCTAATTAAAACCCCATATAATTTATTACTGTGCATAAAATTCTCCTCTTAATTAAAACAAATAGAGAAGAAGAATTCAACAGAATTTGGTACTATTTTTATCTTTCATTAGGTGACTTTAAAAAAGTTTTATTATGTCTTGATACAACTGGTTATCTGCATTAAAAACAAAACAAAACAACACAAACCATATCAACCAACCAATAAACCAACCCATTAAAAAATAAATAAATTGCTCAGGTATAACCAGTCACAGAGCAGTTATTTCAAACATATAGAGCTTTTTTCTTTTCCTTTCTTTTCTTTTCTTTTCTTTTCTTTTCTTTTCTTTTCTTTTCTTTTCTTTTCTTTTCAAGTTTTTGTTTAATTAATCTGCATAAACTAACATCAAATGTCATGAAAAATGTATATACAGAACTGACTTCACAGTGTTTGAGTTGTTTTTTTGTGTGTGTCATTTACTTCAGTATTAGTAATCCAAGTCTTTTATATTCTTCTTTTGGACACTATGTCTGTTTAGACTTTCAGTAGCTCAGAGGTGGAATTCTCCATGTCCTTAGTACTGTGAGTACATTTGCTTTGATGTCCCAGGAGTCCAAAATGTAGTCATCTATGACTCCAGTAACATAACACTGCTGGAACAATAATTTCAGGAGCTTTTGACCACTGCATAGCTTGAAGCGGAAGGGAAAAAGAGCACGTTGTGAAGTGTGAAGTGGGATCTTTCACAGGCTAACAAATCCCTGAAAACAAACAGTCCCAAAATTTGAGTGATTGGCATACACTGCAGCTTTTGGACCTGAGCAGCTGCCCCTTGCAGCCAAGCTGAAAAGTTTCCTCTAATTATTGCAACATTAACAATCAACTGGTTCTGACCAGAAGGGACCTCAGTTGAGAAGTCCCTTCATAAGCTGCTTAAAAGTTTTCATAGACCGCATGAAGTCTGCAGTCTGTCCTTTGTAACATTAGACAGTCTAGCAGTAATAAAAATAGTGATATTACTGCTAGGCAATTAAATTACACTAAATCAATACAGTAAAAAATTATTAAGGCTGTTTATTATGAAGCAAAGGGCACTTTTATATAAGAAAACACTGAGATATTGGAGAAAAATTAACCTAATTCCTGAAGTTGAATGTTTGCTTAAATCTTCTCATGAACCATGATGATAATGATTGTTCTGAGGTATTTAACATATTGCAATCTTTGCAGAAAGAGAAGGAAGGAAAATGAAACTTGACACACTCCTGTACAATCTGGAATAGTAGAAGGTCATGGTCAATAAGGCTACAAGAAGTATGAGGAATATAAAGAAAAGACATGCAAAACTTACAATATAACTTAGAATTCCAGTCTGAAAATTCAAATATTTGACCTCTTGTCCATTCCACTGCGACATTTTTCCCTGAGAATAAACCTCACATCTAATAGATATGGTAATGTATCTGTATCACAACATGTATCACAAAAACTTACATGTACTGTGTGTAACAAATAAAAGAGAAACCATGTTAAGTTAAATATGAATCATTATTTACATCCCTGATAAATTTAATAGTATTTAATATCATGAACCAGGGTTAAAACATGCCCACTGTGTTTATCCAACATTCCAATTACATTTTTTTAAATGAATTTTACTATATAAAATTAAAAAACAAGTTGCAATGGATTATTGAAATTAATGTATTTTGTGTAAGATTTTTGCTTTTCAATAAATAAATGTATGGTCCCATTTTAACAAAATTTCTTAGAAGATATTACCTGAAGAGGCTGTGGGATTTCCATCCTCAGGGGTTTTAAAGGCACTGTTGATCTGGTCTCTTGCTAGCAGTGGCTGAAAGGGAGACAGAACTTTGTGACTTCCAGAGATCCCCATATTCATTGTCATTAATTACTTGTCCAAAGTAATAACATTTTTTTTTGGATATAAATTGCATTTATACATATTTGGTTTGTATGTAGCTTTTTGACTCAATAAATTTAGAAAACAGTACTACATAAAGTTTGCTCCCACTTTTCAGAAGCTTATAAATAGAACAAAGAAAAATCCCTTTTGAAATCAAAACACTTCACAGAAAATAAAAATTAAAGTTAATAGAAATTTGGATTTATATCAACGTGACATATCAGACTTTTAAAATACTGTGGCGGATGGCATATCACAATCAGGAATATGATATTTTCTTTACTTTACTATTTCTCATTCTTTTTTTTTTCTTTCCAGTTTCTCTCTACCACTTTGGAATAAACATTAAATAACTGCACATATCTGTTTCCACATTTGCAAATGTACAGTAATATTTCTTTCACTGAATGAGCTGTTGTTGGAATTAATTAGTGTAGCTACCAGGTAAAACAGACTTTGTTATTTCTAAGTTAGCACTAAGTAACATACAGTAGCTTTAACTACCATTAACTTAAGGTAGGCTTTTGGCTGAATACAGAGTGCAGTAGTATCATCAAACAAGATGTTCTACTATATTTTGATTCTCCTATTTATGATGTTTGAGTGTGGCATAGAAGAATAAGAAGAGGAAGAGGAAGAGGAAGAAGAAGAAGGAGAAGGAGAAGGAGAAGAAGAAGCAGCAATAAAATAAAATAAAATAATAATAATAATAAACTGTTAAAATCTGTTTACATAATATTAGTGGCATCCAGAGCTGGTACTCTAGAATAATGAGAAGTAAATAAAACATTTCCTATGCATATGCTTTAGAAAATAGATTTTTTTCAAGACCTTGTTCCTGTTTAAGTGGAATAGCATACATTTGAATTGATACCAGCTAAACTTCAGTTTAATCACACATATAGCTATCATAGAGTGATGGCATGAAGAAGCTGAAGTGAGATTTAGCATTTAATGGATGGAATTCTATTTGCTACAAACTGATAGTGGGTTTGGCAGCTGAATGATGTATTTCTGGAAATGGGAATGTGTCCTATAAGTAACTCACAGCCATTTCCAAGGATTTATTAAAACTAAGTTGACACTTGCATCACTGATAGAGGTAATTTCAGAGCTCTTGAAATTCTACTGACCCTAAGATAATGAAACTACCACCTTGTGCACATTTGTATTCTATGGCATGTAGTGTAGGCTTATGGTTTGGAATGTGAAACACTATTATTATATGCTGAAGGAATTCACATTAGTAACTGAGGGCAAACGCATAGACTTGAAGATATTTCAGGAAAAGGTAGCCATAATACTCAGAACCAAATGAAGGGGGCTGTGCATAAACAACAATGATAACAAGTTATTTGGACAGTTAATAATACTTAGGATTCTGCGGGATGAGTGCAGCCTTGTAACTAAACCAGATTTTTTAAAGGATATATATATATATTTTTATCCTGTATCACAGGGGGAATTTATATTATGCCCTAAAACAAATCAAATCCAGTGCATATGAAAAGCACCATGAAATGTGCTTAGAAAAGTCTTGCTGAGGCAGAGATATGTGCATATTTATGACACAGACAGCCATGAGCTCTACAAATGAAAGCTTTGCTTATAATCCAAATAAAGTTTTTAACAGTATTTTCAGATACGACAGATGTGTGTTAAACTCCGATCAAAAGTATCAAATCTTTAGGCTCATTCAAAAAGCAGATTGTCCATATGAAAGAGGATGATTGCCTTATACTAAAATGCAGCAGAAATATTAATGAAAACCAAGTGGAATCACTGGAATACTTCACTGTTTCCAACAACATAAAACAAACAAACAAACAAAAAAAAAAAACAACAACAAAAAAAAACTACCTCTTCCGCACTGAAGGTGTTTGAAATCTCAGGAATTAGAGGAACAATAAATGGTCATGAGGAACTGATCAGCCCTGGAAAACTGGTAATCGTTATATATATATGTTTTAAACTCTTTGCTATGAATTCAGAGTTAACGAAGAGGACTGGAACCTTTCATTTACAAATTGTATCTTTGGTTTAGATGTGGAACATCTCAGGAAAAAGATGAGCAATTTTTACTTCATCAAAGACAATTCCATGTACTTAGTGTTCCTATGTAATTAGTCATATGGGTTTGATACTCCCCAAACCTTTCTAGATGCATTTAGTTTTGGAATATTTTACTGAAACAAATTTATTTTCAGTAAAGTTCTGCTATTGTGCTTGGCTCAAAGTGACACTTAGCTGACAAGTTTGTCCTAACTTAATGTGGGACAAAAGTAATAACAACCTTGTGTTTAAAACAACTAAGGAGTCCATATTAGGGTCTGTGCTACATCTACATAGCATTCACATTCTTAGTTGAATTTGTTGTAGGACTATCCGAGGACTGCTTGAATATTACTATTATAACTTTAGATCACTGAGAAAAGTATGGTTGTCACTATATTTTCAGCATGGACCCATGTTACAGGCAATCACTAGGAAATTCTTATGGCCTACTAAGTGCACCATGATGTTTACTCCACTTTTATTATTATTATTATTTATTTTACAAATAAGAGGGAGGTGAACAGTTTTATTTTTTACTGAAATCAGGCTAATCTCAGTGTAGCTTAAGCTGACTGCATATCAGCTTAATATGTTCTTAAAAATGTCTATGAGAATGTAATGGGAGATACCTTAGTTCATTTTTAAAAATTCATGCCAGCTAAATCATTTTGACATATTCATGTATATACAGCTTAAACTAGTTTAGAAACAAATTAAGCAAAATACAAGTAACCCCTGCTAGGCTACTTTTTTTTTTTTTTTTTTTTTTTTTTTTTGTCAGACCCATCAGTTAATTCACCCTGATAAGAAAGTATACTAATTTTCCACAGTTTGCAAGAGATCTGTCTGTAAATATCAGGCAGGAACACATATGACTAACCTCAGTAGTGTTATCCTAGCTACTGAGTAAAAGCTAGATAAACAGTTACATCTAACTTACAAAATATATTGCATTTACTCCTCCAGGATTTCACACAGTGGTAACTACCCTTGTATAAAAAACACATCTGTCACTAGTGAAAAGATAACACAGTTTGAAGAACTGTTTCCTCACATAGATATAGCCTGGAAGAAATCTCTTTTACCTCCCGCTTCTACTAAAGGAACAATCGTCTTACCTGTTTTCAAGCCTTATTTAGGTACAGTAGCTAAAACACTGTTAGAGACAGATTAAAAATTTCTTCAAGATTCCACACTTTATGGTTGCTTCCCACAACCACATTTTTATTTATTTATTTATTTTTTTCAGTAGAATGCCTCAGGTTATAAGGGAATTCTGGAAGTCATATGGTCCAAATTCCAGCTCAGAATTGGGCCAATCTCCAGTTTAGATACAATTTAGATTAGATGAAAATACATTATTACATACTTGATAATTTGGATCTGCTTATCTTCATTTGATCATGTAACGAGTATATATTTATGATGATTTTCTTTTCTACCCTTGGAAAATTATACTTTTGCGAATAGTAGATTTTCAAGAGAATAACTACTGAGATACTTGGAATTATTTTCTCAAGTTTTCTTTTTTTTTTTTTTTTTCCTCCATATTAGAGAGCACATATAATTTTCTTGCTCACAACCTCCCCTGCCATTTTCTTTCAGACTACAGTATTATCATTTATTAGAATATATTGTACTCAATAAAAACAAGGAGAAAAGTGCAGAAGCAATTTCTCATTTACTTTCCAACAAGGGATGCTCTGTTCAGAAAGGCAGAATTATCTGCTAAAAAATGCATTAATTTTCTCAGCACCTCAGTATGTTCACCAAAATTCATTTTAAATTTATATTAAAGCTATGAATGCTTTAAAATTGCTACCTAACAAATTATCCACAGACATATGCCAAATGGCTCACTTCTGCATTCACTCTCAGGAAAGCTTAGCTAGAGCAAAATTCACAGCTCATGACAAATAGGTTTCGCCTTACTCACAGCATCCTTTACAAAGAATTCAGGTCGTCAATGACAGGTGATTTGTGAGTATGGATCTATATGATGCATAACAATATTATGATAAACATCAACAAATAATGTCAGTTGCACATGCTAAGAGTCCATAAAAACAGTCATATCATTGAGTTAATGTGCATATTTAAATGCAGCTGCTATAATCAAAATATTAACCTCAGAGTTTATAATTTAGCTCTGAGCTTCCTGGAAAGCAACAAGCGTTTCAGATCTTCACACTAAAATGCCACATTTAGTTTAAGGCTTTTGTTTTTTCCTTGTTTCTTTTTTTTTTTTCTTTTCTTTTTTTCTCTCGCAATGTTTGTTTTTGTTTTTGTTTTTTGAAAAAAAAAAAAAAAAGAAAACAGAAGCTGTAATTACAGAAAATACCAATAACATTGTATGAGTGTTCAGCTATTTCTTTCCTGGAAAGGTCTCTGCTTATTTTTTTAGCAGAGGACTTGAGTTCTTTGGAAGTAGCGAATTGTGTTGAGGGAAATCCACCAATTTTATCAGTAAAGCATCAAATCAGAAATTTCCAGGGAAAAACAAACAAACAAACAAACAAAACCATAAAACAGCAAAGATAAAAATCATAAATTCAAAAATATATTTGAAAAATCATGGGCCAGATTTTTTTTTCTCACCATATCTATAAAAACAAATGAGAAAGAAAACAATTTATTTATTTATTTATTTATTTCCCTTCATGGTGCACTTGTTTATCTGGTTACCAAAGAATTAATACTCTACCTGCAAATTGATCATGAATTGTTATTCCCAAACCAAATGCATTGACACAGACACAAAACAAAGACCAAACCAGTACAGAGAGACTGTTAAACCCATCTTTAGGAAATCTAGTGTTTCCTGCGCTACTATATATCCTGAAAAAATGTGAAATACACTTGCAAATACCTAATTTTGTCATCTTTTGGATGAGGAGAAAAAAAATATTATGGGAAAAACAAAACAAAACAAAGCAAAACAAAACAAAACAAAAATGAGCATATTTGTGAAGAGTTAGAGGAGAGAAAACATTTATCATGCAGTGTAAAAAATTGGTCCTTTCTGTCATAAAATAACTTTCCTCCTGGTAATATATTTCATTGTTATAAAGGTCATTGCTTGTTTGAATAAGGGGAAATAAGCTGTGAGAAACAGTTTATATAATGCAAATGAGAGAAGAACTTGGCATGTTAATACACAAAGTGCAATTCTGACTACACAGCTGATCTTTGAAAAGTTTTCTGTATCAATGGCCATCATGTGGTAAAGTATACTGTACTGTAAGCAGCAAATATGTATATACTTGTTAACGCCTTGTTTTTACAGAGCCATTTTTTTTCTCTCCAGTTCACTGAAAAGTGCAATGCAAAATAAGGTAGGAACCATTTTCTTTATTTTGCAGAGGGAAAACCTGCTCAAGAGAAAATCTGGCTGAGGACAGAATCGAGGTCCAGGGTTCTCAGAATCTCTCTCCGTTGTATACATCAGTACAGCTTGCAAACATAGCTTGCATCATTTATTCTTTAAGTTGCTTTTCACCCATCTTTGACATACAGCCCAAAACCCCAAACCTACAGTAAGAAATGCTTGACTTCATGCTAAATCTAAGCATATAGGTAAGATTTTTAAAGGTCAAGATTAAGGACTTTGCCTCACCACTGTGATATCAACAAGCTATCCCAGCAGGAAAAAAAAAAAAAAAAAAAAAAAAAAAGTAAAAAAGTATTCTGAACTCTCAGAGAGAAATCAACAAACAAAAAAATAAACAAATAACAATAAAAAATATTTTCCTCACATACTGAATGACATCTTTATTTGATCTGCTGTTCTGCCTATATGGATCAATGGCATAAAAGTGTTGTAACATCATAGCTCTGTGTACCCCATTCCTCAGTCTCCTGCAGTCCTAAACATTTTAAACATGAAGACTCTATCTTCTGATTTTATACATATACAATTACTTTACATTAGCCTTTATGTTTACATTTATATTATCTTTCAGTTACTAATCTTTCTTAGACATTTGTACCCCTTCAGCTAATCTGGTATATATCAATATCTTATTTTAACATAGTTGTTCTCATAATGCTCTTCTAGGGTTGGAAATGGCTCTCATTCATGTTTTTGCAAAGACCCACATAGTCTGATTTGAGACCTAGCAGCATTTCAAAATTAATCATTCTGGCTATAACTTATCTGTCTTTCTGAGTAACATCTAGCATGAATACTATGAACATGACTCCTTCTTAGCAGGTTTAAAAAAGAATCCCAGGATTCTCCATAACTTCTTAATGAAACTGCTGTCCCTGGAAATGTGAAATAGAAATATATATATATATCAAAAATCAGGTCAAAGAAAGACTACAGCTTAGGTGCCCAACTGCCAACCCTATGTCTTTGCATAAATGACAAAAGATGAGAACATAGACATTTGGGTCTAAGTAAGTTACGTAAGGTGAAACAGCAGTGTGGCAGCACATGAGACTTGCCTGATGTTTCAAAAGTCTTTACTAGTGAACATTTTCCTTAACATGCATTAGTTTTGATAAAACTAATACATTTTGATAAAGTTTGATACAGTTTTGATAAAACTAATACATTTAATTATATGCTTTAACCTAAGTTGGTGAATAATTATTTTGCTGAATCAGAAATAAACGGCTGAAGACACAGAGAGTCTTTGAAATACAAAAACTCTTAGGCTTTCAACATATGAGCACTAACATATATTTGACTTTTAATTGCTAACACACTCATCAACTAGGATACCAGCATGCTATTTTTCCCAGAGTGGGTTATTTACAGAACAGAGTAAAGCTACAGTATGAAAACTCTTGTTGCTTTTCTCTAGTAGAGTGTTCCCACTGCTCAGTAAATCAAGATACTGGTAGGAAGTAGCAAGAAACAGAAATTACCTCCAGCAAAGGTAATGCACACTTGATAAATGAAGGAAAATTACATTTAAGTTTTAATTATAAGAACATAGGCAATATTTGTTGAGAAAATGATAAGCAAGTGTCTTTGCTGAAGGCCTCCTTAAACAGAAAATTATATATTTATTTTGTAATCTTTGTTGCTGCAGTAGAAATGTTTGAGTTAGAGATGGAAGAAAGTGTATAATCAAATTTGTAGACATTTACATTGTTGTTTGGGTGTCTCCATCAACAGCGTGATGAACGGTGAAGGGACAGATAATTATGTCAAACAAAGGAGAGAAAAAAGAAAAAGAAAAAGAAAAAAAAAAAAAAAAAGACCTGTGCAGTTAATGCCTTATTCTGTTCATTATCTATTATCAAGATATCCATTGCATTTACTGGATTTTTTTGCAAAGTTATATGCAGCAAGTAGTACTGTGCTCATAGTCATCTGAGTAACATATATAAAGTTCCAAGAACTGTGTAAGCAATGAAGACTTCAGGGGTGGCTTAAGCTCTGTCACCTGAAAGGAAGCATCTAGTGCCATTTTAGATTTCCTAGAGTAAGTCTGCTGGCCTCTAGATATTCCTCCAGAAAGGAATAGATATGGTCTTGTGTTATGTCAGCTGTTCTTATGTCAATATTTTAGGCAGTTGAAACATGTATGTTTTCACACAAATAAATTAAATTTCTAATCAATCAGTTAATGGAATCATGACAGTATGTCTACATTAGCAAGTAATCCCAACATATAATGACAGGTCTGTAGTGTGAAACAGTGGGTGTTGAGCAGGTGAGGGTGAGAGGGTCCAGAGGAGAGCCACAAAGATGATCAAGGGTCTGGAGCACCTCTCCTACAAAGGAAGGCTTAGATTGCTGGGGCTATTCAGCATACAGAAGAGAAGGCTCCGGAGGGATCTCACTGTAACCTTTCAGTACTTGAAGAGGACTTATAAAAAAGATGGGGAACAACTCTTCTCAATTGGATAAAAACATGGAAAGAATACAGGGATGCTGTTCATGTTTGTATGAATGTCTGGGGGTAATGGTTGGCAGCAAGTTGAATATGAGCCAGCAGTGTGCCCTGGCAGCCAGGAGGGCCAACCGGATCCTGGGATGCATCAAGCACAGCATTGCTAGTCGGTTGAGGGAAGTCATTGTCCCACTCTACTCTGCACTGGTGCGGCCTCACCTCGAGTACTGTGTGCAGTTCTGGGCACCACAGAACAAAAAGGACATTAAACTGTTGGAGAGTGTCCAGAGGAGGACAATGAAGATGGTGATTTGCAGGAGATTTGCACTATACATAAGGAAGAAATTCTTCACTCAGAGGGTGGTGAGGCACTGGAATATGTTGCCCAGAAAGACTGTAGATGCCCCATCCCTCAAGGTGTTCAAGACCAGGTTAAACAAGGCCCTGAGCAATGTGATCTAGTGGGTGGCATCCCTACCCACGGCAGGGAGGGTGGAACTAGATGATACTTGAGGTCCCTTCCAACCCAGGCCATTCTATGATTCTATGATTAGATATTGTGGTTAGGCACTCTCCATCTTCATCAGCTGACTAGACACCTAAACTCAGGTGTCTCAATGTAGATATCTACTTGTCACCTATAGTGTTTAAAATTCTCCTATAGTCAGTGGAAAAATAATTGTTATTGTTTATACAAATAGCAGAGCTACTCAAGCTTCCAAAATTTTTACCTGCATTTGGTTGGATATTCACCTCTCCAGACATCACTGACAGTTGAAAAGAGCCTAAGTTAATTTGCTCTGATGTGTCTGCTTCTCTTTAAAATGTGCAACCTTGAATGTCTTCTCCAAGAAGGACACGGGTCTCCAGTCAGTCCCCTTAGTTGGTTAGATGCATAAGCTACATGAACTGCAATTTTCCTCGTATGGCTAAGAGTGTCTGAATGGGTTATACAGCAGGAGAGAGACAGCAATTGTCATTAAACTGATTTTTATATGAAATGTTTGTTTAAGTCACTTCAAAACTCCAAGTGTCTTCTCAAGTCTGAAAAGGCAGCACTTAAGAGTTAAGCTCCTTAGAAATCACTTCATTCTGTCTGCAAAGGTACCTTTCATTATGCAGTGGGAAAATGCAGTAATGCTTGGTGCAAAAATAACATACACTAAAGCTCACTATAAAAATGATATATCATGTTAGTGGTGCTTTCTTGCCCTTGGTACAGCTAATTTCAGAGGCATCCCAAGTCACAATGTGCATATGTAAGACCCTTCATTTTCCACTGCTCATGGGAGATATAAGTCATGTACTCTGTCTCATATATTAAAATAATAGAAACACTTAGATGACTTCAGAAGGTTAACCTTTGGGTGGTGAAGGGTTATGGGTGGTGAAGGGTTGCTTACTTTCAAAAAATAGATACTGCATAACAATTTTTCGTGAGCTCAAAAGCGTATGAGACATAGTGTCTTCTTAAAACCATGTGAGTGGCATTTTACAATTTCTATTATAGATTATAAAACAGAGTGGTGAAGATATATTGTTTCACTGTAATATTTCCTATTTTTCTCCTTTCTTAGCAATGAACATATCCTAAGAATTCCCTGCTTCCCATAGACTGGCATGTTAACCAGAATGTTTAAAAGTCTGTGTCTTACAGCTTCTTTTCCTTGGGTTTCCTACTATTTTTAAATAATACTACTTTTTTTTGCCTAGCACCAGGTAACACAATTTGACTTTTCTTCAGGTCATCAGGCTTTTTACTAGCTTTCATTTCTTTTTTTCAGCTTTTGGTCTTTAGACCATTCACACCTGTTTGCCAGTTTTTTATCTTATCTTCTAGTTTCACACGTCACTTCCCACCAGGCTTGATTCTGTCCCAGTTGTTCACTTTTCCCTTTCTACAGAGTTGCAGTGTCTTTCAGCTCCACATTGAACAACTTACTGGCTATCTATTTTAAAATTATAAAATTTTCTATTCTACTTGAATATCCATATCTTAATGTAGGTCTCATATTCTTCTAATCATACCCATATATTTATGTCTTTCATCCTTTCAAACCCATACCTATACCTTCAGGCTTCAAGCCTTGCTCATTGACATAATGGATTTGTCTTTCTCTGCCAGTCCATTCTCAGATGACAAGCTCAGTTCCCTTTCCTTGTCTTTGCCAAGAGCTAATCTTTTTTTTTTTTTTTTTTTTTTTTTTTTTTCCTCCTCTTTGCTAGCCTTAGATTCAGAGTTCTACTTACTATTGCCAATATTTTTGTTAATTGCCAAACACATTAATTCCCTCAGAACCATGATAAGTTGTGGAATTCTGTTCCCTCCCTCTCACTTTCACTGTCACCACTTTCTAATGTGTCCATTCTATTAACAATATCATTATTTTTAATCTGTTCCTTGGGGCCTTTTGTTCTGTGGCTTCTCGTGGTTCACATCAGTAGAAGTAAAGAAGTAAAGGAAATTATTTATTTGTTTACTAATCCATTTTCTCTGGGTCTCTGTAAGACTTTATTTCTGACCTATTCTACCATAGGTCTCATCTATGCTATCCTCTTCATTTATCATGTGTTCTATAGGAAATGAATATTTTAAGAATCAGATTACTGAAAAGATGCCAATCTCATTTCAAGTAACTTAATAGTCACAACAACAATGAAGATAGTTTATTTTACTTATATTCTTTCATCTGAAGATGATCCAAAGTGTGTTGAAACCACATGTGATATATAACATCTAGCTGAACAGGAAATTGATGATCTTTATTTTTGATAAACTAAGCATATGAAGTGTTTCCTTAGCAATGTGAAGTCACAAGAAAGCCCCTAAATAAGCTTCGTGGGTTACAGTTTGGCTCTAGTCCATAATGGAAAACATTCTTCTAGGTATTCATTTGAATTTTGACACAGACTGTGATAAAGTCTCCTGTAGCCAGTATTTTGTTAGCTGCCAAACACATGCATTCTCTCATAAACGCAGCTATGTGCCCTTATCTCATTTTTTTTTGTTTGTTTTGTTTTGTTTTGTTTTGTTTTGTTTTGTTTTGTTTTGTTTTTCCTCTGTCTTCACAATCACCATTTCACAATCTGGAAAGAGGAAATACCAAATATCGAGCTCACTTGTTAGGAGCAATTTGGTTACAAATAAATATTCTCAAAAGAGAGATTTTGCTATCAAACAATAAAAGAGGAAAATATAAGTATCTTCATTAAACAAACCCACACCAAAGGTATTACTTCATTCAGTCAGGAAACAGAGTCATCTAATCAATAGCTTCCAAGAAATGTAATTTTGAATATCATGGAAATAAATGGGTAGAAAGCTACTGAAGTAATCTGTGAATAGAGTAGCATTAATTTGAACAGAAGAAATAACAGGATCAGACTCATCTAGCATCTAGTGAAATATAGATGTCTGTGATATTGATATTTTTCAGACTTTCTTCTAGCCCAGCCTTTTTAGTTGTTGTTGTTTGTTTGTTTTTTCCTTCTGTATTTCCCCCCTCATCTCAGTTTAAGTATTCAAAAAGTTTGGTTAATATCTTTTTACATCCTGCTTCTCCTTCTTTTTTTCTGCCTCACTTGTAGGGCTGTCTGAAGCATTTGTTAACATAGCTTCAGAATTCAATGTGCCATATTGTTCCTCTACTAACAGCTTTTTGAGCATGTCCCTGGCATGCTCTCATTGACGCCTGTTGTTTTTCTTGATATGATTATGAACAGTCACCTCAAAGCTATCTGTGCATTAACAAAAGTGCTGATGAGTTACCAGAATCTTTTTTCATCTTGATCCTCTTTTCAGTTCTGCATCTGCTGCTGGCAGTTCTCCTAACTTAGAGCTTCCTCTTATCCTTTGTTATCTCTGTATAAGTGCTTCCAGTAGGGAGCTGGAAAGCTGCTCTTTTCCACTTAGACCTTGGTAAAATATATGGATATTTCATTGCAAACCAGTCACAAAGTGTGCTGAGGGATGTGAGTTTGTATAATACATGCAAAATTATATATTTTAAATACATAAAAACTTGTCATAATAAGTAAAATTAACAATCTAGGAGAAGGTGGAGTTGGTAAAGGATGCTAAATATTTGTTCCACTGGAAGGGGACCAGAAGACTCTGGGCATTCTACTAAAATTTTCTAGGCTTTCAAAAACTTATAACAACTAATTTTGGGAAGCAGAACAAGCGTACAGCTTCTTACCTCCTTCTTGTTGGGAAGGTAACCATCTAAACAGTTTCCTCTATCTTAGATATGAAAGCTTTTTATTCCCAATATATATACAAATATATATTCAAATGATCTTTAAAATGCTTCAATATTTATTATTTTCAATGATTCTTTTACATACTTAATCTGTTCCTGTCTTTCCACTTTGCTGTTTCAATGTGCAGCATAAAGGACAGTATTTTGGAAATAAACAACTTGGGAGAAGGGTAATTGGGGAAACTAAATAGCTCATGGTGATGAGCTCCTATCTTCATATGACATCTGGATAAGCAGCAAAGGAAAACTGAAGAGAAGTAGAAAACTATTAAACAACACTAGAAAATCTATTGCTAGAATATTGAATACTTGTCTAGTGTCCAAATTAAAAATAAGAGAGAGAGAGGGAGAGAGGAAAAAGAAGAGAAAGAAACAAAAATGATAATTAGGGTTTAGAGAAAATATTTGATATAGGGAAAACATTTTCAATCAGCTATTAGAGTTCGTTTCAGTTAAACCACCTGGGGAAAAAAAAAAAAAAAAAGGCCAGATTATTTTATCATTTCAGCAAAATGCTGACATAACCATCTTATGGACTTATAACTTATTGGGCCACACAGGTGTTCTGAGATACCTGGAGAAAATGTGAAAATGTCGAGGCTATGATTCTCTCTGTATTAAAATATCTTGCAGTATAATGATGAATTATTCTTTGCAGAACTGAGAGATGCCTCGAGATCAACTCCACTTGTCCTTATGGGCGACTTCAACTTGCCAGATGTCAACTGGGATCACCACATGGCTGACAAGAGCAAGTCCAGGAGGTCCATAAAGCACCTAGATTATAACTTCTTGGTGCAGGTGCTAAGGGAGCCAACGAGGAAAGGTGCCCTCCTAGACCTGTTGCTAGAGAACAGAGAGGGTCTTGTGGGAGACATGGCAACTGGCAGCCGTCCTGGTCATAGTGACCATGAAGTGGTTGAACTTAGAATTTATGGTGACAGAAGGAAGGCTGCTCAGTGAACTAGTCAGCAAGGTCCCCTGGGAAACTGTTTTGAAGGCATCGCTGTCCATCAGTGCTGGTCAATCTTTAAGCACTACCTCCTAAAAGCACAAGATCAGGCAATTCCAAAATACAGAAAGTCAGGCAGGCCAGGCAGGAGGCCAGCCTGACTGACCAGGGATCTTCTACTGGAGCTTAGGCAAAAAAAGAAAGCGTACGGCTGCTGGAAGGAGGGTCAGGCGACAAGTAAGGAATACAGGAATGCTGTTTGTGTTTGTAGAGAGAAAATTAGTGTGGCCAAAGCCCAACTAGAGTTGAAGCTGGCCATGTCTGTGGGAGACAATAAAAAAGTTTTTTTTAGATATGTGAACAGAAAAATAGAACTAAAGAAAACATAGGTCCACTACTTGATGGGGAAGGTCTCCTCACAGACAATGACATAGGCAAAGCAGAGACATTTAATGCCTTCTTCACCTCTGTCTTCAATGCTGATGATGGGCTTCAGGACCCAGAGTGCCCTGAGCTAGAGAACCGTGACGGTGGGAATGACAAACTCACAACCGACCTTGATCGTGTGCGGGATTTGCTGCCCCACCTGGATCCATACAAGTCCATGGGTCCAGATGGGATTCATCCCAGGGTGCTTAAAGAGCTGGCTGATGTCTTTGCAGGACCTCTCTCAATTATTTTTCAACAATTTGGGGAATCTGGAGAGGTCCCACTAGACTGGAAGCTGGCAAATGTTGTGCCAATTTTCAAGAAGGGTAAGAAAGAAGACCCTAGCAGGGCCTGTCCGTCTCACGTCAGTGCCTGGTAAAATTATGGAGAAGATGATTCTTGAAGTTATTGAAGCCCACCTTGGGGACAATGCAGTCATTGGTCCCAGCCAACATGGGTTCATGAGGGGTAGGTCCTGCCTAACAAATTTGATTTCCAGAAAGGGATCTGGGGGTCGTGGTTGACAGCAAATTGAATATGAGAACAAAAAGGACATTAAACTGTTAGAAAGTGTCCAGAGGAGGGCAATGAAGATGGTGAAGGGCCTGGAGAGGAAAACAGATGAGGAGCGGCTGAGGTCACTGGGCCTGTTCAGCCTGGAGAAGAGGAGGCTGAGGGGGGGACTTCATTGCAGTCTACAATTTGCACACGAGGGGGACTGGAGAGGCTGGTGACCTATTTTCAGTAATCACCAGTGATAGGACCCACGGGAACAGGGTTAAGCTGAGGCAGGGGAAGTTTAGGCTGGACAATAGGAGGAGGTTCTTCACCAGGAGGGTGGTTGCGCACTGGAACAACCTCCCCAGTGAAGTAGTCACTGCACCAATCCTGTCTGAATTTAAGAAGCGATTGGACTGTGCACTTAGTCACATGGTCTAAACTTTTGGGTAGACCTGTGCGGTGCCAGGAGTTGGACTTGATGATCCCTATGGGTCCATTCCAACTCGGGGTATTCTATGATTCTATGATTCTATTATTCTATCATCATTTCAGGTCATCTCATAAAAAGTGGCCTACGGTAATCCATTTTACAGTATTAATAATGTTGCTGGTTTAAGGTGTGATGGCACAGATATCATTATATGCAAGCCAAATAGAAGCCCTTCAGGGATCTTGGTTGTTATGAACAGTTACATAAAGAAGAAGAAGAAGAAGAAGAAGAAGAAGAAGAAGAAGAAGAAGAAGAAGAAGAAGAAGAAGAAGAAGAAG
>NC_048893.1:171973947-172064330 GCF_011077185.1 Oxyura jamaicensis
AGAAGAAGAAGAAGAAGAAGAAGAAGAAGAAGAAGAAGAAGAAGAAGGAAAAAAAAAGCAGTAGAGATTTGTGCAAAACGTAAAAGACAAGACAAGAAGATAACAAGATTCTGTTCTGGTGGTCTCTTGATTTACCCAATGACTTGATGCCTTGAATTAGATATTTTTAAAGTGATTGCTTTCTAGAACAGCCGTGAGATTGATTTAATATCAATCAGATATCAAAGATTTAATAGCTTAATGAATTATATATCCAATGTGCATTGTCCATGACACAGAAATGAGTAAACAAAGACCTCTTTGGTTATCAGAAAATATGGAAGAAAGGGGGGAAAAAAAGGAAAAGAAAAAGGGAAAAGGGAAGAGGAAGAGGAAAGGGAAGGGGGAAGGAAAAAAGAAGGGGAAAGGGAAACAAAAATGTAAATGTAAAAGGAAATGGAAATTGAAACAGAAAATGAAAAGGAAAGGAAAAAGGGGAAAAGAGAAGGGGAAAAGGGAAGGGGAGGGAAGGGGAAGAGAAAAAAGAGAAAAGAGAAAGAAAAGAGAAAAGGGGAAAGAGAAAAGAGAAAAGAGAAAGAAAAGAGAAAAGGGGAAAGAGAAAAGAGAAAAGAGAAAAAAGAGAAAAGAGATAAAAAAAAAAAAAAAAGACTTTGTACAGGTTGGCAGGACCATAGGCAAATTACTTTTCATACAAATAATGTTTTTTAAGTTTCCTGAAAATTCACTGATACTTTACAATTAGTAGTAAGGCAGCCTCAGAAACTGATCTATTTTACTCTTCATCCAATCTTGAGAACCAATGCACTGAGTAACGAGATAATGGAAGTTCCCCTGGCCATGCCAAAGGCAGTATTTACAGAATCACAGGAAACCCTTTCATTCCTGCAGCCTGCTTATATTTCTGCCAGCTTCAAGAGGCTTCTGATTGTCTGAGGTTCTGCAGCTCTGAGGCACTGTTGAAATGATTTGTTCAGACTCCCTTCTGGCCAGTTCTTGAACAGTAGTGATCAATCACAATTGAGTTCCTGGTACCATGTCACAACAAACTGATTAAACTCTCCCTGAAGAAATCACAGATGTTATTGGGTTTAACGATATCATCCAGGACTTTAAATTACAAAGGAGATTATATTTGTCTTTCTGAGTGTACTGGGTCTGGCCAGTTTTAATTTTAATTTAAAAACTCAGCAAAAATTGTTCAAATCTTCTATGGTGATCTTTGTTAGGAATAATCTATTGCCTTTCAGACTTGTAGGGTAGGGTAAGAAAAAACTCTGTTATAATACTGACATGTAAGATGCTTTTTTATTTTCTAACTGTTTAGGAACAAATATTCCTTGTTTTTCAGGTAGAGAGCATAAAGATAGCATCAGCTTCATTACAGAACTCAGAGCTACTCAGTGAATGGCTGCAACAACCCACTGCTATGGTGACTCAAGCAGATAACAGATAGCCTAGCCTGGAGAAATCCCACTGATTGCTAAGTTTCTAGGGACAGACTTTTAATTAAGTTATTGCAATATTATAACCTATGCTCTAAAAATTCAGACTTTAGCTCACCTGTAATAAAATAAAAAATAAAATAAAATAAAATAAAATAAAATAAAATAAAATAAAATAAAATAAAAGCTTTATTACAGGAAATAATGACTTAATTTAAGCCTGGAAATATTTTACACAGAAATACGGAAAATCAGAGTTGACACATGCACAGATTACATACAGTGCAGCTACTTCCTTCAAGTGTCTCATAAAATTAGCTATGTTAATTTATGCTGACTTCTTATTTCCTAGTACTGATCTGTTGCTCAAAATAAAATTGAATGGATCAAGTAAGAAAAACCCATAATCGCCATTCACAAAATAAGCAAATGCTACCAGCTACTTAAAAAAAAAAAAAAAAAAAAAAAAAAAAAAAAAAAGCATTGACATTGAACAGAAAATAACCATTTAGTTGATTTAATACTCAGGGAATTATACTGAGATAAGCTTAGTTTACATGAACAGATTTTAGGTCTGACTGACCTGTGCTCAGATCAGCTCTTGGAAAAAGAGGGATAATAGGCCTCTTGCTCTCGTATCATCTAATAAATGTGCATAATTTAGAGCATAATTTAACACATAATTTCAAGCAGATCTTCCCTACATTCACAAGATGTTTTCATTTTGCTCAGGGTAAAGGAACAACAGAAGGGAGTATATTGGCACCATCTTTACAGTGTGTATCATCAATTGTCCAGGAATGGATTCCTTGGCTTCTTTTTCAAAATAGCAACCCTTACTATTTCTATTTTCTGAGCGGTATAATGAGCACAAAGGCCATGGGGACAAGAGCTAGACAGAACTCTGAGGCATGTTGGAAAGCTTAGAATATATATATACATATAGGAATCTGTCTGCATGTTCAGTGAAACAGCTGTTTCCCAAATATTTCACATCTCACAGCCCTGGTTGCATAGAACAAGGTCAGACAGAAAGTTTTGATAGATCAGGCTTGTAAATTCAATATTTAGGCTCATTGAAACTATTCAAAGATTAATTCAAAAAGCCATGTAGCTACCTGCAGGAGGAGAACATTTTTAATTAAATCTTGTGGAGATATGGAAACAAGTATATTCAAGCAGATGCAGAGGTGCTTTGGCTTCAGCCTGATTTCTTCGAATACCATGGTTTCAGTTCCTTGATAGCTCAGGTCTAAAGCCTGCTTGAAGATAAATGAGAAAAAGAATACCTTAAGAGTCCAAACTCTCATCTCATATCTCTCTTTCTCTCCAAATACCCATCATGCTGTCCCTGCTCAAAGCCTTTAGCAGTGCATGCTGGTGGCACCTCATTCAGGCTGACTAAGCCAGGACTTTCAGATGTGAATGCAATACAAAATATAAGAAACTGCCTGTTATCTCTACACATGCTGGGGTACAAACCAATTATATTTCTGTTGTTTACACACAGAGCTTTGAACCAGACAGTTGTTCCTTCTTTTATATGGCCACATCTTTGGCTTTGGCTATATTTGCTAATAACAGCTGTGACCCATCTTGGGTTCACTATCATCCAGAGTAGGCAGAGGGATACTGTTAAATAAGAACAGGCCAGGGGGGTGAACCTGAGCAATTGATGCTTACTCATCCACTATGCTGAATTGTCAGATTGTTCGTTGTTTTGGACATCTCAAAAGCACTTCTGCTGACACTGGGGGTAGCTCTAAGTAGTGTGGATACCAGACACTCCTTAGCCACATGGTATAGTTTCTAATCCTCTTTTAGTTAGTAATACAAACATGGCCACTGTGCATCACAGTCCCAGCCTAATCCATGTGCACACACCATGGCACAACCTTGTGTTGAAGATATTCATATGCATGCACCAGTCCACTGTGGATTTAGGACATGGCCAGCACAGGCAGACAGACCTGGGAAACAGGATGTGCTCTTAGGTTCCGCTGTATGGATAAAAATTTGCTGAAGTTCTTTTGAAATGAAGAGCTAGTATTATTTGTCCAAGATGAAAAAGGGAAATTTATCTTATTTAACTATTCTAAAAATTTGGGTGATCTTCACAAATCTTCTCTGTAAAATGAAGCCAATCTAAAGTTATCACACAAAAGCAAAAAGATGCAGACCTGTCTTGTTCTACATTCTCATTCCAAATCTTTTTCAGCTCTTATTTTCCTGTATAAAAATGAGTTATTTTATGTGTTTGTGTTTTATGTTTCAATAATGCATTAATATATAAAAAGAACAAAAAATGATACAAGACATCAAGCTGACTTTTTTGTCAGAAATTGTTTTTCTCTCCTATTCTTAATTTTAGGAATATGGATATAAGAAAGGCATTCCTTACTTTTCCCTATGGCTGTGAGGAAGGTTTCATAATGTAGTGTTTTCAGGGATCCTGCAGAGAAACACAGTAAAAATATGAAACTCCAGCCCATTACTGACATCCAGAACAATTGGAGTATCCTATGATGAATTTGTACTTTTTTTCCACTGGTTCTTTAGGAAATGGTGTGTGTGTGTGTGCATATTAATAAATCATTTATATATTTATTTATTCTTCCCATAATCTCAACTCTCAGAATCAAGTGACTATATCAGATGCTAAA
The DNA here is from genome assembly GCF_011077185.1 of Oxyura jamaicensis. Classification (NCBI taxonomy): domain Eukaryota; kingdom Metazoa; phylum Chordata; class Aves; order Anseriformes; family Anatidae; genus Oxyura; species Oxyura jamaicensis. Next base: position 171,978,053 of record NC_048893.1, read on the forward strand.
TTTTCATTTCACGTTGAGCAAATTTGCAGTCTTCACAGTTAAGGAAGAGCTTAAAGACCTGAATTACCAATTCCAAACAATCAAAAAACACCCTAAAATTTGTGATTTCTTCAAGCTGGAGTCCGAATTCCTGAATGTTTCTGTTGGAAAACTATACAGTAAAAATACACAAACTTGACCATGTTGCCCTATGACAGTTTTACACTGTAGAAGACTACACATTGAATCCTAGATCCTGTCTATTACAGAAATAAGAGGAGAAAGATGATATGCTATATTGTAGAATATATGCACATATTTCCAACTAAAACACAACATACTGTTCATGGTGATTTAGAACTCAGAGCTGAGTAGGCAGAAGGGAAGAATAGCAAAAAATGAGAATGACTCATTTGCATTCTGAAAGTGACTGACATATTTATTGCCATTAGATCTCCAACTTATTCTAAAGCGTCCTGAAGATATGCACTTTTCCTTTTTTAACGATATTAACATAAAGAAACATAATCTTTTATGTATTTAAAAAGCCCAGAAACATTTTTAATTTTCAGATGAGAACCTAGGCTGGTCAGACTCTTCATTTCATCACTAATGGACTACTCGTCAGTGTTCTACCTAAACAACAGTTCCAGCCTCCCCCTTCACTTTCCACAGTGTTCTGTACCTTGATCTTTCAGCAGTTTTCAAACGCTTTCCTCTTAAAAAACAAGCAAGCAAACAAAGAAAAAACCAACCCTAGTAACTTAATTAAACCTTTGCCAGTTTTCACTAACCACACAGAGATACAGAAATGCACAAATTACAGTGACTATATTTATCGTCTTTTTCATTTTACTCAGATACAAACAACCCTGGTAAGGACTGGTAAGGACTAACCCTGGTGCTGGTAAGGACTATGGCAGCTGTTCAACACCAGTGCACCAACACTCCTATTAGATAATGTTAAAACTTCTCTCTCCTGAAGAGGAATATAATCACAAGGCCAGGAATAAAAAACATATATATATATATATATTCAGTGTGTAAACCTGACAGACTTTAGAAGGTAGAATGTACTTTCATTGAAATATGGCAAAGATAGTAAGAATAGAATTTAAAATATTTGGGAAAAGGTCTTCAACTCATTAGAAAATAAAACGTTTATGAGATGTTATTTTTAGATCTGATTAAAAAGAGTTTGTTTCTTCTAAAATATCTTTAGTATCCAAAAAAAAAAAAGTGTTTATTTTTGCATATAGTTTATTAGTCAATTTATATATTTGGTTGATTATTTGGTTTGCTTGTTTTTCCTTTTCTGTCTTTTTCATCCAAACTCTGATTAATCCAGATGGATTGTATGGAATTCATAAAGAACTTATTTTCAACTACCACAAAATTTGTTAGAGGTGTATTTTCTAGTAAAACTTCAGCTTTCAATCAGAATTCATACTAAAATCTTTTTTAGTGGGATAAAGCTCAGGAAGAATGCCATTTTAAATCTGTGATTACTAAAAGAAGGAAAGAAAAAAAAAAAAATCACCTTACTGACACTTAAGCTTTGATGAAAATATACCTAATAAGCTACCTTTATCTTTGTTGGCACCTGGAAATACTATGGAGAAATAGCATGATTCAATATATAAAAACATTATTTCAACTGAGGACAGTATGCAAAATGATACTGATGTATGCAACCTACTTTATGATTAATCACAATTAGGATGTATAGATGAATAGTAAGTGTTACTTCATTCTTCTCTCCCTCCTTCCTCCCCCCCCCCCCCCCTTTTTTTTTTCTTGTAATGTAATTAGTCAAAAATTACTCTTAGTAAGAAACTGAGAATCTTATATTGCTTATTTCAGACAAAGGATCCTTATAGATAAATGTTATCATCAACAACAAAAAAAATACTGATACTGTTCAACCTGAACATTCAAAGTAAAAGTATACAAGGAGAGATTCTAGCAGTGTAGTTAATTATTTTTGTTATATGTGCTGCCAAGGACCATGAAAGCCAAAGCAGGTGACTGCTAATGGAGTACTCAGAAATTCTGATCTTCCATGATATAAAGCAAACCACTGTGTTGGTGGCCACTCTCAATGGGTAATGATAGTGACATATTCATATTGTTCCACTGTTATAACATGTCTCTGTTACATGACTGATGCTTTGATAATCGTGTATTTTGTGAGAAATATATGACTTCTCATTACCTCAATAAAAACACACATCCTCTCATGATGCAATAATAAGAGAAGGTTATGATGTTATGAGAATGAACAAGAAAACAAATTTAGCTGAAACTAACTCAGATTAACTTGTGTTTGCATGAGAATACTTACATATGTTATATATGGTTATATTTACATATAGGCACAAAGGAAATAATGTTCATTTTACTGCATAGATCCAGAAAATTAGAATTTTAGAAAAGATGAGTGAAATATCAAAATCTGCTTCTAAACGTCAAATAATTAAAAATGAATAATGATATAACTCTTGACTATTACTGTTACCTTAAAGTGGTGTTTATAAAATGAAGATTTAACAGGAATAAGATCCTTTGTCAAAAGTGTGACTTTTTTACAAACCAGTGGAATAATCTTAAATTAGTTCACTTTCATAATCTGAACAGACCACAGATTATTTGTTATTGCTTGTGTGCTTTGAGTATGCATAAATATAAGATGATCAACAACCTATTTTTTTGTTGTTCTTTGTAGAATGCTTACAGCAAAGACACTAGAAAATAAGTAAATTCTTGAAATTGTATCTAGCATGATACAATTGCTAGCTTTACTACAAAGACAGAAATACACAAAGGAGAAAAATCTAATAAAATGGTTAAGACAATGGCCTCATAAAATCAGAATTAATTATTGCTATTGCAACAGTTTTTGTGAACATGCCTGCTGGATGGGAAAAAAAAAAAAAAAAAAAAAAAAAAAAGGAAAGGAAAGGAAAGGAAAGGAAAGGAAAGGAAAGGAAAGGAAAAAAGAAAATGGCAAGGGTCAATGTAGGCCTTTTCTGGGCTTTAAAAATACATGTTTTCTTAACTGGAGGCTGGACAGAACTCTTATCTCTGCTTCTCTGCTCAGCCTTTTCAGATGTCAACCCCATGCTTAGTTAGATAAGACACCATTTTCTCTTGAAAGACAAGACAGATACTGATTCCCTTTCCTTTTCCATCCCATTTGGCTGACTTGGCAAATGAACAGAAAATTTGTATCTCGAAGACTTTAAAAACATTTCTGTGGAACAGAGATGTAAAGAACATACCGTTTGTGGAACAGAGATCTAAATTTAAATTTCCTCAGATCCTACCTTATTGTGTACTCTCAAATAAGTGTCTCTCATTCTGTTTTATTATGCAAAACTTGCTTTGTTTCACTTAAATAATTACCTGTCAAATGGAACAAAGTTTTGATTGAGATCCTCTAATGCCAGATGAGCTCCTTGTCCTTGACTTAACTCAACAAATAACACATGTGCTTTGATATACCCCTGTTGATTTTAACATGAAGCCTTTTCTAATATATATGCTCTGGAAATCTAGGTGTTTAAACACTCCAAGCACAGTAGACAGAGATAAATGAAACTTAAAAATACACAGCTTACATCCTAAGCTACTCAGACAAAAAAATATGCATAAGTGATGGAACCAGGCAAAAAAAATCTTCAAAACTAAAACTTGACAGACAAGTATAGTCCCCCTTTTTGATCTACAATCCTACACCATCTATCCTCAACAGTGGATATTATCTTCTGTATTTTCAGTTGCATTTTTTTCAGTCAGGTAGTTCTCTTGGAAAGAAGAATTGAAGGTGTGTGAGGACTCTAAAGACATAAGGACTGTACCCAGCAAAATGATAAGATGTTTCAGTCAATACCTCTCAGCGCAGAGATTGAATTAGCTCTCTGGCATGCATTATAAAGGAATTACAGATGAAGCCAAAATGAATCGACCTCTGTTAATCATTTGCACACCTGAAAGAAAATAAGACATTTCTACTTCACATGGGATTAAAGAGATTAGTGAAGGCAAATATATTCCATTGAAATATACATAATTATATGTATTTAGCCTCAAAGAAAACAGCAGGTGCTACTGGGGCAACTGAAAGTAATTTGACTATAAAATCAAGGATAAGGTAAGCATAGGTAACTATGTTATATTGGTCACCCAATACACACATACTCTAAGTGTAAGAGAATTATTTGTAAAGCTGAAGGAAATAAACTCACAGTATTTGAAAGCCTGAAATAAAAAACAATGTTCACATATTCAGTAGGTCATGAAAGTGGAACTGAAAATACTCATTGCACAGGAATTTTCATGAGCAGTCACCTTTGTCCAGACAGAAGCATACTGGCTTCTATGCAAGCATGTGTTAGGCCTGATAGATAAATATGGGATCTACCAGCAGTACATCCTGTGGCTATAGAACCATAGACTCATAGAATGGTTTGGGTTGGAAGGGACCTGAAATATCACCTGGTTCTAACTCCCCTCTTGTGGGCAGGGACATCTGTGGACTTTGAGGGATTAGGCCTCAAAGCCCCATCCAACTTGGCCTTGAACACTTCCAGGGAGGGGGCATCCACAATTTCCCTGGGCAACCTGTTCTGGTGTCTCACCACCCTCATGACAATTTCTTCCTTATGTCTAATCTAAATCTACCCTTTTTTAGTTTAAAACCATTACCCTTTGTTCTATCATTATAAGCCCTGGTAAAACTTCTAAAGGTTTGTAACAACAGGCCCTTCAAAACATTGGGCTGGGGATGTTACAGTCCACTCCTATGAAATCTGCAGCCTGGTAGTATTACGCCAACTTCACTAGAGCTTTCAGTGGAAAACACATGGCAGACTGGAATTTTGCTTTTGAATTCATTCCTTAAATAAGTTCAACAAATGCTTTAAAAAGATGTAGAACTGTTCTTAAATGCTTAACTAAATTGGGACACCTAAGTTCCTCTCTGGAACAAAATGAAACTGGATACAGCTTCAGTCTCTCTTACGCTACAAAGAATTTAAGTATTTGAGCATTTATCAACATTGAGTTCAGTTCAAAATGCTCTAATTGTGGGGTCAGGTTCCTCATTAAACAACTATAAACCTATTCCAGTTGTTCAGAGTTTACAGCTGAACTACATCACTAGAGAAACCAATTAGTTGATTTATCCAGTCTTGCATTCTTCTTGAGGTCTTCTGCTCCTTCACAGAAAGCTTTTGAAAATATGTTTTTCAGATCTGTTTCTGCATTTAGCTCACACATCCCGTTCTAAAAAAATGCTGACAATCTGAACAGTACTGCCAGGATCGTAGGGACATCCTGTGACATGGAAAACACACTCTCTCAGATATTGCTAATGGAGGATCAATAACACTCTCACTTTCTCACCTCAACTAATTTCTTGTACACAGAGTAAACACATCTGGAGGAATTAGAAGAATTGTTAGCTAGCATTTGTCAACATAATAATATATCAATTTAAATATTTGAAGATTGATCTATTGAGGAGCAATTTTACAACATGATAAAATAAGCTCTAAAGAAAATTAAATATATATATATATATATATATATAAAAGTTCTTATACCTTTAATTTTTTGAGCTATTGAAACAGATTAAATGCAATCCTCCTAGCTTGATGAGGAGACAATATTCTGCAGCAGACCTGGTAACAGATGTTTACTAATCATTGATAATTTTTGCATGTTTAAAAGGGGAAATGGCGTTTAGAGACACTACTTATATAATTATAAGAGCATACAAAAACCATGTGAAGATTTGCTGAAACAAAATATAACCTGGGAATAAACACAAAGCTGCTACAGCCTTGAATCTGGGACTTGCCCACATTCCAAACAAAAACAACAACAAAATCTTTATTTGAGTGAATTACAAATAAACTTCGATATCTATTTTGCATTTTCTATTCCAGAAAACAAATACTTTTGAAAAAAAAAAAAAAAAAGAATTCAAAAGCAAACCTTTCAAACAACACTTTGTTGAAAGAAAGGCTATGAGAATATTACACGCTTTGGAGACTGGGGCATTACCCAAAGAACAGCTGTATATGGTATAACCAACATGCTCAATTAAAACGGAACTAGCAAATATTCATATTCCTCATAGCCCCAACATGCTGATGGACATGGAATGAAGAACCCAGTTAGGATGTCTGGATAATATTTGTATTAGATATGATAAAGATGCATAACTTTTATAACAGACACAAGCTAGAGAAAACACAGTTTTCTTGACCTGCTGTACTCACTCACCTTGAAAAAGAAAATGAGGTCTAGTGTTTTCATCAGAGAAAGACCAACTGGTAATGCAGTGCTATGTGAAATTTACTGAGATCCCACATGGAGTTCTGTTTTCAGTTCTGGGTACCCCAGTATAAGAAGGACATGGACCTGTTGGTGTGAGCCTGGAGGAGTGCCAAAAAGATTATCAAAGTGCTGGATCACCTGTCCTATGAAGACAGGCTGAGGGAGTCAGGGTTGTTCAGCCTGGAGAAGAGAAGGCTCTGGGAACACCTTATTGTGTTCCAGTACCTAAAGAGGGCCAACAAGAAAGCTGGAGAGGGACTCTGTAAGGGAATGTCGTAATAGGATAAAGTGGAATGGCTTTAAACTAAAAGAAGGTAAAATTAGATTAGATATTAGGAAGAAATTATTCACTCTGTGGGTGGGGAGGCACAGGAACAGGTTGCCCAGAGAAGCTGTGGATGCCCCATCCCTGAAATTGTTCAAGACCAGGTTGGATGGAGATATGGGCAACCTGATCTAGTGGAAGAAGTCCCTGCCCATGGCAGGAGATTTGGAACAAGATGATCTTTAAGGTCCTTCCATCCTTCCAACCCAACTCATTCTATTATTTATTGCTTAAGAAGTTTTATTTTTCTCTTTTTATTTTTCTCTTTCTCTTTCTCTTTTTTTTTTTTTTTTTTTTTTTTTTTTTTTTTCTGGAAACATGCAGCAGTGTAGCCTAGCCATACATACATACCTAGAAGACTAAGGACACAATTCTGGTAACAGCCTGTTACTAGAAAGAGTCAAGAATTTCCCCAGCATTTGCTAATAACTAGAAGATCTTAGAGTTTCTTGTCTGCAAAGATATCCATTCATGGATATGCATAATTCCCATCTCTTTCCCCCATCCCAAAGTCAGAAACACAACTCTAGATGACCTAACCTGAAAAATAATTGATGAAAATTGTTTGAATGCTCCTTGTCAAGTATTTTGTGTCTGATAGGTAACAGCAAGACTGGTAGATAAGCAAAATATGGGACCCTGCTAGAAGGGTGATTTTCAATCTTTTTAATAAAAATAACAACTTTTCTCTAAGACTGTATTAACAGAGGAATTTCTGGCATGTCAGAACATTAATGCACCTACTGAGAAAATGTGCTTTGCAATGATTAATGTCTGGAGTGAGGACCAGAAGAAATTGTCTGGAGGAGATACAGCAAAGACTGTAGTAGTCTTTCACACAGTCTGCATGGTAACAGCTGAACCCTGCAACTAGCTGTGAGGAGCTGAATCATGTGCATAATAAGAATATTCATAGTATCTACAGAAGGATTTTTTTTTTTCTTAAGATATAACAAACTATTAGGCATTTTTGAAGGTAGTGAGTTCTGCTAGCTTTCAAAGTACTACAGTTTACTATTTGCTTAAAGAGAAAAATATCTTATACATTTAATGCCATGTCACTAGTTAAAATGCTGATTTGCATCTCAATAAGGATTGATTCATATTTCTCCTTTTAAAACATCATTCATGTTATGAGTGTTACTAAACAAATCTTTCAAACTGACTCATGTACTAGAGAAGTAATATTGTAAAATGAACAGGGAAAATGTATCTTAGTTTCTGTGAAAGTATGTAAGCATTTTGTGTCCCACTATTATTAATGTGGTCAAATTATTTAAAATTGGAATGACTGCAGAGTTTACCGATGGCAGTTTTAGGATACCCCAATATTTTATGAAGCCTGGAATAAATGGTTATTACATGGAAAATCAAACAATGAATTCTTTACTTTGTGTGGTCATCTTGCCCTAACTTCTCCTAAACTATGTATACATAAGTTGTATTTGGACTCCCCATCAACAACCTCACATGATTGTGAGAAGGATGAGTGAGTGACTCTTACCTCCAGCTTCCTGGCACACTTCCTTATCATAGGTAATTCATTACATGAGAATTGGCTTGGATCTTATAGTTCATGTGAATTACACACCCTCAAGCTGATACTAGAACCAGCCTGGATTTTGCAGTAGTTAACTCATAGCTTTAACTCAAAATACTGTATTAATCTCTCTGGACTCTTGAGACACGATGCTCAAAGCAAAAGAAGTATCCATACCTTGTAAGGGTTCATTAAACAAATTTTACCAAAGTAAATGTAAAGAACTAGACTTAGATAAGAAAAGGAGGGGACTGTGCATAAACTGGTGAAGTTTTGAATTATCTACATATAATTACTGATTAAAAATAAAATAATAATTTTTTAAAAAAAATGTTTTTTGTACAATGCAAAAGCTGGTCTTACCTAGAATTTATGATGAAAACAATGGAAAAGTACCTCACACAAGAAAGCCCTATTATCCCTCGTTATCTTTAACTTGTGACTTGTAGCTGGATTGTGTGGGTTGTAACATGTACTTGACTTGATTTACTACTATGCTAGTGGAAATTACTTTTAAAATTAGTTGACTGTAGCATCCTGTTCTAATAAAACACTCCATCTGGACCATGACTGATACTCAAAATTTCACAGAGGCCAAGTATGGATAACTTACAGGCAGGTTTTCCACTGATCTTGTACTACATAATAAAATTCTGTTCTCAACAATCTCTTGATGCAGGATTCACCTTATCCAGCATTTAGAAATCTAAATTTTATTTTGCCTATGGAAATAATTAATTGTTTCCATGCAACAGTTCAGCTCATCGTAACATATTTGCCTTCTCAAGGTGTTTATTTCTTTTCTTCTATTTGAAAGGAAGTCTAAAGAGTGTTTGAGATTCTTCATTTTTAAAAAGTTGCTGGAAGGCAAATACACTAAGTGTACATCATACCCTACACTCTGTAACCTTTCAAGGTTATATTTTGAATGAAGGATTAATATCCAGCCAACTTTCTCTTCTCTTCCAAACTGAAAAATAAATAAAAATGCAGGGAATAACATGTGGGGCTTTGTCAGAAAGAAAGGGGAAAGGTCAGAAAGTCTGGAGTGCTTGGCTTTGCACTTATTTATTTATTTCTGTGAGAAGTTGATACTGCTTTTTCTAGCATTTTCCTCTTAGTTAATGAACTTGTGATGGAAAGGTGTGTGTAATTAGAGCTGTCAATATTGAATTCTAAATGTGCACTGCACTATGAATTTAATCTAAGTTTCCCTATCCCCAGTCCTCCCTCCCCATTGCCACTGGGAGAGTCTGAAACACTTGACTGCTGCTGTGGCAAATTGGGTCCTAATAAGTATGATGCTTTACTGCTTCTTGTTTTTGCTAAGATACAACTGCAGCATTTCAGAAGAACTCACCTGGGCATTAATTCAACAAGAAATGTTGGTAGGAGTATTATATTTTCCACGTTTTGATATCTCACTGAATGACTTGCATATAAAGAGGCCTGGCAGCTGGTTTATGTCAGTGACTGATGCGCTTGTCATTCCAGCCTCAGATTTGGCTGATTCACCTATGCCAGGCTTAAGAATAATATTTGTCTTGTTTTTTCCTACTATTTTGCAATTTTAACTAGTAAGAAAAAAAAAAAAAAAAAAAAAAAAAAAACGAATGAGCAGAATGAGGCTGTGCCAAAAGCAGTTAAATATTATATAGCAGGTTTCATTTAATGTCAGAAAAGAGGTAATCTCAAAGCATGTCACCTCTAGCAGTAATAGCAGGTTTATTCAGAAATGGAGAGGATGTATAAGAAAGGAATATTCATTTTTAGTGCAATAAATTAGTTCAAGTCATATGTTTACATCCTTAGGGAACTCAGTCATAACTGATAAAACCTAACAACAGCAAGGCAGGAGATATGAGGTGTATCCATAAAAACCTTGTTTAAGATGGATGTTTTTATGCTATGTAGAATCTTATCAGAGATCAGGATGAATTCACACTTTAAGCAGAAATAAGAAATGCCACAAATGTTTCATCAGTGGATGCACTGATGTTTCAACCGTGGATGCACAGGGCCATCTTCCAGTCCACAAGTTATTTTATGATTTATTAAATCAGTTGCTACATTCAGGAAAGAAAGAATCACAGAAAAATAGACAGAAGGAGAATGAAAGAAAAGACAAAGAGCCAACATCATTCTCATAATTAATGAAATAAAATAAAATAAAATAAAATAAAATAAGGTCTTTCTGATTTTGTTTTAGAAAAAAAAAAAAAAACAAAAAAAAAAAACCTGCTCCTCCATAGCTGAAATGCCACAAGATGATCCCTGTTGCTCTGAAATAAGGGTATCATTATGCTACATAAAATGACCAGGAACAGGGCTTCTTCAATCAGATCACAATCCTGGTACTATGTATAAGATTTTGAAGAAGTGTTTTTTATTCAAAACAGAAATAAAAACATTTTAAAACTTTTTACATCAGTGTCTCAGAGTTTGTTTCAGGAAAGATTTAATTACACAGTTTAGTAGGAATATTTTAAGAACATGAAAAATTTTAAAGGGCTTGTACTTGGAATTTTGATCTTTACAGTAACCAAAATTAACTGAAAATTTGCCATCAGTCTCCTCAGCAATGTCATATGGGGGAGACTGAAATAGTTGAAAATTAACCCTACTTCAAGCTGTGCATGTCCATGTTCCAGTTTGCCTGAAACAGGGCAAACTGTTTTCGTCTAACTACCCTTTCATATTTCTCACATTGTACTGTAATACTGTATGCTCACTGGTAATAACAGGCTATCACTTTTTCACTAATTTTGCACAGGATAAAGGTGTAAATGTATGATAAACAGAAAATGAGCTGAAGTGGATCCTAGAGTGAGGAAGTAGCTAGTGACATCAACAAAACATTCCTCCCAAAATGAAGAGGACAAGATGACAAATTGTGGTGCTACCCTCTCTAGCAGTCCAGAGCTACTTTGGGGTGCTATTTTGAGCAGTCAGTAGTTTACAATCCAGAAGAACAGTGCAAGGGTAGTCAGAAACACAAGAAAAAGGGACAGAAATTATGAAGTGTCACAATTTTGTGTTGTTAATATTTTTGACTTTTTTTTTTCTCTATACAAATATTCTAACTGTATTGTTATTCTTTTTCTTTCTTTTTCCAGTAAAATTAAATCTAAACAAAAATAGGTTATTCATTTAGACTGATAAAATATCAGTTGTACTAACAATAAATTAATCGCTTTATTCATATACTTATATGGCATGTTTCATCTTTGTCCATAAGGAAGAGTTTAACTTGCAGCATAAGGAAGGAGTAAAAGCAATCGGTTGCATTTGCAAATCTATTTAACACAGCTTGAACACTTTCTGATCAGCATGATACAAACATTGGAAAAATGGGGGTGCAAGTGTTGTTTTACAACTATGGAAGGGGTGCTGAGTAAAATAATGGTATTTATTGTGAAAAAGTCACACATATAAGTTATCTGAATATTTAGAGATGCAGTAATGGGAAACTGCTCATATAAGCCTTTCTTCCAGGTGTTTTAAAAAATAGATACTTAATTCATATATGTGAATTTCTGAATATTTTTTCTCTCTGTTGTCTTAGGAAAGGAATACCATAAAACAGTAAACCATGCAAAAGTAAAGCATGATCTGAAACTAAAAAATCATTCAATTTAAAGAGCCCTGAGCTATTATGCTAGTCCCACATTCTTTGGAATGCTTTTTTTTTTGTGTCCTCATTTTGCCTTTGCTCAAGTTCTCAGCCATTTGACAGGTAGATGCTGACTGATGACAGCAGTGAAGCCACAGGAACTCAGAAAACATTTCTGTTTAATGTGGCTGGAACAATGACACAACCTTTCTAACATTTTGACATCCCTCACTGGCTGACATTCTGCTTTATATATATATATATAAATATATATATATATATATATATAAATCCCTGTCGACTGGAGCATCTGACACAAGGAATGTAAGCTCTGAGGTTCAGATCATCATCATATGATCCACCAAATGCCTGAGTGTATTGTAAATAACTATACAAACCTGAATGTCACCACAGTGGAGCACTGAAAGACCATAATATCCAAGATTGGTGCTTTGAATATTTATTTAAACTGTGTTACATTTCCATTTTTCTTAAGTCATTCTCAACAAAGGAAGAAGAGCAAGAAAGAAAGAATGAATGAAGAAGAGAAAGCAGAGAGAAAGAACAAGAGGAAGAGAGGGAGAGAGGAGAAAGGAAAGAAAGGGAAATGGGAAAGGAAATGAGAGGGAGAGGGAGAAGGAAAAGGAGAGGGAGAGGGAGGGGGAAGGGGAAAGGGAGGGGGAGGAGGGGGGGTGGGGAGGAGGGGAAGAGAGGAGGGGGGGAGAGGTCAAGTGAGGGGGAGGTGGAAGGGTAGAGGGAGAGGGAGGCGGATGGGGAAGGGGAAGGGGAAGGGGAAAGCGAAAGTGAAAGGGAAAGGGAAAGGGAAGGGGAAAGGGAAGGGGAAAGGGAAGGGAAGGGAAATGTGGTTTGTCATGTATTCCAGGGGGGTCATTTAGCAGTTGTACAATGTCCAGCACTGATAAATCTTTCAAGTACTGTAGCTGGGTAAAATAAATCTCCTATCTCTTTGGGGAAATTACAATAGCTGGAAATGCTGGTAGTGAAGGAGAATTTTATGTGGTACTACAAATGGATTCACAGGCACTGATGATCAGGCAGGAATTGCTGAATACAATTAAATAGCCACTTAATATGGGCAGAGCTCTACATTGTACAGATGGAATTAATCTAGCAGTGCAACATTTCTGTACAGTGAAAATGCACCACATTTATGCTGTTAACTATATTTGTACCCAGAGAGGTATGTGGGGAGGTCAGATTTCTCTTCTTTTCAGCTTGATTCCAGTTAAGAAAGGTCAAGACTTTGCAGCTACTTAAGAAGACTCAAGTCTTTTGAGCGAGGGAACAAAGACTGCGTAAACCATTTAACTGTTTGTTTTAGTAGTAAAGATAGGGTCTTTGGGACTGTTTGGAGAGAAAGTAATGGATAGAAAGGACTGAAATTCAGAGTAGGCAGTAGACTCTTACACTTTGTTTCTAATAAGTGTAGGAAATAAATGTGATATACAAAATAGCAGCAGCCACAGTCAAGGACATGTCATATCTTTTTGAAGTAAGACAAAAATAAGAATAAATAATCAGCTATGCTATGCTATGCTATGCTATGCTATGCTCTCCTATCCTATCCTCTATTAAGCTCACCTATTCTTCATGGTGCCATTTCTCTATGTATTTTAGTTTAAGATCTGAAGAGAGAAAGATATTATAACATTGAGAAATACCAGAACTATGGAAAGATCCTAGAGCCTTGAATGAGAAGATTGGGCTTATTTGCACAAATTTATAGGGAGAAAAAAAATCTTAGTATTGTATCCAATAAAATTACGTGCTAAACTGAAAACTACTGTGCTCTGGCTCACTGAGGTGCTATCTAAGACAAGAGAGGAAAACAAAACAAAACAAAACAAACAAACTTTAAACACGCACTCAGTGGTTGAATACCTTCTTCACTCATGACCTGAATCATTATCGTCCCCTGCTGCCTATAGAACTTCATGGTGGTAAAGTTCCAAGGCTGACAGCTCACAAATGATATGGAACAAACCTCAGCCTTTGAGTGTTTGTTGGGTAAAAACACAATTTCGTCAAGACTCTTAATAATACCTAGTGTCTGTTATAGTTGATACCTTCCTATGACTCTCCTGAAAGCTGGAATAGAGGCCAAATCTTCCAGGTAAATGCACTACATGAATTTATCTCCTAGATGAATGGGAGTATAAATCTTTTTCAGGTGACCTCAGGAGCAATGAATAAGTAATTACTGAAATACATATTAGAAACTGAGTAGGAATGGAGAACTGCAATACCTAAGTTAACTTTGCTATGTGACTCTGTTTATCCATTTGTAAAATGAGGGCAATTATACATTCCACATAACTGTTGAAAGCTTACATTCATGAACATTTGCAAAGAGTCCCAAGATCTTTATTTGAAATGCAGAATTAATTTCTTATGCTGAATTTTATTTTAAAAATGTTTCACAAAATGTTTCTGGTAATTAAAATTAATTTTACAAAAATTTAGAGTAGAATTTTTTGTTTGTTTTCCTAGTTATGGCTTCGGCATTTGATTACAACTAAACATTTAAAGTTTGAATTTTGAAAATAAAACATTCTGAAAGTTTTTTTTTGTTTGTTTGTTTGTTTGTTTGTTTAAGAAAATTTTAGTATTCTAACAGCTCTCACTAGCAATACAGGTAAGAGCATATAAGGCTATCCGTTATAAACCTGGATTTTCAGGATTAATGTATCAGCTTTTTAAAATCCCAATGGGTTAAAACTTGTCATACAAGCTGTCAACCCATATCTAATATTTCTCCTAAAAGAAAACGGTTTAAAAAATACAGAATTTTTTTTAGATGTGTAACACTCCCCAGAATAGATGTTTTTGTTGGCTTACATGCTTTTCTTTCATCAGATGAAGCTAGAAATGTTGTCAGATATGTTTACAACAGTGCAAACCAAGATATTACTATGATGTGTTCTAGAAAACTAGGGGGTAAAATCTGCATAAAATGACCCACATATGCCTACTATCCTTCTTGTCTGATGGCTGAATGGTAGATTAATGTAAAGATTAATGAAGTAGGCTTGCAGCCTCTTAATGTGGATTTTACAGGATGCTAGTTAAAAGGATTGTGTTTAGTAACTGGAAAGACTGATTGCAACCTGCAGTTCTGAAGCCACATGAATCACTACATTAGCATATAGGATCGAGAAAACAAGTGATTTTAAAGGTATTTAAAATCATTTCTTGATTGATTAAGTTCTTCTACTGAGCAAGAGCATTTTGCTTAATGTCATTGAATATGAAAAACACAGTCTGATTCCTCAGCAGCTACTTAGTCCTCTCTTTTCCCTATCACTACATAGAGGGATATAATCCTCTCTTTTCCCTATATTCCTACACAGAGAAACCACTCGAGTACTACCAACTTTTGCACTAAGACAGAAGAGCTTCAAAAAGGTTCTCTGCTATTCAAAATTTATGAAATACTAAAAAACAAGACTGAAGTAACACACTGCAATACATGAAATGACTGCTGGTGTTTTGACAACAGATCCAGGGCACATCCTTTATAGTAGTCAGCATAAGAAATCAGTCTATAGACAGCTGACTTCCAAAAAGATCTAGCAGAATGTGATGACAAACCTCTGCCCCACTGGCAGTAGGGTATGGTTTTATTCTGACCTTACTGGTCTCATAGGAGCAGAGTCTGTGGACCACTTCCCTGCTGCAAGTCTAATCTGCAGGTTAAAAAATGAAGATTTTCAAAACTCCAGAGACAGGAGACACTTTGGCACTACCAAACACACATCCCTCTACAAACCTAAATATTTGCATGCTCATGTGCACACATGCTTGTGTGTGTATGTTCATCCAACTGGAGTTAGCAGCAAGGGAGCCTGCCTTTCTTCCTGTCAGACTGCTTGACCGCAAGAGCTCCTCTCTTGCCCTTGTATACAGGTTTTTGTTCTTGTTTTGGTGCTTTTGCTTTCACTGTTGAACACCCACAGACTAAAAGGTTCAGAAGGCAGGTGGAGGGGAGGGAGAGAAAAGCCCAGGCAGACAAGAACAGCACATAAATGTTGATTTCACAAGGGTAGTTGGGTATTCATTAGAAACATATTTATAGCCACTCCCTGTGCACATGCTTATTAAATTGGTCACACATTTTTTGCTGCTGTTTGCTAAACATGCTGTAAGGTTTTACTGAATACCTATCAGTTAAATCCCAAATGGTATTCTGCTTGAATTGAACCTAAGTTCTTAACCATATGGTTCGTGCTAAAATGTTAATTGGAAACATTTATAGTACTGAATTGTGTGGATAAATATTTATTTTCCATACAGACCAATTATTTAACTTATTTCTTGACACAGATAAAATTTTGTAACATAAGAATATATGCAGACTACTTTTTATGCATTTTTTTTTTCAGATAATAGCCTCTTTATTACATATTTTTTCCTAATTTTTTCCAGAACCAAAGGAGATTTAGGGGCAGAGATAATTCAATAAGACTCAGAATACACTATAGGAAGGATATTTTTCTTCTTCCACCCAAAAGCGAAGTGACTGCACTTCTGTCCAGCATAGCCTCCTATAGCCTATGGCCTTGGGCAATGGTGCTGGTTGCTTTCCCTCCTCCCTGAAATGCAGGCTTTGTTTGAAGTTTCATAAAATCCTTACAAGTCTTTGAAATGGCATGAAAGAAAAATATATCAGACCTTCACCAAAATTGGGATGTCAATTACACTGTAAATAGCTGGAGAGATGCATTTTGGTGCTGAAATGACAATATCAGTTTTGTTCTGATACTCTACTTAAATTTTTTTTTACAGATAGAGCTGTCTTAGCTCATGCTGTAATTTAAATAATTTCTCTGTAACCCATTGTGGAAAGAGCATTTTGTTAGTTCATTCTCTAGATTTCATGTATTTTAATGACGAATTCCAGACTTCCAGCTTACCACAAAACTAAAATATATTTCAAATGGAAAAGAAAAAGTTTTGTTTTGTTTTGTTTTGTTTTGTTTTCCCCAAGAACTGAAATGTAAAGGACTTTATTACTCTAAATCCTACAGTATGTCTAAAATGCCTGTAGTGACCTTTGCACTAGCAGGGCATTGCAAAGAAACTTCAGTGTGAAGGAGTTCAGAGTTCAGTTTCACCTGAATCTGTGAATAGTGATCCACAAACATCTTAATTTTCCATCTGATATTTGATGTAGTTATATGCAACTGTTTAGTGAGGATGCTATCAAAACAGAGCTGTCCTTGCAATTATATGAAGTTACACTCAAGGCAATAAACAGTGAAGAATTAGTACTTCTTCATCTAATGCATAGAACATTTGTTAAATTAATCTATGTCTTTCATGTACTTCTTTCTCCTTACTCTCTGAAAACCTTGCCAAAACCTCTCATTGAATAATTTAAATTCTCTATGCCAAATTAAAACATCATCCATTATAAACTCTGAAAACTTTCTAGCTCACTTAGATCTACCCAATTAATCTTAGAAATATCTTGGGAGTAGAGCTTCCACTAACATGTATTCACTGAAATGAATAGCATCCAAATAGTGACTTTTAACCTGGATTTACTGAGCACTCTTTTCCAAATTCCATATGACATTTTTCTTTGGTAAACTCAGCTGAGACTTTTAAAGAAGCTTCAGTTAGACAATGTGTGCATTTTCTGTCTTTGCTTAAATGTTGTTCATTGTCTTTATGTTTTCAGATCATAGCATTAAAACTCATTTTTTCAGACATCTATCTTTACCATAATATTGAAATATTTATAATTTCTTTTATTATTTAATCTGAATAAATAAGTGTGATTTTATTTGTGGATGAGTCACAAACATTTCCTGATCTGTCCTGATGTTCTATTTTTTGACCACACTTTCTCAGCCTTGAACAATAGTTAAGGATTGATTCTCTTTGCCTGTTGCTGATAAAAATCTTTTCAACCAAGTATGTGATTCAGCAGTTTTCTCCAGTGTATATTAATTCCTCCTGTATGCTGGCATTTTCTGAGCTTTGGCATGCACAACATTTCACTCCTCTTGCCTCTTTTTGTTCTTTTACCATCTCCTTGTACAGGGATGAAAGCAATAGCCATATAAAAGCAATATACATCACGACTTTCTCACACCCTGTATTCCACTGATATAGGTAATCTGCTATGTGCTTACAGCTGAGAACTTGCATAAACTTTGAACTCACAACACGATTGTGTCATTCACACATGCATAAACATAACATATGGGCATGTTAGAAAAGCAAAAATAGCAAAAAAAGCATTAAAAAAAAAAATTTATCAGCAAGAGTACTTGGTGAATTACAAAGTTTGTGTATACATCTATTTTCTGTACAGCTACCTGTTTTTCTTCCTTTATTAAAGGTAATGCCCCTGGGTCCAGTATCTGAAGGAGACCTTGTTTGTGTCTGTCCTGTCTTTTTTTTTTATTATTTTTTTAATTATAATTATCACTGTCTGATTTTTTGCAATTATTAAAGGGCTTAGAGTCATGATATTACATACAAATCTTCTTCTCCCTTTTTCTTCCTGAAAGTTTTTAACCCTCCTGTCCAGATAATAAAAAGTACATAAAATGTAACATATGTCTACCTTCTCAAAACTCATACACACAGAACCCCTGCACATTTGTTTATTTATCCTTAAATGTCATTAGGTTAAAGCTGATGCCATTATGTCAAATCTGGGATTTGTGAGATCATATTGGAGCTCTTCAGTGCTTGGACCTGACATCCAGATAAGCAGTCACTATAGTCTAACTCTCTTCAACTTCTAGAAACATTTAGGTACGTGTCACATACTTAGAGGCTCAGCATAAACTTCAGCCTTGGTGTAAAAACACATTTGTTTCAGAAAAGTTGTTTTGTTCCCTCACTAAAGAATAAACATATTTACTTTTTTTTTTTTTTCAAAATCAACATTTTAAAATATTTTTAATAGTAATGAGATATGATCTAAAATTATTCAAATTCATAGTTTCAGCGGAACAGGGAAGATGCATGTTCAGAGATGTACTGTAGTTAGTCAAGGGATATTAGATGTTTTGTTTTATCCTTTCAATGTCGTGAGCAAGAAACTAAAAAAAAGATTGTCTGAAAATCTTTTCTGAGAACAAAAACACGTGTCCCAAATACATATAATTATTACTCTGTCACAAAAATATTTTTGAGAACCTTTTTTTTTTTTTTTTTTTGTAGCTTTACTGCAAACTCTTTTTTTTTGTTGTTTCTTTTTTCTTTTTTTAGTGAGACCTATCCCCTATCCACAATCACACAATCATGCTATGTTAATACGAGCCATATCTGAGTGTCTTTACTGAAGACATACTCAGGTAAATGGTGCTCATAAGCAATAGATAGACTTCAATGTTATCTATGACCCAGGTCGCAGAGAGTTATAATGCTGTCTGCCTCCATGGAGATCAGAGAATAGACCTCCTCCTATCAAGATTTCCCAAGCAATGATCATCATTTACTGTAGTAACCAGATTCAATTCAGTTTTATTTAGAAAAAAATAAAAAATATTTAAAAAATCAAAACACATGCTTATATGACATAATAATAATAATAAAAATAATAAATAAAAAATTCACAACAGAAAAGTACAGGAAATTAAATATATCTAAACCAAATGACCTTAAGTAAATCCTTACCCAAAATGTGCAGAACTTAATTACACTAGTCCCAGTACAGATATTTGAGCTCCTAAATAATAAGAAGGCATTTCTGGAGGAAATTTTTCTGCAGGAAACATTAAAGAGAGGACTTAAAATCAGATGTACCAAAGGAAGTTCTAAAGGGGAAAGAAGGAAGGGCAAGGGGGGGAAAGGAAGGGGAGGGGAGATGAGAGGAGGAGTGGGGTGCGGCCCTTTCCATAAGGAAATGGGAGATCCGTTTACCCAGAATATGGAGAAGACTGAGGTACTTAATGCCTTTATGCCTCAGTCTTTCACTGGCAAGAGCTCTAGCCACATAACCCAAGTCGCAAAAGGCAAAGGGCAAAGCCAGAGACTGGTAGAATGAAGAACTGCCCACTATAGGAGATAAGTTTTGAGACCAGAAAACCAACCACATTCTGGGCTTCCTCAAAACAAGCATGGTCAGAAGGTCAAGGGAGGTGATTCTCCCCCTCTGCTCTGCTCTTGTGAGAACCCACCTGGAGCACTGCATTCAGCTCTGGGGTACTGTGGTGGTTTTACTGTGCTAGGCAGCTGAACACCACAACCGCTCTCTCACTCCCCCTCCTCAGATGAGGAGGGGAAGAAATAAAGGAAAGAAAAACTCATGGGTTGAGATAAGGATAATTTAATTAAAGGAAATAAATAATAGTAATTATTAAGGAAAGATTATTAATTAAACAATTTAACTAAAGGGAAAAAAGGGAAAGGGGAAAAGGGAGGGAGAAAGGGAAAAGCAAACAAAACAAGTAAAGGCTGTGTGGAAGTGCAAAGGAAATAAATTACTCTCTACTTCCCACAAATGAGCGATGCTTGACCACATCCTTAAAGCAGGGCCTCAACGCATGTAGCTGGTGTTCAGGAGGAGGACAGACGTTTCTGCAACAAGAGCCCACCCCTTCCCTCTTCTTCCTTTTTCCACCTTTTCTTGCTGAGTGTGACATCATATGGTATGGAATATCCCTTTGGTTGGTTGAGGTCAGCTGCCCTGGTGATGTTTCTTTCTCACTTTTTTGCCCACCCCCTAGGAGGGTTAGAGAGAGTCCTGATGCTGTGCCAGCACTTCTCAGCAGCAGACAGAACACCGGTGTGATACCACTGCTGTTCTAGCTACAAGTGCAGAGTGCAGCACTGTATGGGCTCTTGCAGAGGAAGTTAACATCCCAGCCAGACCCAGTACAGGCACCCAGAACACGAAGGACATAGACGCATTGGAAAGAGTCCAGAGAAGGGTCACAAAGATGATCAGACATCTGGAGCACCTCTCCTATGAAGACAGGCTGAGGAAATTGTGGTTGTTCAACCTGGAGAAGAGAAGGCTCCAGGGAGATGTTATAGCAGCCTTCCAGTTCCTAAAGGGGGACTACAGGAACTTGGGAGGGACTCCTTGTCAAGGAGTGTAGTAATAGGATAAGGAGGAATGCCTTTAAAATAAAAGATGGTAAATTTAGATTAGATATAAGGAAGAAATTTTATACCATGAGGATGATGAGGCACTGGAATAGGTTGCCCAGAGAAGTTGTGGATGCCCCATCCCTGGAAATGTTCAAGGCCAGGTTCAGTGGAGCTTTGAACAATCTGGTGTAGTGGAAGCTGTCCTTGCCCATGACAGGCAATTGTGGTGGTTTTACCATGCTGGGCAGCTAAATTCCATCACAACTGCTCTCTTACTCTCCTTGCTCAAAAGCGGGGGAAAAGGAAGTATGATGGAAAGAAAAAGGCTCATGGGTTGAGGTAAGGATAATTTAATTAAAAAGAAAAGAGAGGGGAAGAAAAATAAAATAAATAAAATAAAATAAAATAAAATAAAATAAAATAAAATAAAATAAAATAAAATAAAATAAAATAAAATAAAAAGATCACACAGAGGCAAAGAGGGGGAAAAAACACCTCCATCACCACCACCACCAGCAAATTATTCTCTACTTCCAATCAACAAGTTCTGTTTGGCTATGTCCTAGCAAGTAGGGCCTTAATCAATATATGTTGTGCTTGTTTGGGAAGACAGATGTCTTCATAACAAGAGCCAATTACTCTTCCCCTTCTCCAATCCCTGTCCCAGCTTTTATTGCTGAGTGTGACATCATATGGTATGGAATATTCCTTTGGTCAATTAAGGTCAGCTGCCCTGGCAACATCCCCTCCCCACCTCTTGCCCACCCCAGCCAGCTTTTTTTTTGGGGGGGGGAGACGGACAGCCTTGATACTGTTCCAGTGCTGCTCAGCAACAGACAAAACATCAGTGTGATACCAATGTTGCTCTAGCTACAAATACAGAGCACAACAGTATATGGGGCACTGCAGGGAAAGTTAACTCCATCCCAGCCAAAATCAGTATGGGGGATTGGAACTAGATTTATTTAAGGTTTCCTTCCAACCCAAACCATTCTATGATTCTAAGATTTTTTCATAAAGATTATCTAATTTAATCAGATGTATATCTAAGTCTGCTGTTGGAGAAAAGTCAGACTATTGCTTATTGGAGAAATTGAGGCAGAGCCACTCTGTGTAAACAGCAGGAAAAAAAAAAATAATAAAAAAAAATGCTTGATTATCTGACAACCAGATAGATTAGACTTAACCCTAGTCTCACTGAGTTAGTCCTGATACTTATCTGAAACCCCTCTGTTTGACCACAAGCTCTCTTCAAAATTAACACCTCAGAAGAAAGGCAGATGTGTTTTGGGGATTGCTTCACTTAATATTATTTTGGACAATTGGAACTGGAAATATATATATATATTTCACCTCATCCTCTATATTGATATTTGTGCCCCATAGTCATCTGTTATTATTTAGGTCCCAAGTGAGATCTCAGATCCTCACTTCATATTGTATAAGCAGTGTAGACCTGGTAAGCAGCAAATAAAGAAGGGGAATGGGACGACAAAGGAGAAAGGGAAGAGGAAGGGGGTCACTAGAAATGACAGAAATATGATAGCATTAGGTGAGAAAAAAAATTTAAGATGACTGAAAATGTCAATATGGTTTGGATTGACACAACCATCAAAGGCATTTTGTTGGCCTCATGATCTTTTGAAAGTAGAAGAGTACTCAAAGCCTTAGGCAAGTAGTTTAAATTTGTTTGAAGACAGAAGTTCCTCTGTAAAATATAGTTCTTTCTCTTCAAGGTAAATCTGTTAATATCAGTAGTTAAAGAATCTCAGATGATTTAGATGTGAAGCCAAAATTTTCTGGTCTGCAAAACTGAGCCTTAAATCTTATGAGGAATCATAACTTTAATTAAGTTTCCCTTCGATACTAAAATTACCCTGTGGGTTGCAAAATTTCCAGAGGGGTACATGCAAAAGTTGGATACCAGCTGACTGCAGATATATGCAGAAAATTGCCATGAAATTTTAGTTTCTGTCTCACCAATAAAGTAATACAGATAAAATAGTACAGTCTTAAGCTTCAGGAAGAGGAACTGCAGCTGTTAATGTGGAGAAATACATAAATACATTGGATTTAGAAGGAGAAGGATCTCTCTTGATTGCATGTTTCAGTATTACCTGGGGGAAAGAAAAAAAAAAAAAAAGTTTTAGATCTTGTTATATCCTGCACCAAGAGTTTTCCATGAACCCTGCTTAATTCCTAGTGGAAAAAAAAATAGTCTATTGCAATTTCCTATGAATTTTCCTATGAGATATTGAAATCCTGACGTGCTTCAAGTTCTGCATGTTGAAAATGGGACAGTAGAGTTTTATCAGAAGGATCTGGTCACCTTATAGAGTTATCAAGACTGTTTGTCAGATGAGTTGTGTTAACTGACTGCATGCTTCCTGAAAGTCTGCTCCAGTTATGAAATAAAACAAATGTGCTTTAAGTTAATGTTTTTAGCTCTCCTGACAGACTGAGATCAGATCTTTAGTTAAAAAAGTCTTTGATCTGACTTCAGAGAACCAAGATTTTCCTAAGGCAATGTTTCCCTTTAAACAACAGCATATAGTACTATTTTTTGTGTGTATGTCTGAAACTCATAGGCTAGTTTTGATCTGCATAAACACAGGATCATTTGAAATGACCTTAACTGTCCAACCTGTACTCCAGCTGCCCTACCTGTACTAAAGCTGACCTTACAGAAATGTTTTTTTAACTTAATGACTTATGTGGTATCTCAGACGTTCTACTGTTTTTCAAACAGTAATAGATTCCTATCTTTAGGTAAGTAAGTCTTTAAAGGCTGAATCTAGCAAAAATGTGAAACTGAGCCTATGATCAAAATTAGTATTTTCTTCCTTCATTTGAGTTTATTCCCTCCAAAGCTGCACAGATGAAGTAGCAGAATGACTAACACCTCCAGAATGGAGATGCTACCAATGCATATGAAATAATATTTCATGTCATGCCTTCGTAAATTGTGTCTGCAATAATTTAAAAGACAGTAATGTCATTTGGGTTTCTATTGTTGCAAGTCTTAGTGCTTTTTTGGGAAGTTTTTTTTTTTTTTTTTTTTTTTCCCCCCCCGCATACACCACCTTGTTTTAAGAAAATGTAAAAGGTATTTTATCAGGATGAAAACAGTGAAAAATAACTGTAGTGTTCCTGTAACAATATCTGTAAAACAGCTGGCTTAATTCTGTAGTGTTTTGCACTATGTTTAATCACATACATATGTGCAAAGTTGGATAAACTCAGAATGACAGTATTTTACACCCATGTAGCAATTATTCTGCATCAACATAAATGACAATCAAGGCTAAAAACAGCAGAAAGTCTCACTATTTAAATAATTATACAGGCTTAAAATTATATCTATCCTTGAAGAAAATAACTGCACTGTAGAGCAGGTACATTTTTTAATATACTTTAAAAATAATGATTGTGAAGAAGAGATTTCCAGAGATATAATGAGCAAGGATATATTGGGAGAGAATGGATACAGACAGTGAACTGAAGTTTAAATAGGTACTGAGGATGGTTCTAAGGTGAGGATGGTACTGAGGAAGTTCTAAAATTGCTCTAAATAGGACACTTGCCTAGAGCAACAGCAACATAACATAACTTGAAATAGAGCAGGAACATAAACAACAACAACTACAATAAAAATAAATACTATTTGAGTTTTCTGTCTAGTATACAGAAAATTGAAGGTCATTAGCAAGTGTCAGAACCTCATCTGAAAACATCAAGTGAGATGCCATGTAACCAAAAGAAAGACTACACCACTGAAAGGTTCTGGTGAACGTGTGACGGAAAAATATTAAATGGACAAACTGTGCTAAAATTAAATGACTATTATTGTCTTACATATATTTAATTCTCAGTATTCATTCAACATGTTTTATTTTATTAATTTATTTTATTTCATTGGCTAATATAGCTGATTTAAGGTTTGAACTCACTGGAGGGGAAAAAAATGAATCTAGAAAAAAAAAAAAAAACAGTATTTTTGAGTTTTCAGTGTTTGCTGTCTGTCAACCTGTGTTACAATAAAATCAAAATCTCCCATCATTTGGATAAATCAAGTGTGTAAGGCATGACCTCTACATATCCGTTGTGATTTACAGACTGGAGACTACAACACAGCTCAGATAGGATACCCTACATTACAGTCACCCAACATTAGCTGGGATTAATCTGACAGTTCCTGTTTTCCCTTTGAGAAGTGAATCAGCTTCACAGAATTGCAGAATCATCTAGGTTGG
The DNA here is from genome assembly GCF_011077185.1 of Oxyura jamaicensis. Lineage (NCBI taxonomy): Eukaryota > Metazoa > Chordata > Aves > Anseriformes > Anatidae > Oxyura > Oxyura jamaicensis. The sequence continues at coordinate 172,003,186 of NC_048893.1, forward strand.
AAGAGACCTCCAAGATCACTGAGTCCAACCAAACTTTTTAAATTAAACAATCATTAGACCAGAAGGTATCTGAGAAATAGACTGACAGAACATAGGTAGCCAAGAAATTTGGGATAGAATAATTCATGTTCATATTGCTGCCCTGAATTGTATCTGATATTCAGTCTGAGCAATGAATTAGTAACAGTTCTAAAATGGGGAATCTCTCACATCTAAGATATTCTATCATTGACTCAAGAAAACTTTACTGAGCTACATAAATATCTTATTTTTTCTTACCATTGAGAATGTTTTGCAATCTACTGTTTTCCAACCAGGTTGTTAAATTTCTTGAATCTATTTCATCTTACACAAATACTGTTGTATAAAGATTCACTTTTGCAAGACATTTCCTTTCAAATCTAAATTGTGAAATTTCTTTTGTATTCTGTGATTATTTTTTTTCTTCCAGTGGAAAATATCAAATACTTCTTTGAAGATTTTAGCAAAGCAAAAATCAATATTTATATGTAACACTAAAAATGAGCAAAACAATAATGACAAAATCTGTAGAATAAAAGATGTTGTCTATTTCAAGCAGATTTTTTTGTTGTTGTTCCAGGAGGAGCTGTAGACATTTCTCAGTTATCACATCTTGAATTTCAATAAGTAGAGCTAGAAATGATGACAAGCTGATTTAATGCAGAAGGAAACAAGTGAAGGTTTAGCTGTATTTTTTAAATCTGAAGAGATAGAACAAACGCACATGAACTATAGCATTTTTTCCTATTTTTATATTACAGGACATCAATGTCACTGGAAGTTACAGAGCAAGAAAGCAGTACAGTCATATTCTGTGTGTGTATTTCGTTTGCAGAAATATATCATTGTGCGCCATCTGACTTCATAGTTTAACCCACAATAATCCAAGTGGTATAAACCATGCAGTACTGTTGTGGTTAGGCAGGCAACTAAGTTCTACACAGCTGTTAACTCTTCCCAGGTGGGATGGGGAAGAGAATTGGAAACATAAAAGTGAGAGAACTCATGGGTTGAGATAAAGACAGCTTACTAGGGAAAGCAAAAGCCACATATACAAGCAAAGCAAAAGAAATAATTTGTTTGTTACTTCCCATCAGCAGCCACTTCCAGAAGAGCAGGCTATGTAACAATTTCTTGGGAAGACAAACACCATCACCCTAAATATATTCAAATATTCATATTCAAATATGTAACAATTTATTGGGAAGACAAACACCATCACCCTAAATATCTCCCCCTTCTCCTCAGCTTTTCTCGCTGAGCATGATGACATATGGTAAGGAACATTTGGTCAGTTTGGGTCACCTGTCCCAGCCATGCCCCTTCCCTCTTTCTTGTGCAGCCCCAGCTTCCTTGCTGGCAGGGCAGCATAAGAAGCAGAAAAATCCTTGACAGTGTGTAACCACTTCTCTACAACACCTAAAATATCACTGTGCTATCACTGATATTTTCATCAAAAATCCCAAACACAGTATTATACAAGCCTATACAAAAAAAAAAAAAAAAAAAAAAAAATTAACTCCATCCCAGCCAAAACCATGACAAGTACTGAACAGGAGAAAAAAAAAAAAAAAAAAAAGCATTTTTCTTACTGCAGTTTTCTAAAGTAATAAGGTAATCATTTCATATGTTTGCCCTTCTGTCTGCTAGTGTAGTATTAATTAGTTTTGGAAGAATTTACTAATTTCACCTTTACCAACTAATATCTGATTTTATTCAGCTGAAATAGCACATTCTATGTATGAATCTAATGCTAACAATAAGTGACACACCATTTAATTTTACATGTAATGTAAGATAGGTGTAGTTAATTACATTGTGGGAGTGCTATTCTCTTCAGTAATTACAAAAGAAGACTAGATGTTAGATCTGACAGCTTATACAAGGCTAAAGTTAGGTAAGAAGACTCCAATCCTAAATAAGGAGATAAAAATACATAGGGCACCATCTCCAACCCATTCATGAAGCCATCCTTTATCAGAAGCTATGGAACACTAACACAACAAAATTTGAGCACCATGGTCTCAAAATCAGCATATTCATTTATTAAGGCAGTTCACATTTTGAGATGAGGGTACATACCAAACTCGTTTTGCTGGTGACAGGTGACAAAAGGCAGTGACCACAAGCTGCAGCTTACAGTCATTATTGAGTTTGGCCTAATTTTGTATAGATATGTCTTATATATAATATAAAAATAATATGCAAATAATAAATACAATATTGAATATATTCAATATACCTTTCAATATATACCTTTTTATATTTCACAAGGGTTGATTTTACATTTGATGCAAATAACCAAAAAGAAAACACAAGGCAAAAGAAACAAATAAAGAGACCTTTTGACTATGTTTTTAGGATGGTTTTCTGGACTTTTTGCAAAATCAGGGTAGTAAGAGGAGAGTTCAATGTCTGCTTCAGTAGTGTGTGTTGGCAGTGCCAGGGGGACTGCAGGTATTTTCTTCACTAGTGTGAGTACTGAGTATGTTCTAAACAAGGTCACCTCTGCTAACTGGGAGAAGGAATAAGGGGTAGCTCTCACTCTCATCTGTATCATAACCTTCTGCTGGGGTTCATTCTAGCCCACCACATAAAGTTATTCCTATTTCTCATCAGTAATTCTGAGATCAACCAACCTGGAGAAGCTTTACTTCCTGTAGATCTTGGGCTCAAAATGAGTATCCATGTAGATCCACTGAGAGAAAAGAAAGACTGCTTTGCTGAAGGCTTTCATCAGCATTTACAGGGCTCCTGACCTTAAAGAAAAACATTCTAGAGATTTGGAGAAAAAACAAACAAACAAAAACTCTATAAAAATATTTTCAATTCTTTACCTGTTCCAGGTTTTTGTTTTGTTCGTTTAAATTGGTTAGGAGACTCAAAGTAATTAGGAAAAAAGTCCGACAGTCAGATCTGACACACACACACACACAAAAAAAAAAAAAAAAAAAAAAAAAAAAAAAAGAACTAACATATTATTTCTTTAGTTTCTTTTTCCACACCAATGTTATAGGTCTTTTTAAATACAGAATAAGTTCTTTTTGGTCATGTCTTCATTCCTCTTACAGCATATTTAGTCTTCCCATTCACAGATTCAGCCCTAGGCCTCCAGCCCCACAACTGTCACATCCACCCATACAACTAGCTGACATTACTGTACAGTTCTTGTTCTTGCCATAAAGCTCTGCATCTCTTCCATCTCCCAACACACCACCATTCTCTAAATATTTTTCATTATTTTTCATTTATCCTATTTATTTCCTTACAATAGACTTTTTTAGTGCACTTCCTTTTTATACTCTGTTGTACTTTCTTTTCGATATCATTATTAGACCGAACTCATGCACTGTTCACTGAGTCTTGCTTCTCTATTCTTCTCCCTATTCTTCTCCTCCTCATCTACCTTCACTCCCCAGCAGGAGAAGGGTATAGGAGCCATTTTCCTCCCCCAGCCTTACCAGAGACTCAATACACCTCCCTCTCCTCCCTCTGCTAATGACCAGGAAGTGAGACGAACAAGATTGACAGTCTCTGAAGCATGGAAAGTGCCATCTGTGCTTTGTAGATTGAAAATCTTATTAGTCTCACTTCCAGCCAAGTTGTGCACACGGAACAGAGCAACCAGGGTAAGGAAAAGTGCAGCTAGAGGGAAGGGGACGACCAGGAGGGCACAATAGCAGCCCCTAGGTTAAAATGCAAATAATGGAGACAATACAAGAAGATAAAACAGCAGGTAGAGAGAAGGCTTACTATCCCACTTCATCCTTCCACCTTGTTGACAGTTTTTCCACAACACATACCCTAAGGTAATGTCTAGTAATGATGTACAAAGATAATTAGGTTTTAAAGTCTCACTACTGGCTGATAGTACCTTCCTGACCAAGTGACCAACAAAACATTCTTGCTGTTTTTTTTAGGAGGTATTATGGCCACAACAGGCATCTCAAGTTTTTATTCTTCTGTCTATATAGTCATCCATGATGGAAAATATGAGCATCTGGGAACCTACCAGGGCTCCCCAGGGCTGTCAGCAGGCAATATTTCCTGCCTCTCTGCTTAGGACCTTCCATCTGGGGGTATGGCTGAGATGATGTCCAAACAGGACAAGGCTCTTGCTGTAGACACATTTTACACAGGAGCCTAGACCTCAGACAAATCAGGTAGGAAAATAAAACATGCCTCTGTGCCTCATGAGGCAACACCTAGGTATCCCAGGAGACTGCAGGGAACACCAGCCTTTTCGATTGTGTCCCTGCCTTACTTCTACAACAGCATGTATTAAGTGTAGCTGCCTGCCTGTTCTGAATTCAGTTTCTGGCTGTCTACACATGCCTGCCTTTTTTGCATGAAATGCATTCATGTTTCCCTTTAGGTTTTGCAATACTAGTGACCAAATTCCTTCAGCACTCCAGTCCTGCTGCTTTTTACAGGTGTAAGTACGAATGTATAGATTCCTAGTTAGGTGATCTCCCTCTACATGTGGGACAGCAGCAGCAGTACATTGCTCCCACCAAACCTTTTCCCTGCCTTGGAGGCATCTCAGAAGCACACAGAGTCAGGGCAGGAGTCATCAGGACACTGTGCCCTGGCTGTATTTACACTGAAAGACTGTTCAGCAGCCTATTGCCAGCTGGTGCATCAGCCCCACAGCCATCATCATGTTTGCAGAGGCTGGAAACATATTGAAGAAGCAGGAAGTCCATAATCCAAATGCACTAGCTGAAATAAATAAATAAATAAATAAATAAATAAATAAATCCGTATTAAAGATGGAACCAGGCTGTTCTGTGCTAAAATTGAATTTCCCCCCAAAGTCCTATCTTTCTCTGTATATTTCTTATGGGCTTATAACTGTCATCACAATTATGTTTCCACTGCTTTGCAATGCATATGCTAATAGTGTCTCTGCAAGCATACCTGATAATTCTGGTAGAGCCTTGCAGCCTCAGTCTGTATTTATATATTCATTCTCATTTATATTTTTCCCTTAATCCTTATATTTCTTTTCTGTATTCTTTTCTTAAAAGTCAAACAAAACTACAGAATTTTTAAATCCTACATCCTTCTTTTTCCTTCCTTGTGTTTAAAATGAATGGGTGAAAGAAATACACAGAGAAATGGGTATCTTCTGTCTTAGAAGCATCAAGTACAATGTCAGTGCTTATACAACTCCCCCCACGCACTCTCCAAGCTCAGCATGTATCTACTAGGCAACATCTCTACAGGTTGATGGAGGAAAATGGCAAGGGCAGTTGAATATTATGTGAATCAGCAACAAAGACACTAACAACCAGTGCCTCAATAATTTGTTAGATTTACAGACTGATTACAGCACCATTGATGAAGGGTACCTACAGAGCAGGGTACCTACAGAAGCATGCTCTGCTTCACTCCAGTCTGAACAACCTGATAAACCAAATATCATAAAAGTTCTCAGTGTCATTAAGAAAGATAAAGAACAGGGTTGCTGAGGCAGGGAACAGCCCTCTTTTAGGCCCAAGGATTACATCTTCAATTTTGTTGACTGGAATGTTGCACATGAGATTTTTTTCTTCAAGGGTGATCTCACAATCATCTGCAACAACAGCAAATCAGCCTTTCTATCATTTAGTCTCTACTTTCCATTTCATCCCTTGTACTCCTTGTTGTTTTACAAACCCATTTTAAATTGGATGTTCTGAGAACAATCTCGTATTTGTAACCCCAATAGCAGATCAGCTCCAAGTCCCGACAGGAAGATAAAATCACCAAATGTCAGAGATCACCTCTGTACTGCAGGACTACCCAAACTAGCAAGCTCTTGAATATGTTTTGCATCCTCCTCTACACTGCATCTTCTTAAGAATTTTCTTGGGGATTCTGGCATTCCTGAGATACTTGGTATTGTGTGAGAACATCCTGTTGATGAAGCCATAAATCAGAAGAGAACTGAAGGATAACGTAAGTATCTGTGATTCATCACCAACATTATAAGGTGTAAGTTTATCTCTGGCAGTGCAAGAGTTTTAGGTGCATCCACAGATTAGAAGATGTTTTTAAACAGGCTTCTGAAACCTTGTCTGAAATACATAGGGAGAAATGCAAATATTTGTTACCTTATTTTGTCCTCACTACACGTTTGACACTCACAAAGTAGCTGTGGTTCAGAAACTGCACCGTGGGTTTGCGTAACCTTATTGCAAGGCAGGGCACCATGCTGACCAAATGCAGTACAGGACACAATACCACAATACATATGACCATAGCTGGACATTTACAGTCAGTTCAGCATGCTGGGCAAAATATGTGTATTTGACTGCACTTATCCGTGCAGACACACCTTCAAGTGCGTAGATCCTACCAAATTACAATTTAGAAATGATTTAAGAGAGCCTGAATCAAGCTTAGAGTAATAATCATCACTGCTGTGATTAATGAGAACCAAGTGTTTTAGAAACTGGCAGTATTCAATCACCAATCAAAATTGCATCAGGCATTTATCCCTATGAATACAAATACATGGATGCCTGGCTTCACAGCTGGTGCAGATTGGCTTAGCACCATTGACTTCACATAAATAGGCTTTAACTAGGCCAGCTGAGGAACTGGCTCTGAAATCTGTTGCTTACCTAAAATGTAGACCCTGTTTCACCAGGAGTGGAAGCAAAAGCCATCTAGGTTTAAGATAAGTATAAATAAAAAAGTGGGGAATATATATATATATATTTAATCACTCTCGCTATTTTAATGTGTGGCATGCTATGAAGTCTACCTCAAGAATACATACCCTGGAACACACGGTACCAGAAGGTTTTCCTATTACTCCCTGTATGTTTCTTTGTGTAAGCATCAACTGCAAAAAAACATGCAATATAAAAAAGAGCCTTTTGAACACATGTTGTTCAAAGCTGAGTTCTTATTTGATTATTGTGTTTTTAGTGGTAAATCTTTGAAATAAAGCCTACCTTGCCACCAGCTCCCCTCACTTACAATGGGAAAAAGAATGCCTAAGGCAGAAACCCCACCCAGATGTAAAGCACACCATCCTTCTTCCAGGGAGCTCTGGGGAGTTGGTGCCCCTCCTCTCTCCTCCATCACGCAATATTTCCTTTCATTTTTCCACCCACCAAGACAATGCAGACTTTATACTGATATGCAGCAGGTGCTGTTTGGAAGGGAGATAAATTGTGACTTTTCCTCTGAGGGGATAAGACAGAATGCTCTCTGGGCTAAAATTCTTCCTTTCCAGAGATCAAGGGGACCACAGCTGTGCTTAAATAGGGACTGTAAGCTGAGTGGGTGATTGAAGACTTTTTTTTTCTTGTGCCCTTTGTAACAACATCCACAAACAGCTCAGAGCACATCATCCTTGTTAAATAGTTATAACCAGTGATAAAAACAATGGCAGCATCTATTTCTTTCTCTTTAATTTTCTGAAATAGTAAATACTGTTATGTTTAACCATGAAGCAGCTAAAGCCTGTAATTCCTTTTCCCACCTGCCATCTGTCTTTTTGCCTTCCCTTTTCCTCACCCCATCACTACAGGCAGTGCTGTTTTGCAGGTAGCTCAGAAGCTTTGAAGTTTTCCATCAGAAAGCTGATTATACAAACATTAGTATATCTGCAGCTTTAAAGCAGGTGGATCATCTTAGAGTATTTTACTAATTTTTCAGAAAGTTTTACACTGTTCCCTTTTCAGTGGGGATTTTTTCTGAGATTATAAAGAAAAAAAAAAAAAAAAAAAGATGAATCCAGAAGGAAAGTTAGACTGTCAATAAAAGCTTTTTTGATGCAAGTGGTATACTATGACATCCTGTCACAGTCAGATCTAGACTGTGCCTATGCATTTGCTATAAATACCAATTTTGCTAATGTTCTGAATAGCGAGTAATTGAAGTTTTTTTTTGTTTTTGTTGTTGTTTTTTTTCCACTTATTGTGCTTGGAAGAATAGCAATATGAACAAAATTTCTGAAAATATTTTATCCATATTTCTTGAAGGAAATAATAACAATGAGAATAACTTCCCTTGAAAAAAGGTTTAGGAAGTAAACAAGGATTTTTTATTGGTGTGTTGGGTGGGATTGTTATGTTTTTTTAATGGAAATATCTTTTTAGTTACACTCGCCTATGGGAGGATGATGCCTGTTTTGTTGTTGTTGTGGGGATTGTGGTTCTGAAAGTAATATTATTGCCAAACTACACAGACAATTTTAATGAATAATATGTTTTGAAATAATTATCTTTACCTGGATCTTTTCTAATGTGTTTGAAAGCTTCTGCTAGCCCTCATGCTTATTGTTTCCTGGAAGGATTATAATGTATTGGGAAGATACTATCTATATGAAGATACATTTAAAATACTTTTATCAAAAGCACTCAGGTTTATTAAATTAGCCTTTATGGAGGAAATCATAACATACAATAAATGGCAACACCATGTAAAACAAACACACCAAATATCCAAAACCATAAATACAACTAAAACTGTGATTGTTCTCCTGCTTTACTGCTTCCTAAGGCCTAATAACATCTGGGATCACATGTCTTAAACAAGGGATCACATCTTAAACAAGTAGTCCCCTAAACTGATGAAGCCAGATCCTCAAAATATCCAGGTACCTGAAACTCACTGATACCAAGAGGAGTCAGATGCTTAATTTCCACTTGAGTTTGTGTGTCACTCAGGTGTAAGCCCAAAATCCATATCACCTTTTACATTAACTGCCAATTAACTTTTCCAGCTAATGCATCTTGGACTGCAGTCCAAGATGTGGTCACTGATGTGCAACTCAGAAGCAAACAATGCATTCTCTGACAGAAAAATAGCCAGGTGGCTTTCAAATAGAAAATGAAGTAAAATCAGTTTGTATAGCTGCCATGTTGCAAACACAAACCAACTAAAAGACTGGAGCCTCCAATTTTGTTCCCAGATAATAATAAACTATTATTTAAAGATTTTTTTCCACTTGTTTTATTTTCTTTTACATATGTAAAAGTCATTGTAGTGACTATCATCAGTCTTTCATATATGGTAGTAATCATACCTTTCTACATTTGTTGAGTGGTCTACTGATGACATCAAACAATGTACTGGAGATTATTATAAAGTAGCTTTTTTCTGTTCAGTGAGAAGATAAAAATGATGTAGATAAAAGGAACATATCTTTTATAAGACAGAACTCAAGTAATTTGAGGGGGAAATCCATAAATATATCACAAGTGTTGTTGAAATGATGAGTCACTTCAACAGCATAAAAATAATCTATCTACATTTTTACTGAAGGCTTTGAAGTTCTGTATCTTGGAAAATAATATATATTTAAAATGCTTTGAAAAAAGTTCAGTTTTACTTTGAGACATGAGCTCTTTCTTGCATGTATTTTCCCTACTTCCATGCACATCTATTTAGCTTTATATTTTACAGCTAATTTTTGCTACCTCTAGCATATACACATAAATATGTATGTATTTTTGTGTTAAAAAATAATAATACTGTAAGCAACAGTTTAGATCATGTGGTTCTTAACTGCATTGTTTAAGAGATATACTCAGGTCTTGTAGGTGTTAATTTATAAAGCTCAGTGACCAACCAGAATTTAAACCAGAACAATCACTGATTTCTCTTGTTAGCATAATGACTTTATTTATTTTATTATTATTATTTATTATTATTATTTCCCATTTCTAATATCCTCTTTCACTCAAATCTCATATTTCTATATCCAGATTTTCTGTTGTACTTTTTAGCCATATATCTTCATATCAACTGTTATTCTCATTTTACAAACAGGATCACTGAGGTACAGACCTTGAAAACAACTTGCAGCTCACTATGTTAGTTACTTGGAAGACCATGGATAGGATGCACATCTACTAAGTCCAGATTAGCATTTTCAATCATTGGCAAAAAATACTCAAATCTATACCAGAAGTTGATTTAAACAGGATACAAAAGTTATATCTCAAGTCCATTTTACAGTCAACTAGAAAATAAGTTCAAACGCCTTAAAAAATAGGATTTGGGAAATCTGATTATGTGTGCGTACTTATTTAATTCTTCACTGTATAGTGCTATTTTAAGTCTGTTATTTCTGAAAGCAGACAAAGAAGAAGAAATGGTTTTGCAATACTTGGTCTATATCATGCATTCATAGCACTATCTGTATAGTACCTTGATTACTGGATAAATTCTGGCTGCTGTCTCCTCTGAGCTCTTCTCAATTTCAGTAGTATAATTTTATGTTAAGGTTTAGTGGCACCACAACTGAATTGCATAAATCCGTTCATTATGTCATTTAAACTTTGAATTTCTGTTGCAGGCTATGGGGGGAGAGCTTTTATCCACATTGCAATCCACATACCAATAAAAAAAGGAAAATAGACACCATCCCCATAAGACCAGATGTTTTCATTAAACATTAGATGTGTAAATGTACACATTAATCTTTTTTTTTTTTTTTTTTTTTCCCATTTATAATTCACCTTACAATTTTCAATTTAATTAGATATGGATTTTCTTTTCTAGTTAGGTCTCTCTCTAGATAGGTGTACTAAGTAGACTCATAATCTTTTGATTCTCTCCTTCCATTTACCCCTTAAAAAGACAATACCTCATTCTGAAGCGTAACTTACTATCTTTCCACATACAAAGAGGGATTGAGAGGTGTTGAGATATACTGCTCTGCTAAATATTTGAGGTTTCTAAGAAAATAGAAATATTAGACAGTAAGCCTCCTGAAGCAAATTACAATGGGAAGATGAAATTATATCCATGAATTGGGAAGAGGATTTATGTAAGAATGATCCTTAATAAGGTAGAACAGACATTGTCCAACCTTCTAAAGAAGCATTAGTGTCTGCGTATGAGACTAAAGGATAAAAAAACATCCCTTGGCCAATGCTCTGCCCCACAAATTTTAAGCAATTCTTTCATAGCAGAAATCAGAGGTTAACATTGCACTTTCATATCAGCTTGTGTATGTCACGTCTGCTCATCTGAGTTCATAGCTCATTTGCATAGTGCTGCCATTCATTCTGCAATTTATTGTGGTAGGACTGCATCTCAGACTTGGCTAGCAGCCAGAGCCTACTGCTTCATTCCCTCTTTATAGCTAATACAATATGAAAGTCACTAACAAAAAGACTTCCATGTCAAATTACAGGAAAAAAAAAATCTGAATTGCCTAATAAGATTTTAAATTCTTATCATCCTGGTGACTTTCTGTAAGTAGTAACATCTGAAAAGAAAGACTGAGCTGATGTTTTCTTCAAATGCTCTCTGCACATTGTAAGATTTTTAACATGCTGTGATACACTGCTATTGTGTCACTACAGAGACAATACAGGGCTATGGATCACAGCTATATAACCCTTCACTTCTATTCCCATCCCATCGTATCAAAAAAAACTGGCTATGGCTGTGCATAGTGAGAAATACTCTTATTTGATATAGATATCAAGCCTATTTTTCCCACTTAAAGGAGTATGTTTTCATATGTGTGTGTATATATATATGATGAGTATATCTAAAAATATTCAACTTTATCCACAAATGAGTGTGTATATATATATAATGTATATATATTTATATATGTAAATATGTGTTCACTTTTGGTAATATTACAGTTCTAAACTATATATATTATATGATAATATATAATTCAGGGCTAAATAATGTCAACACTATTAGACTTGCTACTATGTCCATAATATGACAACAGCAGTTCTGACCAGACAGTTTTGTGTCTAGTGTTAATACCCAGCTCCACTACACCTCTGTAATAGTCTTTTCCTCCTCAGCATTCTACACCTCTCCATTATACTTCTGAGACCTCTCTAGGCAGATTTTGGATAAATAAAAGATGAAGCCAGGCTGTGGTGCCTCTTTCTGTCCCCATACTCTTAGCATTCCACCTTCTGAGCCTTGATCCACCAAATGCTCAGATATTTGCAGGACTATGGGAAGAAGAGGTGCTGTAATGCTCTCAGATGCTGATTCACTCTTCATTATCATCTCAACAAATTATCGCTGTTTAATTATGTACCTCAATTTCTGATGGCATAGTTCTTTCACCAGTAACAACAACAAGAAAGACTGTGTTCACATTGCATTATTTATCAGTAGTTTATGTAGCTACATGTGACATACATCAACAGTAATAAAAGGAAAGCAAACTAATCTTTGATTCAATCTTTCTCATCTAAATCAGACCCCTAATACAAACTTGCTTCCTATTCTGTTTTGAACATAATAGAACATTCTTCAGTTTTACAAGAATAAGATATCATTATGAACTATTTAGTTGAAATTATTGATTAAAAGTACCAGATACTGGCATTAATAAGAAGTGCATATCATTTATATCGTTTTTAATGCAATTCAGACTGTTGGTGTAAATTCGCATTTTGTTCAGGTAGTATAAGCTGTGTTGTCTCCATATAGTGCTTCAGAGGATACAGATTTACCAGCCACTGAAGCTACCCATCAAAAGAGGTTTCCTCAGGTAATGGAGGAAAGTCAAATTCCTCATGTTACAACCTAAAGATTATTAAGCAGAGGTCATAGCTTGTTTACAGTTAAATGAAGTTTCCTCTAGTCACCTTCACATTATCCACTGGTGATTCATTGCCAGGTGAACAAGGATGTCATAGAAATAGATGTATCTTTTGGATACGTCTTTAATCTGGTATTTATCTAAATGAAATTAAGATCTCCTGGTACTATATTACAGTTAAAAAATAGTTGAATTTCAGATTATCCCTTTGTTTATGGTTTAACAAAGCCAACAGGCATACACACTGGCATAATTTTGTAGGAGACATAAAGTTAGCAGAAGATAAAATGAGACAACATCTTATGTCATTTTACATATGATATAGATATACTACTGCATCCATTTTAACAGGAAAAATTATTTTACTGTTCTTTCATAGTAAACTTTCCTACAGAAATACTGAGAGACTAAAATTTAGTTCTTCTCAGATAGAAATAATATTCTCTGAAGCCCAGAGAAATCCACAGGCTTTTCTTTTGCAAAGTCCTTACTCCTTGACAAATCTGATGTGGGCGTAATATGTGTGTACGTCTGGAAGAAGAGTTATAACTATAGTTCTGAGCTCATATTTTTGAGCACCTCAGTGCTCTGCCCCTCAATCTGCCAACCTTGGATTTTGGCCAACCATATGTATGTATTAATATATCTCTTTTTTAGGCAGGATATCTAGTCTCTAAATGATTTTAAATCCCTATAGAGACACGTCTTGTTGCTAGATGGAACTGTATTCAGAGTAGTAGATGAATTCCTTGATGAAAAAGAACTTCTGTTTTAAGTAAATCACTTCTGGCACTTCAGAGAAATTTCTTCATCAAAATAAGCAACAGTTAAGAGAATATGATATCTTTTACCCCATAAAGTTATCCATTTGCCCCCACAAATGTAACAAGCAATGTGAAGAACATTATTTCTTACGTGTATGTGTACCTGATTTCTAGTATCACATCAAAGTAATGTGACTTTTTAACACCTCAAATGAAGTTGTTTTAATAGTGACATGTTTTGCATATAGTATATCTCTCCACACCTCATGAAACTCCACTGAAAACTCTTTTCTTCCCTAGCATCCCATCAGTATATTGACATTTGAAAATCATTGATCTCAGTAACAATTAATTTCAATTAAATTAAAAACTACAGAAAATCAGGCAAACAAAATAAATAACACAGTATATGGAAAGCTGAATGCTCTTAAAAAAAATTAATAAATAAAAATGGAGACCCTTAAACTAAAATGACACGCACACTAAGTAAATCCCAGCTCCTATTGTGAAATAGTAATGAAAAACAAGTCTAACGATAAAACCCCTAAAACAGAAGCCACAGTAGATATAATTGAGTACGATACCTCCCACTCATTTTTTCTCCTTTAAATTTAACGTGTTTTTCTAGAAAACTGTTACAGCACCATGATGGGTTCAAAATGAAAGCACTATGTTATAGTGATATGTACCTATAATAATATCCAATATAAAATGTTGAAGTTATATTGCAGTATGATTAGCTTGGGTAACAGTAAGCATTCTCCTACTGGCAATAAAAGATAAGGCTGTCATGAACTGTTCTGCTTATTTGCCTTCTAATTTTACCATAGAATAATGGAAGCCAATGATGGAAAAGCCCTGTTGGGCTCCCCAGTTCATAGAATCATAGAATCATAGAATATCCTGAGTTGGAAGGGACCCTTAAGGATCATCAAGTCCAACTCTTGACACCGCCCAGGTCTACCCAAAAGTTCAGACCATGTGACTAAGTGCACAGTCCAATCTCTTCTTAAATTCAGACAGGCTCGGTGCAGTGACAACTTCCCTGGGGAGCCTGTTCCAGTGTGCAACCACCCTCTCTGTGAAGAACCCCCTTCTGATGTCAAGCCTAAATTTCCCCTGCCTCAGCTTAACCCCGTTCCCGCGGGTCCTGTCACTGGTGTTAATGGAGAAAAGGTCTCCTGTCTCTCGACACCCCCTTACGAGGAAGTTGTAGACTGTGATGAATTCTCCTCTCAGCCTCCTCTTCTCCAGGCTGAACAGGCCCAGTGACCTCAGCCGTTCTTTGTACGTCTTCCCCTCCAGGCCTATCACCATCTTCGTAGCCCTCCTCTGGACACTCTCCAACAGTTTCATGTCCTTTTTATACTGTGGTGCCCAGAACTGCACACAGTACTCGAGGTGAGGCCGCACCAGCGCAGAGTAGAGCAGGACAATCACCTCCCTTGACCTACTAGCGATGCCGTGCTTGATGCACCCCAGGACACGGTTGGCCCTCCTGGCTGCCAGGGCACAGTGCTGGCTCATATTCAACTTGCTGTCTACCACGACCCCCAGATCCCTCTCTTCTAGGCTGCTCTCCAGCGTCTCATCGCCCAGTCTGTACGTGCAGCCAGGGTTTCCCCGTCCCAGGTGCAGGACCCGGCACTTGCTCTTATTGAACTTCATACGGTTGGTGATCGCCCAGCTCTCCAACCTATCCAGATCTCTCTGCAAGGCCTTACCACCCTCATTCGAGTCCACGACTCCTCCAAGTTTGGTGTCATCAGCAAACTTGCTCAAAATACCTTCTATTCCTACATCCAGATCGTTTATAAAAATATTGAAAAGTACCGGCCCTAAAATGGAGCCTTGAGGGACCCCACTAGTGACCGCCCGCCAGCCTGACGCAGCCCCATTTACCATAACCCTTTGGGCCCTGCCCGTTAGCCAATTGCTCACCCATTGTATGATGTTTTTATTTAGCTGTATGGTGGACATTTTGTCCAGTAGGATCCTATGGGAGACCGTGTCAAAAGCCTTGCTGAAGTCCAAAAAGTCACTGTCAATGAAGAATTGATCATTATACTATTTCTTAAGTGTTGATGCTTCATTTAAAAATTCCCTTTGGATATCTAACATATCAGTGTGGGGAAGTATTTCATGCATTCCAGTCTACATCTGTCTGTTCTTAATTCTTAATAATGTTCTTAATAATGTTCTTAATAATTCTTAATAATGTTTTTAATAATTTTTTACTCATATTCCTAATATCTTCAATCTCTTATACCTCTGTAATTTTTTATTTTGTTTATTTTGTTTTGTTTTCCCATGATGTGAACATCCAAGGATAAGTAGGTGATCCCTTGAATCGAGGAAATTTCAAATACTCAGCTACCTGTGCCTGTTCTACAATTTTTCTGATTCAGTGAAACAGAAGGATTATATATATGAAATATATATATGAAATATATAATAAATATATATGAAATATTTCACATTTTTAGGTTTTTCATCTTTCACACTTTATTATTTTGAAGGGGTGTCCTGAAACAGGCTCATTAGAAACACAAGAGAGGGTGAGGGGCTCAGCTTTGTTTTTTTAAAAAACATTGAAGGGCAGTGACCTGAGGACTGTATCCTCCTGGTCACAAGCCACTGAAACATATGACTATCAGAGAGAGATAGAGAGAGAGAGATGAGGAAGATGGAAGCCCATGATCCTTTTCATTTCCATTTCCCTCTGCTCCCTTTATACTCTTTTCTTGAGTGAACATTCATTTAAAATGGCCATGAGGCATTTCCAAAGAGCCAGGGTTTTCTGTGTAAGTGATTGAAGTGGGGGTGATGCCACTGTGTCAGCCCTGGAAATCATCGCTCTTTCAGAGCTGGTTATTTACTTCATGTATTGCCTTACCAAAAGCTCCTACAGAAGTAATTCTCCAGCTAATAAATAAATAAATAAATATGAAAACATCAACAACAAATAGGAAATGTGGTAGATCAAGGTCTCCAGTTTAATCAAGCCAATTTCTCAAGATCACTGCTTGGGGATGAAGGAGTGAAAGTGCAATATCAAAAGAAGGAAATAACGAGAAAAGAAAAGAGGAAAGAAGGTTGGGGGCGAAGGAGAAAGGGAAGGAGAAAGGAAAGGAAAGAAAGAGACGAAGAAGGAGTATTAAAAAGGCAAGAAGGAAAGGCAGGGTTTTGGGAGACAGTTTAGTGCTGAGTGTAAGTTTTATCTTTATGTGAAATAATTCAAGGCAGTTCTGCGTGGGAAAAGAAAAAGGTACCATTCGTCAAATATTACCCTGCTTACAGAGAGAAAAGCGTAACTGTTCAGTCATTTATATATGTTTCCTACCTGAGACAGTACCAGATGGTGCCATGTAGTCTCAGGTTAATCATTGTGCGAGAGACCTGGGCTAGAAGCCAGACCCATTTCACCGTCAACTGTGAGAACAAGCAATGCTGAACCTTACATAAGATTCACAAGCAGAGCCCTTGCATTTTAAACAGACATCTGTTATAACATTTCATATTTATCTGCTATAAGGGTTTAAACTGAGCCAAAATGTGGCATTACACCACGCCAGTCTTCTCTGGTTTACTTATCAATTTCCGCAGAACATAAACTTTCATCAGAAAGAAGTCTTGTGTTCTTACAATTTGGGATAAGAGTGTTCCAAGCAGGTAGCAATGCGGGGGCAAGTCTTCAAATAAACTGAAACAGTGCTTTTGGGAACCAACTGTCCCTTCACCATGCCACACAAATAAAAAGCAGGAAAAATATTGCTGTGATTCTATTTTCCAAGGGCTTGGACACATGAAGTGACTCCCCGCAAATGCATTTTGTGGCACTGAGATAATTACTTTTGGATCTACTGCTTTGTGACTGCAGAGTCCTACTTCCCCCATGAAATGGGACGAGGAGTGAATTAATCTGCTAAAGTGTGTATTCAGGTTAGATAGAGGCTATGTGTATGCTCTATGATGGTGTAGGAGCGACAGTGAGATGGTTCAGGATTTAACCCTAAGGAAGGTGGAACATTCTCCTTTCACATCAGTAGGATGTTGTCTATGAAGAACAGATATATTTTACTCAGCATTACTTACTGTATTACTGATAACAAAAAACACCTAGGCTTTTCTGAGACTTTGAAACTGAGATTACTAAAGAACTAAGAAAAGTACTAGCAGGTTCTCTCTCACGTATCTCACACATGCATGCACGCACAGACTAATAGGAATTTATCCAAACAAAGTGAAGCCATTATAATTTAAGAATAACACCTTTTCCTCAGTACTCACACTCAGTGCATGATTATCCAGTGGAATTCCAAAACAGAATAAGTTCAGTAAACGGAGTACTGTAGATCACTAAAATGCAGATGATGCACATAGACCGATACCATTTAGGTTTCTTCATTAAAATATTTTCTAAATTATTATTATTATTATTTAGAAAGATGCATTCCCTTTATCTATATATTTATTTATTTTATTTATTTATGTATAGAATTTAGGATTTAAGTATGATTAAGAATCCTATGGAAATTGAAGGGTTTGCAGCACCAAGTATTCTGCGAGAATGATCAGAGTTGAGCTTTTCCATTTAGGCCTCATGTAATAAAATTCATATACTGTTTCCAGCCAGTGTGACTATTAGGCAGAACACTATTTTGAGGAGTGTAAAGCTATACTTCCTTAAAAGAAAACCTATCATAGGAACTTTCTTTTTCTAGTTAGTATCAGGGGCTCATTGCTACACTCCTTCTGCCATGCAATATTTCCTCCTTTTTTCCTTGCTTTTTGGGGTGTCTACTGTGGTGGGTTTGAACAACAACAACAACAACAACAACAACAAACACTTCTGGTGGAGCTCACAGCCAGCTGGTCATCTGTTCAAGTAGCAAAATACAATCTGTCCCAAAAGACTTTCATGTACATAGGCATAAACATAAACACATATGTATGTATATAATTATGTGTGTTTATAGGTATTAAACAAATACATTGAATTACCTCTCAAATGTTGTATTTTTTTCCTGCTTCGATCATTTGACTGTTATTAAAAATGCTTTTAAAATGTTGTAATTCTTAATAAAAGCTACTTGACAGATTTTACAGTACGTATTTTATTTATCCAATGTCTTGCACAGATTAGAACCTTTGAAAAGCAGGTAATTAATAAAAAATACCCTGAGCACATAGCAGAAATTTAAAACAGTTGCATTCACAAGAGAACTATTATATTAATGGAGATATTCCAACCAGAAAGGAGGCCCCATTGTGTTAAGTGCTGTACAATCACAGAGTCAAAGACAGGCCCTGCTCTGTAATGCTTGCAGGCTAATTAGCGATAACAATAGAACATGACTTATTTTCATTGATACAGGGACACTCATGGCCCACTCAGACTCCCACCAAGCTTAGTTGTAAGACTCCCACTAACATTAATAGGCATTGAAGCTGGTCTCCACTGTGAATCAACCAATTCTGTGAACTATCAAGCACATAAGCACAATGGGAAAAAAAAAAAAAAAAAAAAAAAGCTAGAATATCACAGAATGTACTTTGTTCATTTATTTGACAAGACTAGTTTAAATAATTTATGAAACTTCATAGTAACACTAATGAATTTAGCGTTCAAGTAATAAAGACTTTATAATGTGGGGTCTTCATTACAACATTCTGCCACTAAGCCTTTGATTAAAAGATTAAAAGAGCTAAAGCCTCCATTTCATTTATTTCTCTATTTTGATAAGTTTACTTTTTTTTTTTTTTTTTTTTTTTGTAGATTAGTAAATTGATTGTTTTCTATTGTAATGTACTACCCCTGGCTGTGTTACATGAGACTTGACACCCCAAAACTGCACCCAATACATTATTTTAAATGCTCATAGTAAATGCTCTTTCTACTCAACTGCCATCTGGAAGATAATATATGTCTACATTTCTTGAAAAAAAAAAAAGTGTATTTCTAACTGTCTTACCAAGTGAGTAAGCTGTGCCTTATCTGTCACTCTTTCTGGTCCCCAAACTCTGTATCCCTCTATGCACAGTGACGTAGAACTGGGTAGAATAGGCAACAATGACGATGAAGATAATAACCTGATACTTAAGACGTTTGCATGGACTATGAGTATATAGGGCTTCAGAGTCCTATGGCTAAATGGAATGGCACAACTGTGACAATGTATTCCCTAATTTTGTCTGTCAGAATATTAGCAATGGTCTCCTCAATATATGGCATGCTTTTTAAAAAGATCAAAAACCATTTAAAACAGTTAAGAAACAAGTTTCTAAACCTGGTAACTTTCAAAATAATTGTTTCTGTAACTGATCTTCTTAGAGATCTGTTCTTAATAAAAATGGATTAAAAAGCTATATTTGCCCCTATTTAAATCAGTGGGCATTCTCTGTGTTTAGATGACAAACCAAATTCATTTGTACTAAGCAGACAGCATTACACGGTAGCTAATGTGTTAACTGTGAAAGCATCTGCTCAGAAGCACATCTGTTATGATGACTGTAAGCTTCTAATAAGTGAAAGAACTGTAAAAGTAAATGATCCATACATGTTCTTGAAGGAACCCTGCTGTCATTAAGATCGGCCTCTGCATGGATACATCAATAGTATAGTTACAAATTCTGTTGCAGATCACTTCATCTTCTAGGTTATGTGATAGAGAAAGACAGAACTTATCCTGGAGTATATTATAAAATGATTTCACAGATGAAGTCATCACCCATCTAGATTTCTAAGGGAGAAAAAAAAAAAAAAATCCCTGTAGTTTTGTAATCCACCATTATAATAGCCCTAAGTATGTACATACAGAGATTGTATTAATGAGCTATTTCTGTACACAATCATATGATTCTGGCTTAGAACAGTACTAAACAGTAGTCACTATATACAAATGGTATGTTTTTGTCACATGATTAGTTTTTGAAGGGAAAAATATTTTGACAACTCTAGAGGTTTTTCGTTACTGAAAACTGTGGGAAAAATGAAGACAGCCAATTTTTCTATTAATTCTGGAAACCTTTTGTCTTAGGACTTTTAAAAAATGTTGGGATTTCACAATTTGGAATTTTTTTAAATTTACTTAGATTTTTTTTCCCTAAGTGGATGTTATTTTTTATTTTATTTTGTAGTAGATTGCTAAAGCAATACGTTACTGGTCCTACCAGATGCATTGCAGTGGTTAAGACACTGATTTTATTTTTAAAAACATTAGGAATCATCCTCTTACTGAATTTTTATACTTTTTGTTTCTGTTTCTGTTTTAATAGAAGGGTTGGCATTTATGATATTTATGAAATTTTAAACAGATGCTGTTAAATGTGTCAATATCTTATTATGACCATAAACTGCTATAGGCAAGCAAAATTATGACAAACTGACAAGAAATGCAGATAGAGACATATTGTCAAAGCAAAGGTTTTGCCGGCTTCATATGGGGCATCTAATTGTAAATACTCTCAAATATAGAGTGCTGTATCATAAAACGAGGTCTCATTCTGCATCTGGTGGAAGAATTAGTAAGCAAGTGCTGATGTGAGCATTCTTGTTGAATTAGTCTACAGTATTCACTTTGGATGGAATTCAAGTCACTTATCTGCAACCATTTAAAAGTTAAATTACTAGTCTAAGCAAGTTATCTAAGCACCCACAAATGGCAGTAAAGAGATGAACACCAACATATGGGGATTCATCACAGCCTAAAATAGTTGTCTACAATAGGTCAGCTAAATACTTAGGATGTTCTTCTGTCTCCATTCACAGTTGAGGGAGTCTGACAAATACCATTGTCTGCACAGTCCACATTCAAAACTGTCATTGGGTCTCAGGACTTCTACCTACTGTAAATAAAACTACATAAACAGACATTATTCTGGGAGGGCCTGGAGTGTTATCTTTGGTATTTATTCTCAATCTCTCTAGAGGCAGAAAATGTGTTGTACACAATCCCTTTTGACCTTTACTAGTATCTCCACTGATCTTGCTAATTTTACATCTTGAATCATTACTTCAATGAAACTAACCAAGGAAATAGAATAGTTACCTAAGTGAGATCCTAAATGCCATGTATCCTTCTCTGGTGGAGTGAGAGCCACAGGGATCTACAGTCTGATTCCTGAATACCTGCATCTTCAGGATGGATCATTCTTTGTGACTATGAAACATTAATATCACAGTTATATTTTGTATTGTACATAGATATATGTTGGGAACCAACAGTTTGCTGTAAGAACTTTGACAAGATATTATTCCTTAATCATTCCAATGTCTCTTTCTAACCATTCCAATGTCTCTTTCACATTTTTCTGATTTTACCCAGACTGCTGTTCCGAAGACAGTCCATGCATGTAGCACCCCTTCAACTTTCTGCTAGTCTTGTGGCTTGTATGCTGCAACAGACTTGCTGACAGTCAGAATCTGCCAGGGACTCTGGCAAAGGCATCTCAGCCTTCTGTCTACCATCGCTGGTTATCACAGTAAATATGTGTGCAAGTGTTGAGAGATTTCCATTTATGAAGCTCCTAGCCCGTTTTCAAGCATGTAGATCTGAGAGATGTTTAACACTGACAAGGTCTATGACGTACAGCGTGGCATGCAAGTGGAATTGCCTTTTTATTTACTAAAATATCTTTCCTCCTATGTCACATACAAATAGAAAGGGACAAGCCTAGCAAAGCTGCCTTACAGATTTAAATAACTAGTGACCAAGTAGTTGTTGCTTGTCTATTCACTGCTGAAAGGAAGCATGCCTCTTGAGAGGCAAACACAATCTCAATTCCAGCTCTATTTTTTAGCTTGAAAATAGGCCCATTTACTACCCTCCAAGGACCATGAGGTAAGTACTAACCCAGGAGCAAAGTACTTTTAAAACATTTAATTTCTACCTCTGGATCAGAAGGCACTATAAATGTTTACATTTGGTCTAATGTGGAATAGTTGAGTACCACCACCGTTTTATAATCCTCGCTAGCCTTTTTCACTTTACTGGAAATCTACTTGTATCAAACTAATTCTTATAAGGGAGAAATATTTGTTTTCCACTCTAACAGTATGTAGATATAACTGCAAATGACAAACATGCTATGAGACTATACAATAGAAAATAATAAATAACTGCATTTATTTAATAACTTAAAAATATTTTTAAATTCAATAAATTCCCTTTCTTTTATTTTGACATTTAAAATATATTTATTTTCCTTTTCTTGAAATAATTTAATTTGAGATCACTTTATTTAAGGGCCCGTTGCCTTTTTCCAGCTTTTCAAAAACATTTTCCCTAAAGGCTGACACTTAAATCTCTAACAAATAATAATATATATATTTTTTTCATATCCACATTACATGTTATGTCAGAAGAGGTTCTGCTGTAATACAATGCAATATGCAAATATTAAGAAGCCTTTGTTATCATTTATGTTATGAAGAGATGGTGAACCCTCTGCTACAATCATATATATATATATATATTTGTACATCACTAAAAAGAATAGCCAAAAGCAATATTCCTTTAGTATTCAAAATGATGTGAAGTTTATTACAGAGATACTTTTAAAATGATTTTTGGGTAACATTTGTATTTCCTCCTTATTACTAGGTGACAGCAACAAGAATTTCACATATCAGAAAATGTGCATGAAGGAATACCGAGATATTTTGCTCTGACCAGACAGAAACCCTCCTACATCCAAACAAGAGGAAAAGAATAGAAAATGGGGTGGATGCAGCCCACATCATCAGCCCCTAACAAAAGCAGTACAAAATTCAGTGCAAATGAACACTAAGGTGAGAACATCTCTTTTCTGTGAGCAGAAAGACCAATACCCTTACACGAAAGATTATATGAATTCCCCTCTTCTGATCCCGGGAAAGCTGCAGGAGGTCCACAGGAAGGTAGAAGAGAAAAAATGTACAAGAACAACATAGAAGAGTGAGAGAGGAAAAAAAAAAAAAAAAAAAAAAAAAAAAAAAAAAAAAAAAAAAAAGGATTCATCTTGTTACAGTCTGGGCTTTTGACAGCCACTGAAAAATGGTTTTTGTTCATTTGCTTGTTGTCCCCTGCTTCTCCAGAAGCTTCCTTTTCTCAGATAGCTTCTGCGACAAGGTAAAACCTTGAAGAATTACTTCCCCTAATTGCAACTAGCTGAAAGCTCAGTTTTTAGTTTGAGTCAGTCACCTCAGCTTTCTTGATACATACCTCCTATGTCAGTTCATCTCCTCCTGAGATAACCAGCTAAAATAACTGAAATAAATTACTCTGCTGTGGTGCCTGTTAGCAGGAGCCTGACTGTATAGACAAGACACCTGTCTGTGAGATGGAAACAGTAGAGGAGAGTGATCCCACCCATACTGTTAAAGAGGAGATTCGTGGGTTACAAATGGCCCTGGAAGTCTCTGTGATCTCAGACCAATGCATGGACCAGCTGAATGTAACAATGAGACAAACTCCAGGCAAATGAAGGAACTTCACAAATATTTGCCCCTAGATTCTCTTTTGGGGAGCTGCGCTGCAGGGCAGAACTATCTGGTGAGCATCCACTACCTCAAAGCAGTTAATGAATCATGCAGAAAACATACTTAGGACTGAGTTTCAAGTTCCCTGTAAGGTATTTTGGAGCAGGGCTCTTATACGCTAAACATTAAGGAGCAGAAAGCAGTTCAGAGAAATATCTCTCAGCCTTGTTTTCCTGAGGATCTAAGATGTGGAAACTGAGAATGAGAGATACAGTAGGGGAAATAAGTTAATTCAGCCTAATACAAGCAAACTAACAAAATTTCTCTGGCACACATATGCATATGTTGACAATTTTCCATGGACCTTATTGCTGAAAGAAGAATATTTTGCTTTAGAGGCTGCCCTCAGTTTTGGTGATATCCCTTCATTTGCCTTGCAGGCTACAGCAGAAAGTGATTTTGATGTAATAATATAGAGCTAAACACCCAAAAAAATGCAAGTAATTTAATTTTTGGATGCATACTTTTACTAAGCAAGTACAGGATGTTTAGCATCTTTCCCTTTGGCTTTATTTATAAGACATTCATTCTCTCTCCACAGGTGAATGAAAACCAAGAGGCTCACACAACCTGTTTACAAATACGTCCTGTTTTTATCTATGATTGCTTCACAGTGCTGCTGTGCTTCTCTGATGTGCTGGACTTCAGTCACAGCCTTGATATAAGCCATGTGTTACTTTCCCAACCAAAGAAAATGTAATTTAAGCAAGCTTGTCAACAGTAGGGCCCAGCAGGCAATGAAGCAAGGAATCCAAGAGGGTCAGATTTCTTGGTATTTCTCTGCTAGCACAGAAGATTAGAAGATAACGTTTCTCGTTTGGAAGAAATAAATCAAATCTGATAAGTGCAATTCATCCTCAAAAGTTTATAGTGAGAAGAAGGCATTGGCTCAACATAAAACTAGTGCCGGTAATAAAAGCTGTACGGAAGTAACATGCTTCATAGCACAGTATACATAGTGTTGTTCCATGACCTGAAAGTCAGCCTCAGGCCTTTTGTACAGAAATATTTTAAAATTCTTACAGTTCTGATTCAGCAAAGCCTACTATCTCACCTGCCTCTTTTCCCCATCCATTTGTTTCATTTTCTGGATTGGGTGATGATACTTGTTTTTCTGCTCCTTTGTGGGACCAAATTATCAATCTACCTGCCACCCACTTGGTAAAGAAAGCAATGAACACCAAGCAGAAGCTGCTACATATTAATTCATCATTGCCTCCAGAAATAGAAATAACCTAGCTTTTTTATTATTATTATTATTATTATTATTTCTCCCTTCCCCTCTCAGGAATAATTTGCCTTGTCAGCCTAACAAACAGTATCAACAGCTCCCTAAACTTTAGCACAAACAGTAACTTCATGTTCTAGAAATTTGTGGTTAAGGGCTTCATTAGAAAACCTCCATGAGGTGGTTCAGTTGCTACACAAGTACTGTAGGCAAAGTTCATCTGAGGTCTGCTTTTGCTGTTACTGTAACAGGTGTAACAGGGTGCACATAGTAGTCTCAGTTGAATCAGGACAATTAATTTGTTTTGCATTCTGAGACAGTGAATGACCTTACAAGCAGGAAAAAAAAAAAAAAAAAAAAAAAAAAAAAAAAAAAAAAAAGGCTGCCTCAAACTGTTTACCGTCCCTGCTTATAACTTCACTTAATTTTAACTGTTTGATTTGGATTATATCATTCTGGGTTTTTGACTAAAACTAAATATTATTAAACTTTTTTTGGTTTGTTTTTGTTTTTGTTTTGCTTTTATAAAGGAAATGTCACACAGATTATTTATTATTATTATTATTATTATAAGCTTTTTTTAAGGATGCTACTGGAGCTGTCAGACCTGGCAGACTCCTACATTACCCTTCCCTGACTGCTGCAGCCCAGCTGGGTGCACTCTGGGGCACTTGGGGCAAATAGCAACACCCACGTACAAGATCATCAAAACCCACATAAAATGTAATTGTTAATAGCCCAGTCCTTTACTTCCACTCCAGCAAGCCAGAATTGAAAATCCTTTAGTGAAACACATATCCTCCCTCTCTAGATTACAATGCTACACCAAGAATCACAGACTCCTCAAGTACTGGGATAGCCTCTAAGTCCATCTAATACCCATACTTAGGCCCATTTGCTAGCCACTGCCTCACAGCCTGAGTCTTCCCAGATGGACATTTCCTCCTACCCACCAGCTACTCTTGTTACTAACATATAGCCATCTCACACATACACTTTTGCCTCTCCAGCTGATGTAACATAGGTATATGAGTTCTATGGCCTGTATCCCCCTTTCCAGCTGCTGGCCTATAGACCTTGCAGCATTCACACATGCTACAGGGACAGGGAGTGAAACTGCACAAAAAAAAAAAAAAAAAAAAAAAAAAAAGTTTGTAGAAATATTTACTAAGAGCATAGGCAGCTGGCCACTTTTCCCCTCCCCTCTTGATTTTCCTGTGCTTGTTTCTTTCCAGTCCACCCTGATACCCTTGATACTTCCCTTTCCCCACCCTTGACACTTTCCCTGAACATCCTACAAAAAGGTTTACAAAATACCACAAGCCCACTTTAATATCCAATAATACTGGTGTTAGTCTTGTTTCTCCTTTTTCGTCAATTACAAAGCTCAGGTTGACCTTCTTCAAAGCTATCTCTGAGTGTGTCTTTAATGGCTTGTGAACTGGTGACTGACGAGTCCTGGTCTTTGTTATTGTCTCTGTTGCTGCTTTTCTAGTTATGTGTCATTAAATAGGTAATATGTCCTTAAATAGGTAATTCAATGTGATGTTCTTTCACTCCAGAAACCCATGCAGCTTTTTTTATGTCCATGTTTTAGAGTAAGCCTTGGCCATCCAGGATGGGCAAAGCAATAGTACAGGACTGAGGAACATGTCATTAACCATGGGCATAGACATTTCTCCCTCATACAGCCCACCTTTAAGCTTTGAATGGCAACCAGTTTGTGCACAGAAGAGGTCAGACTGGCAGCTTTCCACCTCATAAACGCAGGCTGGGCCCTGCTTCAACTGCAGTACCCGACTGCACTGCAGATGTTGGATCCCTGCAGCCCTGGAGTGTGATCTCTCCACACACAGGGTTACTCTCCCCCTGCAGCCCTCCCAGCCCACACAGCAGCTGCAAGCAAAGAAACTGTCTCTGTGGTCTCACTGCTCCCTCTTTTGGAGTCTGGTTAGAAAGATATACTGTGGCAGGGGAGAAGAAATCAGGTGGCAGCAGAGGAAGGGGAGTATGTGAGGAGAACAGGGGTACATGGCTGGAGCAAAATCCAGGAAGCACACTGAAAGGATGGAGTGGGAAAGGGTGATAAAAACAAAATAGGGCTTGCAGGGACTGACAACAGGGAGAGAAAAAGGTGTGTCTGGGGAGGGAAGCAGGCTGTGGCAAATGTAAAGGACAAAAGCAGGAGAAAAGGCTGAAGCTGGATTAAAAGCTGGGGAAGGAGAGAGTGATTTAAGCTGATAGCAATGTAAAATGAGCAGAGAGGGGCTAGAAAGAAAACTGAAGGAATTTGATCTGGAGAGTGTGAAATCAATAGGATAAATTCCCCACTTCAGTGTGGAACTATATTCCTTATTTTTCAGTCTCAGCGGTACTATCTGGGAAGCAGCTGTATAATTCAATTCACTGGTGAAATCCTTATCTCATTCGGTTCTCATGGTTGATCCACATGTGAAGTAACAGTTTTTCACTATTACTATTCACCACTAGTCATATGCAAATCTTTCCTAATAATCTTTTAATTTAATACAAAGAAATATGCAAAGACTCCCACAGCCCATATCAGTAGTTGTGTGTGATGTGTGTTGCAGTTCTAGCTTTAAGGATCCAAGAGTTTTTTCTCTCTTTTCCCTGGCTAGAAATATTTCTCTTGGACATATTTCTTTTGCTTGTTTTTAAGTAAATGTCTGACAGTTCTGGGCTCACTTGCAGTAGCTATTTTTTGTTTTGTTTGTTTTGTTTTTCTCTCTTACAAATACTTCCCCTGATGCCATTCTGACCTTTTGAATTCTCTCCATGTCAGCAGCTTCATCTTAGGAAGACAATCCTCACAGACTTTCTCCTGCTCCCCCTTTCCACTTCAAACCAAGTACTGGGTAAATAGATCCATATTACCAACAGCAGCACACTGCAGTTCAGTCACTTTTACCATGAGCTACCTATTAAGTATTTTTTTCTCAAGACTTTCCAAGGTGCCACAAGTAAATACCTGAAGTAAATGTCAAGCTGCCTTCCAACTTCCAAGAAAGGACCAGGGATGATTTCAAGGACATTAAAAGGACTATTACCTAATTATATTTCATATGTCATTCTACATAATGTCTCAGTTATCCAAGTGTGGGGGTATTTATCAAGAAGGAAGTATGAATTTAGGTATAACTTCACATATATTTTCTTCTCACATTTTTTTTCCTTCCTGGGATTGTTCAGCAGCATAATTATATTTGTATGTGGCATGATTGCTATTATTTTAAAACACATAATCAATGATGAGAAAAAAAAGAGCCAATATAACTGTAACAGAAAGCATATGCATCAAGGTATAGTGTAGCCATCTACCTCTGTAGAATTTTGGCTCTGTGCTACTGATTTAGAGGTAGGAGCACAAATAATTTTATTGTTTCTTTGCAAGTGTACTGGGTCTGGCTGGGATGTTAACTTTCCCTGCAGCAGCCCCATACAGTGCTGCGCTCTGCACTTGTAGCTAGAACAGCAGTGGTATCACACCGGTGTTGTGTCTGCTGCTGAGAAGTGCTGGCACAGGATCAGGACTCTCTCTGACCCTCCTAGGGGGTGGGCAAAAAAGTGAGAAAGAAACATCACCAGGGCAGCTGACCTCAACCAACCAAAGGGATATTCCATACCATATTATGTCACACTCAGCAATAAAAGGTGGAAAAAGGAGGAAGAGGGGAGGGGTGGGCTCTCGTTGCAAAAATGTCTGTCTTCCTCCCGAACACCGGCTACGTGCGTTGAGGCCCTGCTTCAAGGATGTGGTCAAGCATCGCTCATTTGTGGGAAGTAGAGAGTAATTTATTTCCTCTGCACTTCCACATAGCCTTAACTTGTCTTGTTTTGTTATTCCCTTTCTCCCTCCCTTTTCCCCTTTCCCTTTTTTCCCTTTAGTTGAATTGTTTAATTAATAATAATATTTCCTTAATAATATATATATATTTCTCTTTGATTAAATTATCCTTATCTCAACCCATGAGTTTTTCTTTCCTTTACTTCTTCCCCTCCTCATCTGAGGAGGGGGAGTGAGAGAGCGGTTGTGGTGTTCAGCTGCCTAGCATGGTAAAACCACCACAGCAAGTGAGATGGTAACCTCTTTTTTTTGGATAAATACAACCTTTGTTGCATCTCAGTGTAAGGTACAGTGCTGACTACACATCTTGAAGTTTCATTTCATTAATAAAGGCAGGGGAAAAAAAGACAAGTGCTGTTAAAAGAAAAGCCTATTTTTTTCACATCGGTAAGTGTATCAAACTTATAGGCTTTACTTGAAATTCATACCCAAACTTTGACTTTTCCTGTATTAATTGTGGTAGATTCTTGTTTTGGAAAGTGAAGTGCCTCATTCTAATTTTAAAAATACAATTGTATTTCACATAAACTAAGATTTATTTCACTTAACTATCTCAAATGGAGTACAGAGATTCTCTTGGTAGTCAATCCAAAGATAAGCAACTCTAACAAATTTAGATTAATCCTACAAGATAAGCAACTCTAATAATTTAGATTAATCCTACTTATTTTAGGAAGGGGTAAAGATGCCTCTCATTCCATTAATAAGAGTGAAGACCTAAATAATTCACTCTGATTAGACAACTGACTTCTAGATGGTTAAAGTTAGATGAGATGAATCCTAACTTTAAACTTCCTGCATCTGTTGTTTTAACTAAATCTCTTGCTAAGGTACATACTAAGGACTAAGCTGGATTATAAAACACTTAAAAAAGGAAAAGCTACCATTACATCACATTGTATAAGGTGATTTTTCAGCCAGATCCTCTCACAGAAATTTTTTTGTTTTCCATTAATTTTCTCTGTCATTATCTTTTTTGTATAACAAGGAGAAGGATACAATCTGACCTGAAACTCTATTACATTTCTATTTCTCTGTCATTTCACCTTAAGAGCATGATGAAAAACACAACAGAATTCTCTTTTCTTATCTTTTACAAACCATTATACATTTAGACATTAAGATCGGGATTTGGACATTAGGATTTTGTAACAGCAAATACTGTTTATTGTAAAATACTGCAATGTGTTAATAGAAACCAGTTATATCATTTCACTTATACCTTATATCTCAATTACACATACAAATGGGTAAATAGCACTAAGCATTTTAAATCATAATAAGAATAGTATTAATAAAAATAACATAAATAAATAAAGCCACTACTCAGTAAATCCTTTGTTTTCACAGAAATGTCACCCTCTGTTTTTACTAGATATTTACATTTGAATGTGATGCT
This sequence comes from Oxyura jamaicensis, assembly GCF_011077185.1. NCBI lineage: Eukaryota > Metazoa > Chordata > Aves > Anseriformes > Anatidae > Oxyura > Oxyura jamaicensis. The sequence goes on from NC_048893.1 coordinate 172,033,523, forward strand.
TTGGCTTAATTTTTACAGTATTTCACATTAATGCATATTTTCAAACAAATTTCTCTAAAATATGTGAAACTTCTGAAAACAACAGTGCTCTTTCAATTATCAGTGGTTGGAGGGAAGGAAGGAGATTGATATTTCATTATGTGCCCACTTCCACTAAAACATTTCATCAATGATTTAGTTGATAGATGGCAGCCCGAAGCTGTGAGGATCTGGTATGTTGTTGAAGGGCAGGATTCAAGGATCTTGGCAAATGGGATAGGGGGAGGGGAAATACTGGGGGAAATACTGGGGGAGGGGAAATTAAATAGAGGCAAATATAGATAGAAGGCTAATACAGAACGAACAACATAACACCTCTGGAAAAGGATTTAGGAGTTACATTTAATCATGATCTGAAGATAGAATAAGGTCAGTACCCTGGTAGCAGACAAGGGGTTGGGATCTGCGTCCAGTGAAATGCTCAAGTCAGGTGAGCTTGACCCACACAGTGGCACCAGGACCCTCTGACCCGGCCTGTTCTTGGGAGAAGTTTGCTGCTTGCCAGGAGTTCAGATCCAGGACATTGTGGAGAGGCTCTTGAGGCTTGACCAGTCCAGGGACTACCACTCCTTGCCCTTCTTCCTTTTGAGAAAAAAAAAAAAAAAAAAAAAAAGACACATGCAAGATTTCTTATTAATATTATTTTTTTATTATTTAGATAGCTGCTTTTTTTAATCATTGTTACCTAATTTGGAGGAAAGCTTATATGTTGATTTATTCTGTTGTTTTGCTTTTAGTTCTGGTACTTCTTTGCATTTTGAATTTCTAATTACTTGAAGGACTTAGGAGGCCATGGAAAATGAATTGCCAAATTATAATACGGTCCTTTTCTTATCAATGTAATTTTTTCTCATTTAACTTTTTTTTTTTTTTTTAATTTGATCCTTAGTCCTTAATTATATCACGGATACGTTACATCGCCTATGTACAAGTACTGAAGGGGTGTAATTACCAAAACATGTGGAATTAAGTCATCCGAAAGAACAAAAATGCAGAACTAGGGGCACTAAATTAAAGAAAATGTAGGGTACTAGAAAGAAACATTCTCAAATGTATGATTTTTTAAACTGTATTGACTCAAAGAATTAAGTGGAAGCTGAATCACTTGAGTGATTTCAAATTATGCTATGTAATACAACATATCAAAAAATAAGGTTTGAGAAGGTGTCTAGACTATGTTAGATCATTTTTGTCAAACTATAAATGGACATTAATGGAAATTTTTGCTACCACTTATGAACTATAGAATCATTCGGGTTAGAAAAGACCTCCAAGATCATCTGGTCCAACCATCCCCCTACCACCAACATTACCTACTAAACCATGCCCCTAAGCACCATATCCAACCTTTTCTTAAACACCGTAGGGTATTTCTTAAACACCTCCCTGGGCAACCTGTTCCAATGCCTAACGACTCTTTTTGAGAATAAATTTCTACTAATTTCCAATCTGACTCTCCCTATAATGCCACAATGTTAAAATATAGTTGAGTTCTGCACACTTTGTTTATCAAAAGATAGAGCCAGTGTTAGGAAACAATTTCCATCTCAACAATTTATAACTTCTACAAGTCTATAGACATATAAATTACAGGTTCACAGGACACCTGTTGTTTCAGAGGGCATTATGCTATGTCAGGATCAACAGGATCTGCAATTTTTAAAGGCTTTACTTAAACTGTGAAATATTACTTTCCTTCCTATGTATTTGTCTGTGTTTAATAAGAGAGCTATAAATACTGGCCCAATTGTTACGTAGTTGCAGAGATTACAGATACCTGTTAGATAAATAATATCTGAAGGTTTCTTTCTAAATGGTACTATGGGTTAATGGTAGTGATAGTGTAGAGATTACATAACTTTTTTTGAAGTATTTTATATCAGTGCTACCTCTATGAAAAAATATCATAACTTTTGGAATACTTTGAGAGATCCAGCAAACATATACTTTGATTTTAAATATTCAGAGAAAAGTGAGTTCTTAAATTCATGCTGTTTTACATCCTGCAGATTCAGCTGTCTACACTGAAATGGCTGTGACTCTCATGCACAGGCATCTTTTACATGCAGTCATTTGGTTCAGATGTTAGCTGCATTGTAATGTTTCATTTGCCTTAGCAGAACTCTGACACATAACTAGGAAATTGTATTGTTTGCAGATGTTGTTCAAAGGATTCAGTGCCATTTTTTGAGGGGCCACATCCTTCCATGCTGTATGGGAATCTGTATATCTGTAATTAAAATCTGAAATATGCTTTGGGCAATAGTGCCCCATTAGTCCTCTTTTTCTTTGTTTTGAATTTCAAATAGCTGTAAAAACACTGTTGTTACCTCCTCTAGCTTTCACAGGACAAGATATTTTATTTATTAATTAATTAAATTATTTTTTTAATGGAGGAGGAAAAAAAAGCAGTGACTTGATACCAAATTTAAATTTAACAGAACAAGCTCTCGGCTAGTACTGATAACATCAGAGAAGGTTAATCCTAAAACATAGCATAGTATTCCACCTATAAAAGATTTTAAAGCAATACCGAGGGAACATTGTCAATACTCACCCAAGCCTTTTTGTGATTTCTCTTTGAAAACTGAGGTACCCATAGAGGGTTTATGTCTTCAACAATATTGAAGCAGTGAGTAGCAGGAAGAACAACACAACACAACAACACAACAAAGACATCTACAGCAAGAAAGGGAATGCCACAGCATATGGCTCATACATCACAGGACACTGGCAGTATGTTCATACTCATCTAGCCTAAGAACACTGTTACATGCTAATGCCACCTCTGCTTTTTGATTCCGTATGACAGCTCTTGACTGTGTTTGATTATTAGAAGTCCCACAAAAGTGTGTCTACTCTTTTATATATTTTTTTTATTTGTAACAGAGCACTGTTGATCTCAGTCAGGTTAGATTCCCTGTCAGGGTCCAATCTTGACGCATCAATGACAACATGTATCAGAGCAGTCAAAAGCTTACAGCATATAATAAAAATTGAACTGAAGTCAAGCATGCTATCCTCTAGTGGCCTGAGTGGGACTGTAGGCAACTAGTGATTTGTAGGCACCATTACTTCCCAGATGTTCACTGTATCTAGCCCTTGGCAGGGTGTCAAGGACAAAGAATAATCAGTCTTTAGATATCATTTTTGAAATGTTATGTCCTACGCTTCCTTCAGGTGACTCATTCTTTCCATGTTGTCAAGAACCACTGATGAAAGCTGCCTACTTTCAAAGGCCTCTGACAAGTGAAGCATCCTCGATTCATGGAGAAAATTATATTATGCAGTCAGTACTCCGAACATACCATGAGTGATGGATGAGTTACTGCTTTGGCAACATTGTGGTCAACTTCTCTTCCAAACTCAAGACACAGCCACAGAACAACTAAAGCAATCTTGGGCCCAGGAGGAAAATGATCACACTGGGAAGAGACTTAAGGAGTTTTTAAACTGATTTCAGAGTTCCCATAAATCTAGGTGCTGTGTTATGGATGGTGACAATATCCTATCCTTACAGCAAATCTGTGCATTTAAAATAGGGTAGACACAATGCAGGAGCATGAAAATGATGTGAAAATCAATTGCACTAATGCACAGCAGTGCTCACAGTGTAATAGCTATTAAGAAGGCATTTCTGGTTTAATATGTTTTTTAATCCTTTATATAAATAATGTATACAATGTAATAAAATATTACTAACAAATAGGGATTTAAGATTTCTTTTTTTTTATAGCAATGGTTACCTTACTCTGCAGAAATTATGAGTCAAAAATCTAATTATATTGTTCAGTATACATAAACCCAAATGCAAATTCAGAGGAAGCTAAATTTTCTGAAATTGGAAGGTTTAAATTTCACAATTCTTTGTTCTTTTTTTTTTTTTTTTTTTTCCCTTAATCATGTGTATTTATTCTTCAACATTTCTAAGCTGAGAATGGCCTTCTAGCATATGGTATGTTTTTGCTATCAGGTGTGAAGCTTATTCCAGTATTTATTTATTTATTTATTTATTTATTTTCCTGCTGGAATCTAGCTTGTAAATGTCTCTTGATAATTCTATGTTGTGCTACTAACACATGATCAGATGTGAACAAGGGATGGAGATGCTTAAGGTAGGCTTTAGGGATCCTAAAACCCTGCACATAAACCCTCTATGGGTACCTCAATTTTCAAATAAATATTCTTTAGGAGCTTAAAAAAATCATGCCCAACAGTGCTTATTTAAAAATAAAGGGTTTAGGAGCATGCTGCTTGTTTGTGAGCAGCCACCTTGGGAGTCAATCTTACAGGCATCCTCAAGGTTTTGTCTAACACATACTAGTATCACTGAATTTATTCAAAAACAAGTACAGAGAAAACACTAGTACTGCTTATGTTAGCCTAATGGTCAAATAATTCGGCCCAGAAATATAGGGTTTAAAATATCTTTTGCCTCCAAGGGTTTGAACCACATCTCACCAAGTTCACTAAGCTGTAGGCTTTCCCTTTTGAAAACAGGACACTGTTCTGGCAGGAATGCAAGTCATGAGGCCAGAGAAAAAGCAGGCAAAAGGCAGCACTGTTCTGCTGCTCAGAGGTGAATGCATTCACCTGGAATGAGATAGAATAGAGCTGCATGTGCTTTTCTGCTCTTTTTGCTATGTCCATTTTAAAATGAATATAAATTTGTTTTCAATATACAGTGTGAGACATTCAGGCCAGAACATATAAGGAGTGATGTGGATAAAGTCACACACAACATTTAGTAATCCGAATGGACAGAGGACCTCAGGTCAAACCTCCTTTGCAGACATGCCCTTTGACAGTTTGGACTGCTATCCTGGCAATCCAGTGACTTCCTAGGCATCACTGTGCCAGGATGCATGACAAAACATACAGTTCTGGATACTGCATATTCCTAAGAACTGTGTTTGCTTACTCCCCATCTGTAAAATGTTCTTTCCCCCACCCCCGACTATGCCTCTGCTGTCTATTTAGATTAATATTCAGCTACATACTTCATATATACCTCCTAGCAACAGTGACCTGAGGAGGCGGTGGGGTTTGATACTTCTGTCACGTAAATAAGCTAAGACCTTTCATTTCCCTTTTTCTCTACATGCACATAATGTATAGATAGGTTTTCTTCTTTTCCAAAAGTCACATTTTTTTTCCATGTTCAGGGAGAATAACAAGCTGTGGGAAGTCCTGGAGAAAGCAAAGATATCTGTGAATGCATCTCAGAATCCATTAAACTAGGTGAGGTAACATCCAATAAATAAATTGTTTTCTTCTGAAATACCTGATCAGTAAATAAACATACGTGAGCTATTGTTGTTGTTTTAATGCAGTTGCACAGTATGTTTGCAAATGCATGGTCAAATGTTGACCATATGTCAACACTTGCATTAGTGTATTCCTGGAAGCTACCTACGCAGGAATCAGTCATATAACTTTAAAACATCTATAAATACATGTACCTCCCATTACATTACACACATATGCACAGTGGTTGCCTGTTGCACTGGGCTTAATTTACATATCTTGCCTTTTGCAAGCTAAACATGCTTTGGTACACTAAAGTTTATTATTCCAGTATTTTTTGATGTTCTAAATTACTTTGTGTGCCACCATTTAATTTACTACTAATATTTTAAAGAGTTCAGAGATATTTTACTACTAAGTAAAATATCAGAGATATTACAGAGATATTTACTACTAATATTTTAAAGAGATCATGGTAGCCTTGTTTCTGAAAGACTTCTGTAACGAACTTCAATGATAGCTTAGTTTAACAGGAAGTTGGAGTTGCAGTTCATTACAGAAGAGTGATCTCCAGCTATATTGAATTACTGCCAGGAAATATTTACAGGCTACAGTCATAGACTTTACCCTTCAATCAGTGGTAGTCTAAGGGAACACTTCCTGAAGTTTGTTAATGCATTCTGCCAGCCTGACAAGTGGGTGTAAGATAATTCTGCGAACTTCAGTATCTTCCTGAGTGCTGCTTTGAGGCCAACAAAACATCGAAGTATTTTTTGTGAATAAACAACTCATCAAAGCATATGAGAACAGAAGGTTTCAAACATATTAAAGCAACTGGTAAGTAATGTTAGAGTTAATAAGAAGCAAAATGATACTTTATTCAAACCTCCTAGACCAAGGGTCATCTGCATAATAATATAAAATCTCTTACAGCCTCCTTATAATTCTATAGAAATATGTATTAATAACTCTCCCTTTTCTTGTATCTTGAAACAAAATGGGAATATTTCAATAAATATGAATAAATGGAGGGGAAAAAAATGTGGTTAATAGAATACGCTTTTACATTCTGTTCTATCTTTCATTGCTGCCCTCCATATTTTTTTGTCCTAACCTCTTTTTATCATTTTGCATGTCACAATTATTGACTCTGCTGAAGAATCCTACTTGCAAAATAGGGGACCAGAGCTCTAGTGAAGTAGTACTGTTGTAAAAAAAAAAGAACAAAAGTGCATACTTGTCTATTTCTTAGTTTATTTACACGTCATGGCTTTTTCTTAGGCATAAAGTATCTTGGACTTCAGCGATTGTTTCCTGTATTATTCTCTGTATCTTGAAAAAAAAAAAAAAGAAAAAAAAAAAAAGAATTAATTAAACAAACAAATGAACAAACAAACCTTAAGTGCCCGTTCGTTTCTTTACCTGTGCTGGCTAGTGGGTGGAGCTCCAACAGTATAGAGTGGCAGAGGAGGATGTGCAGGTGTGGTCAAAGCTGCTGCTCACATCTGTCAGTAGTAAATTACTATTCCCCCAATCTCCAGTCACTACACTGTCTGGGCAAAAGAAAAGCAATGAGCCACAGTTCTTTCCTGGAGATGTCCATAGAGTTCTAGATGCTATGCAAGCTTCTTTATGGCTTGTCTGTATGAGACAAATTCCAGCTCATATTGCCAGAGGAAGTTTTAGGCAGAGGCAGGTTATGGTGAAGGTACAATGTGCACCATAACAGAGAATCCAATGGTTCCATGCATCATTTCAGACAGCGGAGAGTAAGATGGCAGGGAAAGTTGGGTAAAATTCAGTATAAATGTTGCAGCAATACTTGCTCAGAACCTCACAGAATATGTCATTATTCTTACTCTTACTGCAACAAACAATTTAAGTGGGAAATGTAGCAATGAACACTTGGGAAATGTCTTACTATCCAGAGTAAGGCACCCTGATATTATAAGGTAAATGCTTGGATTACTTAATCAATAATAAATTGTATAGCATAACTTTGCCTTTTAAAAATGGCACATTAAATCCTGCTAGATAACTAAAATACACATCACAGATGGTTAAGTATAGAAAAAATAATGGGCATCTTTCAGCTAGGATTTATTTAAACAGTGTAATTTAGATATCCTTGGTAATGAAGAAAAAAAAAAAAAAAGCATCCAAAGAAAAAACAACCAAACAAAACCAGTTTTAATAGCAAAGGTCTAAGACATTAGGAGAAATCATACTAGTTTAGGCAGAAAAAAAATCACAAATTACTTTTAATATTTGTATACAGAATTCACTTTAAAAAATTAAACATTACTTCTTCTGAATCCAATATATTAAAAAGCTTTTCTTTAGTGTAGAAAATAAAGTCTTCATTGTTTCCACCTATTTGGCATAACAATTTTTCTACCACAAGCATTAAATGAGACAAGCAATTGGACTATTTCTAGTACACATAGCATCACTGATCAACATATTGCCCCAAGACAATATCCTGGGGTCTGACCTAGATTGTGCTTTCTGCTCTGAAAGCCCTGTCATCATAACTGTTGTTGCCTAAGCAAGTAAAACTACAGTTTAAGAACATAGTTTTGTTGTTGTTGTTTAGTTGCTTGGTTGGTTGGTTGTTTTTTCAATACAGTTACTTTTGAAGACAAGGTGGAAGTTTGCTCCAATGCATTTCAATGTCAAATAGTGTCATTGGTACAATATTGACAACTCCTGGTCCTGGGAAAGCAGGCTCTTCATAAGATAGCAACCTAGATTTTGAGTAAAGAGAGTGGAGAATTGTAATTGCTCCTAAGGACCTGAAAAAATTGAAATTCTCTTTACATATATTACTTGTTCACCTCTCCCCTGAAAACACAGGGAACTGGTAGGATGTATTTAGTACTAGTAAACTTCTGACTCTCACCATCTAGTCCTTTACATTTACCATAATAGCTTAATGATAGTGAAAGATGCACAGCAAAAAAGACTTAACTGGTTTGAGTCTGTTTCTAGGGAACATTTTACATTTTCTCTAAAATAAAATGAATGTTCCAGGGGCAAGATCCTGACTCCTAATTTTGCATGTGGCCTCCCTGCCATACCTGTTACCACATCAGTAGACAAGAAACAGGCCTGTCAGATACATCATTGGATTTGAAAAGATTTGTAGTCCTAATCAAATTTAACTTTTCTAGATTCTGTGGTGCACTTGGGTTGAGTTTAAGTGATTCTCCACCTAAATCTAGTTTAAAAGATTCTCCGCCTAATTTGGATGTTAACGAGCTGTAGATGGAAGTGGGTGACTCTCAACTTGTACTGACTGCTACAATTGCACACAAAAGGAGATGCAGGTTATATAGGGAGTTGTATCATGATAGAAATCTATAGAGATGGGCAAAGCTATAAGGAGGCAAATGTGCTCGTTCCCTTCTTGACCTGTAAGGATTTGTAGAGCAAGTCTTTTTTATTATTATTTTGTTTGTTTGTTTGTTTGTTTGTTTGTGGGCCATGCTTGGAAGACAGTGGGGAGTTATTAAGCTATTTCCCATCCTACTTTAATGAATTTGTAAATTCATTTCATATGTTAACAACACTGTGGCAAAAAAATAAGACATGTCTCTGAGAAAACTCTCTTTGTTAGAAATGTTGAAACAAAATATTTTATCTTTTAAACAAGATTTCCTTTATACTGGACTTCATGGAAAGAAATTCCCAATTTATGTAATCATGAATCAGAACTGGTTGGGAAAAGGAACAAAATTATTTCATCTACTCATGTAATCCCTGGAGACTATAAAAATAAGATCATCCATACATAGTCAAATGACAGCATAGTCATTCTTCTTTTTGGCCTCTTGGAGACTCTGAGGACAGTAATTCCTTGTTGCTTTACTGTGCCAATGGTGAATAGGCAGTGGGTGGAGTTCCTACTCCTTCCCAGGGTCCTCTGGGTCCTAGAGGGTTTGAACCTCACAAAATCAATTCTCAGTTACTTCACAGCAGTAAGTAAACACGTTTTTTCCCCTTTCTCTTATAATAATTTTATGGTGTTAATTCCTCAGTATAACAGGAATAACACTGAGCAGTTTCTCAGCACCACTGAGGATTTCATATTGTATGAGGCTCTCAGGAAAAAAGGAGGGGAAAAAAAAAAAAAAAAAAAAAAAGGAGGGCAGGGCAGGGGAGGGGAGGGGAGATTAAAGGAAAAATAAGAAGTGTTTATTGGTAGTGTTGGTGGTATTTTTATATTTCTTGTATTTAGCCAGAACTAAAACCAAACACAATTTTAATTTACATACTTACCGCAGTATGTCTTCTTTAATTACCATCCTATTGTAAACCACATACCTATTTTATTTGTTAATTTCAATAGAATGAAGGAAGAAAATGTCACAGAAGAGTGTGAAGTAACAAATTCATTCCCATGTTCAAGCGTTTCCTAAAGTACCTATTTGTTTAGGTCCTAGTTCATAGGTAATTCAGAGTTCAAATTCTCCTGCCCTTTACCGTTATTCTAAGGACTTCTATGTACAGAATGGTCAGATTTACAAAGGTAATTAAGGACTTTAAATTTGGGGTAGATGCTTGGTAGGATTTTCTGAAAGTGACTTGCTAGCTTACTCCTATGGAAATTAATGTCATTGAAACTAATAAAAGTTAAGTGCAGTGACATTTCTGAGAAGAAAAAAAGATATCCAGGTACCTGCATAGTTAACCACTGAAATACTTCACTTTTCTTAGACACATCTGAAAATCTTACAAAGAAGCCAGGTCATCTACATATTTTTGAAAATGTTAATATAGTTAATATAGGTCAGCCTACCAGCAAATGGTGACTTGACTGTGTAGAGTGTCCTTACTGGTACCATTTTCACGATCTCAGGGAACATTACCAGAAGCATTATTTATTGTTTTAATAATTGTGAAAGTTAATCATAAGAGATTACAGAATATTTTGTAAATTGGGGATCTCCCATGGCAGTTGTTAATATCACCTATTCCTCAGAGAAAGAGCTCTTTTTGAACACTTCAGAGGTTTAAATTTAAATCACTGTACATATCTACCCTTCCTGTCTTCTCCTTGCCCAGTATTATCTACTTTCTACCCTTTCTACCCTCAATACCGTTTTCTGCTTGCATGTTCCAATAACACCAATAAAATATTGTCATTGTTTTTCAGTCGAGGTGTCTTATGCAAACACTGAAGCCATGAAAATAAGGCTGCACCATGCAACATACAGAATCTCTGGAGTATCAGGGATTATCAATCATTTCTTAATGTATGGTGCAATTGAACAGTAAAGTTACCGCACCGTGAAAGCATAGCTAAAATCATGTGAAAAAAATAGTCCCAGAGGAAACTGTAAAGCCCTTCAGAATCTTAACTTTCCCTCAGAACTGTTCATCTGTTCATCAAACCTTGTCTGTAACAATGAATGTTAACCCACGGGTATACAGATGAGCAGAAGAAACTGGAATTGCTGGCCACCTCTCAGTACCAAACTTTTTCATCACCAACAGAGCTTTTCATTCACCATTTTCCGTTAGTCAGCAGTCTTGTTTTTGTTCTCAAGAATACAGTGTACAGTTAGAAAATCATATGATAGAATCATAAAGAAAAGACTGAAAAGACAGTTTATCTTGTGCAATGAAGGATTGTTCTCTCTCCACACAAGGGAACAATCCCTCATTTCACAAGTGTGCAGGAGAGTTCTATGTAATATTGTCTGAAGCGATTCAAACATACTTCTTTCTGTTTAGAGCTTGAATTGAAAGAAGATGGGGAGAAGAATTTAGTATTTTTATTTTGTTCTTTATGCTTAATGGGAGATGATTTAATAGGAGAGACTTTCATACACACAGTGAAAAATAAGAATCTAACCCACCACCGCCATCCTGTTGACACCTATTTATTTATCTGTTTTTCTTTCTTTCTTTCTTTCCTTTTTTTTTTTTTTTTTTTTTTTTTTAAGATTTTGGGGATTATTTTGGATTTTGGTTACTCCAATGCATAGCAATGCATGATTCTAATGTTAACAGATTCAAATTTGTTTACATTATGTTTTTTCTTGTGTATATTGGTAAAATCGATTGAGATCTTTGGTCAGCAGACAAAAAGTCACAATTGTTGTCAATTGTCTCTGACAATTTTATTATGCATCACCAAAGTCATCTTGCTCCATCTGTTCTACCTTTTTCTTGCATTCTTTCGGCAATTTACTAAACTCATTTTGTCCTTTGGTGTCAGTGCATCTGACTTGGAACAGAGCTTCAAAAGCTACACAGGACTCCCTTTAATTATTTATACCCTGAGCTTAGTTTGACTTGCTATGCAAAATATAGGCCTTCATGATCCTCTTTTCTTTACTAAAGTTATGGAGAGAGAAAGTTTGGAAATACTTTTTCCCCACTGCTTTAATCTCTGAGTAATATTGGGGATGTATCATACTGATTTATGCATCAATATGCTGCATCATATTTATGCCCTTGGGTAGCTGCATCAACACTGGACATGAACAGTCATAGTGCTCCTGGAGGAACTAAGTGACAAAGCTAGTAAAATTTAAAGTCTGATAGCATCAATTGTATAGGAGCTGGTGGTACCTGTCATTCCAGCAGCATATAATTTCTGGAATTCACATGTAAAGTACAATTAACCAACAACATCAAAAATTAGGAAGTTGTTAAAGAGAAACACTCTGCAAGGCAACAGGCCTTCAAGTGTATAAAATTATCAGCACAGGAAACAACACAAAATCTTTACCAGGTAAAACAAATACAAAATTCTGAACATGAAAATAAGTGTTTTTATTATTATTATTATTATTATTATAAACTTAGAGGTGATCCAGAAATCATCTCTAGCCTTTTGAACACGGCAATTAGAGCTTTGACCCCAAATTATCAACCCACTTGCTTCAAAGTATGTCCAATTTATTTTTTTTTTTGGCTGACTCCCTAATGTACACCAGAGTAACTAAAGTGAAAAACTCCAAATAGCATTCCAATGTTCCTTTCCCATTATGCTAATATAGCTTTGTTGCTGAATCTGCTAGTTGGTTGCTGTTATTTTTACTGAGGTTGTATGTCCTGTTTACTGCTCATGAAATCAAATGGCTCTGTCACTTCTGACTAAACAGTAATATCACCTACAATCATTTTTTCATGCTGAACTGCTTAGGAAAACATCATTTTAAAATGGCAGAGTCATGCAGGTGTTAATTTATGATTTTTTTTTTTTTTTCTGGTATATTTCCCTGCTCAAACAGATTTTTCTAACCTGTTTTTACCTTCAAAAATAAATGATCTTTTACAAAACTAGAGAAACATTTGCCCTTCCACAAGTCTATTTCCATTAATTGCTATTCTTTCCTGACCAGTCAGAGAAAAGTTCAGTAATCAGAATTTGAGCTCTTTTGTATATCATCATTATTCAGTTGTGGGAATATATCATCATGCTTAAAGTATACAGTGTGTGGGGCTTAATTTTCTGAGAATAATTGGATAGAGTAGAACCAAACACTTCATCATTAACATTCACTACCAGAGCTCTGGGAAGATACACAGCAAAGAAAACAAAAACATGAGGGTGATAGACAAAGACAGAGTTGTGAAGGGAGGAAAGATTGCTTATATTCTTTGGTTATCATATATCAGATGCTTTTTTCAGTGCAGCCTAATTAAAGCAAGTGGTCTTACTTTATACCTGAAAAGACTGTCACATAACCATCTATATTTATATCTAAAAAAGTTTTCTCATTTTTCAGCATACGACAATAATGACCTTTCACATATGTGTATATATATATGTTTTGAGGACTGGCATGAGAAAATAAAATTTCTAAAGACAAACCAGACTCAGCAACTAAGACTAGCTCCTCAGCTCATTTATGATAGCAGAACTCTATTGTCTGCTGTCCCGTATGCATTGAGAAGGGGAATTGTAAATATGAATGAGGGATTAGCTGTAGTGCCAAAATAGCTTGAAAGATATGATAAAAAAAGAAAAACAAAATCAGAAAAGGGAGACTGATTTGTGAAAAAGGACAGAAATCTAGGGTAAGAGAGACTTATGTTGTTTCCTCATTTTTAATAGCTTTTTCTGCAGCAGGGAATAATATGGCCAACATGTAGCCGTGCTAGAGAATAATAGAGAAATATAACATTAAAATACCTGGAACTTTATGTATATCAAAAGGAAAGCACATCCTACGGTGAAGTATCCCAACTTGATTAGGCAGATGAAAGCTACCCATTAAATATTTAAATCATATGAATGTTTCCTGTACAGAGCTGTCACATTGGCTGTCAAGAACTGAATCCTTAACTTGGTGCTGAGCATGGTCCAGTGGAGTTGGAGGTTCCAGTGGACCTTTGCAGTCAGGCTGAATGGAAAGTTATTGTATGGAATGTTTTGCCTTCAGAATCAGAATGTTTTGCCTTCTCTCTCTAATCAATTTCAGTCTGCAGCTTTCAGGGAGCACTGAAGGCCAGTTGCTCCTCTAGGAAAGTGAAATGAGAACAGTGGAGATAAGACAGCAGACAGAAACAGTGACCTGACCATAAGGAGCCAAGATGTCAAGTGGCAAGTCACAGAATCACAGAATGGTTGAGGTTAGAAGGGACCTCTAGAGGTCATCTGGTACACCTCCCCTGCTCAGGCAGGTTGCCTAGGTCCATTTCCAGACAGCTTTTGAACATCTCCAAGGACGTGGATTCCACAAAATTGATGGGAAAACTGGGCCAGTGCTTTTAAGGTAAGAATTGCTCCAGTCAAGGCAGGGATCAGGGCTAGAAACAGTGGTGAGTATGATCACACAACATGGCCACCACAACATGGTAATTCTGAGCTCGCCACCGAAAGCCATGCTGGTGAGTCTATATCTGGGTCTGGATCAAGGAGTTACAAGCTTGAGCACAGACCTGGATGCAACTCAACTGCAGAGTAGCACAGGTGGGATGCTGGTGTTATGACCAGAGCTTAACAGCAGCTCAGTGGGACAGGGGATGCAATACTTTATTTTTTTTATTATTATTATTTGTGTGTTTGTGTGTGTGTGTGTGTGTGTGTGACAGCTCTTATCAGCAACAAAGCTCACATTGGACTCAGCCAACTAAACTCTTTGACTCAGTCAGCTAATCTGATGAAAGGTGGATGCAGTCCAGGCCCTGACAATACCCATAAAGCATTGCTCATTACCACCCACTACTAATCTATGTAGACTATGAAGAAATTTATTAATCTTCTCATGGAGTTTGTGAATCATAGCTGTGAGTGCTGTGGGTTTTGCATATCCTGCCCTGACCACACATGTCCACAACCCAACTTGGAAGAAAGACTAAGAACAATAATCAACAAGGCTGATTTTACAATGAAGCAATTGGCTACTCCGTGGCCACAGGACATGGCAGCAGCATGCTAAGCTGCTCTAAATAGGTTGTTTGCAAGTGGGAGTCAACAGTTCTAGATGTTAAATTTTACAGCTGTAGAGGAGAGATCCATCACACATAGTCACACACAACTGGTGTTATTACCACTGTTTCATTAAAAAAATAAAATAAAACAGACAGCATTGTGTGAGTTTCCATGAGGAAAATTAGCTCTGTCCGAGCCAAAAATGTGACAGTCATGCCTGCACAATTCAGTCTGCCTGCACAATTCAGCAAAATGTCAATGCTGTATCATTTTATGACCTGGACATGCACCAGCTTCCTCGCAGTGCCTTTTTTTTTTTTTTTTCCTCATTAAACATGAACACTCCCACATGAGCATGATACAACATACCCTAATACATAAACCTGCATACATGCTTAGGAATCCAGCTTTCCATTTGGAGCTAAGACACACAAATAATCTGAAAGTTGTATCGTGACTCTGGAAGAAATTAACTCCTATCCTCAGCTTCAGTCACTGGTTGTTCTACAGAGCTCATTTCTGTAATATTTCACTTAAAATATTTATATTATAATTAATAAAAAGAGATATTTTTATTATCTTTTCACAGCTTGTGATGAACTAGAGATTAGAGGTTTTCTTTAGCTTCGCAAGAGTTACTCTTGCTCATAACCACTGCTGGCACAAGGGACCACAGCTCCTTCAACTTGAATCGACTTTTGTCTGCTTCAAGTGTATCTCTGGAGTGTTTATCAACTTGCAGGACCTATGTTACTGTGTTATATGACGAATAAAACCCTTTACTCCCAATACACAGAGATAAACTACAACCTGATATATGTATAGTTTTTCATGGTGGTTGGCAGATGGTAAAAGCTCATATACTTCAAAATCTTTCCATACCAGTAAATTCTTTGTGCTGTCAAATACTGACAATTAAAAACAAACAAAAAAAGAAAGTCTTTGAAAAAGAAAAGAAAATAGTACTATTATTTTTGTAGGTGTTTTCATCTTGGAATGACTGAAAAATAGAAGACACTTGAAAAATCTGATAACAAAGTTTCTATTGCACATGAGAGAAGTGTTGATAACAAGACTCAGAGGCTTGGTCATTTGGTCAAATGTCCAGGAGAAAAGTGAAAGGGCAGAACACTGCCAAGATAAAAGACTATACCTGAGGTCAGAAAATACTGTGTGTTTGGGTTGGCTTTTTTTTTTTTTTCTCTCTCTTTCTCTTTTTGAGCTACATTACAAAAACATGCAATGTTCCAGAGAGTGTATGAGTGGGTTGAGGTCTCCATTCATTTTGTTTGTTTATTTGTTTCTTGACTCCAAGCAGGGACGTGCTGTGACTCGTGAGATGTGCGTGTGCATTTTGAACCAGCACATACCTGTAAAATATACATTCAACAAGGTGACACCTGCTGAATAAGACAAGGATACTGAATGAGATAATTTTACGCTCTGAGGTGATTTGCTCATTATGACACATCCCAAGATCATTTCAACATTTTTTTCTTGCTTGCACCAAAACTCTGTATTCAAACACTTTGAACTTCTGACTAAGAATGATGAACAGAAACTCTTACATGTAGTCCTCATTGACTTAGGGTCGAGAGAGAGAACAGAAGAAAAGTTACACTAATTTGAATTAGATTGAGAAAAGTAAAACAGGGAACCAGTTTTCAAAGCTTTTTAGAGATTTAAAAAAAAATGCATAAAAGCACACAATAATGAAAGCTGAGAAAGAGGAAAAAACTACCCAGCTAAAATTGCTTTTGCATAGTATTTGAGGCTTTTGTCTTTTTTCCTAAAGAAGCAATATTTATTTTCTGTTATTTTAATGTGGAGAATCGTATCTTTCTTTCCACTTTCTGACTTACTAGGTAATATCCAGCAAAATTCAACATAGGGTTTTAAGTCTCAAGGGTGCTCTTTAATTTTCTACAGTTTATATTAAAATAGGCAGTTGGAAAGATAAATAAAGTCCTCTCATTGAGGCACAGGTTGTTAGACAAGCACAGTACTAATCTGATGTGAATGGCTTCAAATCGATGAAAGACAGCAAGAAGGCCCCATATATTGGTAAAGCTTCAGGTGGAGACCTGAAGGTAGATGCCTTCAAAACAAGGAGAAACAAAGAAACTGATCCCTAACTTGTGTGTTGGGAGCTGGTCACTGTGCCAAGCTCCTGCTTCCATTGCTATATCTCTGGGCACTCAACAAATCCCTACACGAACAAAGTCATAAATCAAGAAATAGAAACCTATGGCAGCATTAAGAATTTAAATTCAATTAGATTATAAGGCTGTGCAATATTTTCCACTGTTGTCAATCTCTGCTGTAGAGGAAGACTCACTTTGTTATACCTGGACATCCCAGCTAAGGACCTAACAATAAGGGGTAAAAACCTCTTTATGACAGTTCATGACATTCTTGCTTTTAATAAAATCATTATTCTGAAGAATAATATTTACATGGACATTATCTATTTTTTTTTTTGTCTGGATTTTTATAATTGAATTACTGCCACATTATCAGCTTTTCCAATTTTAATACAGCTCTCATAATTTTTTTTGCAACAGCTATTAAACACAAGCAATTGCACAAAAAAAAATTAACTCAGTTGTAATTTAAAATAATAAAGTAAGTGCTTAACTCTTGCAGCTTGGATAAAAGCTTGAAAATGTTACTTGAGATGAAAAAAAAAAATAAGTATATGTGGATACACAGACAGAAACAAGAATAATTAAAATTGCATGAAATAGCTCTATAGGTACATAGTTATACCAATTAAAATACACAGATGTCATTTAAAATCACATTATATGAACACAGTATCATTATATTCTGTGGGCTGCCTGATGATTTAGTATTGACAATATTTTTTATCAATACAAATAGCATTTCCTTTGCTAAAATGCTTATCCAAAACTGCAGCTAGTTTAGATTGACCTCCTTTTATTGATTTACATCTAACAAGGATCCAGCCCCATATTTTAAAATGTTTGCTTATAACTTAAGCCACTCATACTAATATAAATTGATTACTCATAACTATACAACCAATTGACTCATTCGGAAGATTATATTAATCCACTATTTGTAGCCTGCCAATGAAGTTCATAAAGATCCTTCTCATAGTCCATTAATATTGACTCTCAGATTTAATGAGTTCATTACAATAACTATTACTGTATTATTAAAATGCAGAAGGAAACGTGAGCCTGTTTCATGCAAATAAAGAATGGTATAATTAATCAAATGGTACTTTTATTATTAGCATTATCATCATCATCCAGTATTTAATAGTCCTAGTTTATGCTTCAGGATAGCTTTTTGCTAGGCACAGCACAAAGGCAAGGAGTATATAAGCAAGATCAAATGAGACAGAAGAGTTTAAGAATACCTTGAGAACTTATAAGTTAGTGAGGTAGGCATTTGGTTCAGCCCATCACAACATAACTAATCACAGAATCACAGAATGGTTTGGGTTGGAAGGGAACTTTAAAGATCACATAGCTCCAAACCCACCAGCCATGGGCAGGGACACTTTCCACTATACCAGGTTGCTCAAAGCCCCATCCAACCTGGCCTTGAACACTTCCAGAGATGGGGCATTCACAACTTCTCCAGGCAACCTGTTCCAGTGCCTCACCACCCTCTGAGTAAAGAATTTCTTCCTTATATGTAATCAAAATCTACACTGTTTTAGTTTAAAACTGTTATCCCTTGTCCTATCAATACTCTCCCTGACAAAGAATCCTGCTCCAGAGTTCTTGTAGGCTCCTTTGAAGTACTGGAAGGCTTCTCCCCAAAGACTTCTCTTCTGCAGGCTGAACAGCCCCAACTCTCTCAGCCTGTCTTCAAATGAGACAGCCCTTTGATCAGCCTTGTGGCCCTCCTCCAGACTCATTCCAACAGGTCCATGTCCTTATTGTGCTGGATGCCCGAGGGCTCCAGGTGGGGTCTCATGAGAATGGAGCAGAGAGGGAGAATCACCTCCCTCAACCTGCTGGTCATGCTTCTTTTCATGCAGCTCAGGATACAGTTGGCTTTCTGGGCTGCAAGTGCAGATTGCCAGCTTGTATTCAGTTTTTCGTCAACCATGCCCCTAAGTCCTTCTCTTCAGGGCTGCTCCAAATTAATTCTCCACACAGTCTGTATTTGTGCTTGGGATTGCCCTGACCGAGGTTGAACCTTGTTTGTGATGCTTAGTCACAAACCTTATAATTTTTCTTTTTGGTCCATTAGTTCTGCAGTGGTTGTTTCAAAGAAAACTACACTTTTCTCAGTTCCTAGAAAGAACAAAAATTAAAATGTTTAAGTAGAAATTTTAGTTCTGTATGTTCTGAAGTTCAAGCAGTGTTTTTAGGCTCTGGCACCAAAACAGATCAGTATCCATGACACTTAGGAGTCATAGAACATCAAAATTATAGAGGGCAGGGATTTCAGATCTCTGCCCCCTCAGCTTTTCACCTTGGATATCTCTGTGCGACTGAAGCTGTATGCATGCCTGTTTGCAAGGCTGGTTTGTGTTCTGTTCTCTCCTAGTACCTGGGCAACTCATCCAGGTTTCTGGAGCCTACTGCACCATACTCCAGCATTAAATATGCATGAGAGATCTTCTCTGACCCTGGGGCTGACTGGCAAGGGACAGCCTGCAGCCATATCAGATCATCCAGATCATAGGGACTGTGGTGAGAATAGGAACGTTCCTACCTCTATCTGAAGTCATTAAATATTTGTAGAAGTATTTTGGAAGAATGTTCTATGGCACAGACAATGACCATGTCAGGGACAGATAGTGGATAGCATGGTGAATTATGAGCTTCTAACACTCGGGAAATTCCCCGGCAGCATTTACTTCCCCACTACAGTTACAGTCGGTAAGGCTCAGGCACTCAAACCACAGCTTTCAAGTCCCTTACCAGTAAGTACTTACATCTATGGCTGGATCAAACCCTCATGTTGTAATTACTAAAAACTCTATTTCCTTATTCTTCATGTGCCATTTAAAATAATAAATTCAATAATAAATAAATTCCATTTGGGGCAGTAAAAGTGTCCTTAATTACTAACCTAATGTATAAGCTATTTACATGGCTTATAAAGAAAGTGTCTGATCCTGTAGATCCTGTTGTAATGGGATATCCTGTAGAAAAGTTCCTTTGCTGCCAGCTAAATTGAGTACCACTTGATGGAATTGCATCTCCCTGTGCCAAAACCGTTTAGCAAATAGTCTGTGAAGAAAACTCTGTCCTCTGAACCAGAAGGCTCACTAGGAGCTGGGGTAAGCCTTTCTTGCCTGGGAATCACTAATTGCCTACTTCCAGGAACAGTGTTTTAGAGAGGTACTCATAAATACACAAGACAATTTTTTCACTGTGACAGCCCAGAACACAAAGTCGGTACCACTGCCTAATTTATCTACAGGTAAAAATAAGCAGCTAAGAACAGATTGAGGCTGTAAGCTGATTAACTTTGTGACTTGAAAATAATGACTACAGGCACAATTTTGACAAGACTTGGGGAAGGAATCTGTCATAAGACCCTCTGCAAGAGATGAACGGAAATTATATGAATTGTTGTATTTCTGCTGATATCATAGGACAATGATATCTCTGAAAATCTGACTCATGGCATATCAAAGACATCAAAAGCTTTCTGCAGCATTTACATATTTGCTCAGTAACCCAGTCATTTCTTGGATTGTAAACTTCTTCAAAGGCAATCACATACAATAACAGTAACATGTATTTCTAATCTAATGCTGTTGGGTCACAGTCCCAGTTTTGCTTGGCAATTTAAAACTAAGGAAAAGGAATCAGCCCTAATCTATTTTCTTTTCTCTGCTTCAAGTGAAACCCAATGCTGTAAGATCTATGCAGTTTCCCACTAACAACTATGTAGGTGAACTCCTGTACCTCTGCATGAAGCAGAACTGTTACCTGTCAATTCACCTTCTGTGTCAGAATATTTCCTGCTATGTTCTTTTTTTTTTTTTTTTTTTTTTTGTTATCATTGGTTGGTTGGTTGGTTTGATCTGTTTTGTTGTTGTTTGTTCATTTTGGCATGTTTGTTTAGAAGCAATCCCCATATTGTGAAAACTGAAACTTCTTTGTGCCTTCTGAGCTTGATCTGTAGTTACTACCCAAAATCATGCATGGGGGGTAAGATCCAAAATTATAGCAGCTTCTTTCCCCATTCCATGATTTTTTCAATAAAGCGACTTCACCTCTGGAAGTCCCAGTTTTACTTTGACTGCACAGTGGTATAGATGGCCCCTGGGTGCACTTCAGCACTCTTAATTGTAATCACGGGAAGCCAATTGGCCAAACAGCTCCTGCTGCAGCATTGTGTCATCCAGAAAGAAGGGCTTGGTGGGTCACCAAGAAATACTCTGCATTATGGAACCTGTCTGAGCAAGCTAAATAATTTGTTCTGAACACTGATAACACAAAGCACAAACTTCTGCAACCACCAGAAAACATACCATAGAAAAAGAATATTTTTGAGGGCATTCAAGATAAAAGTTATTGGCAAGGACAGAAACTGCTAACATCAGTCAAATGTCTTCCATATATCATCTAGCTGTATGTACTTTATTTATTCATATATTTATTTATCTATCTATATGTTTATTAAGCAGAATGTGGGAGAAAATTATGCCCTTCAGACTTATTATTTTTTTTGTTCTGTAGAGCCTGTTGGTAACAAGAGGTATGAAATGTATAAATTTATTTGAGCATTTCATATGCACTTTGAGGCTGAGACCTCTTTCTATCAGAGACCAAAAAAGAGAGTGTCCAGTTTTAACACACCCAGCCAGTAATTGCAAAGCATAAGATCACATATTACTCAGACAGTGGAGTTTCTGACCCAGGAAGTCATATGGCTTCTCATTCCCTACATATCAGCCAGAGAGGGAAAAAAAAAAAAAAAAAAAAAAAAAAAAAGAAAGACTTCAACACTAGTTATAACAAGATATTTCAGTTTGGGTGTCAACAATTCCATTATGCCTCTTTTGGTGATGTTTAATTATCACAAGCTAAACTAGTAAACCAATTTGAAATGTGTTAGTTGATCTGCCTTTGTGAATTTTATCTGTCTCTTCACATAATGGTTGTAAAACTTGTGACTAATAAAATGTAAAACTGGATATTGTTAAAAGTTATTTAGAAATACATGATATATCTGATACAAGAACAAGGAATTTTTTCACAGAACATACCAAATCTTCTGACCCAAACCCTCATTCTCACAGGGACAGCTACAACTTCTTCAAAGAGAATACAAAATCAAATTAGGGATTGACATATTGGAATTGAGCAGCAATAGAAAATCATGTGGGTAATCTTGGCATTATTTACTGTCCAGCATATGAGTAAAGAAAGTTAGGAACTTTTTCTCTCTGTCTCAGTATGTTCTAAATGACTATTTAGAATTCTCTGCCTCTAAATTATGTCAGATTTAACATTACTAGGATTCAGGAAGGAAAAATAATTTTTAAAATACTACTCTCAATTCTGTATTATATCAAAGTCACATATCCTTTTAGTTACATTTCTTGTTGTATATTTGGGAAAAAAAAAAAAAAAAGTACTGATGTTTGCACAGGATAATACTTTCACAGTAAAGTGGAGGAAAAAAGCAAGAATAATTCTGTATTATAATAAAATGATTGCAGGTAGTGATTAGATGGCTCCTTTCATCCAAGAAGCTCAAAATGCACTACAAACATTCACTGATCTGGAACTGATGCATAACCTATTAAAGTCTATAAGAATACTTCAAATGATTCAGTGAGCTTTGAATCAGGATCTTAACAGAGAAGTCTGAATTAAGGTTGTTTATTTCAGAGTCAAAGACATTTATAAACAAATTGTTTTGGTTTAATGCATTTAGAAAGGTGTACATAAGCAGGTCTATTGCTTGCCTAAATAAGTTTAATTTGTTTCTATAAGTGACAAAATTGTGTTAAACTATGATAATAAAGTGTTAGACTACTACATCAACATGTTTAAATGTATTTCCAGAGGAGGATCTGCCTGACTTGAATAAATTGTTTGTAAATTGATATTGTTACTCATTGCAACTCTTCTTGTATGGACTAATCACATGGACAAAAAATAAAACATAAAATTACAAAAGTATAATAAATACTCTGCTGTAACTATTATCACAAGTGCATTTCATTATACATAACACTGTTAGTTTGACATATACATTATTATTTCCCATTTAAGTAGTTTTTACTGACAGAATATTCTTTTTAACTTAATGGTTTCTATTTACTTCACACACACTTTAAGAAATTATTTACTAAGTGAGATGAGCTGCATTCATCTGTTAAAGAAAAATAATATTTTCTGATTAAAGAATGTGATTCATGAGATTCAGCAGAATCAGGCTACCTTTTTTGATGATATTGTCCAAAGGATACATTTCCAGGTTTGATACTCAGTTTTGAGAAATTTCAAAGCCTTTTTTTTTTTTTTTTTTTTTTTGTACTAACAATAAGCTGTTACAGTGACATGTGCTGTCCTTTTGTGCTTTTCCACATTTTCACCAAATTGAAAGGCCTGAAAAATAGAATGGAATTCTTTATTTACAGATAAGAAGGTACTCACTGCTTGTGATCAATAGTATTATATCTAGAGATTCAAGCAGCTCAGTTAGAACTGTAACAGGCAGAGTTTATTACTAGTAAATCAATACGATGTCTCTTAGCCATGCATCTCTTTCAAGAATCTGTATAGTATAATGATTATCATTATATAATAAAGTCCAGTCTCTCTTTTGCTATCTTCTGGTTTTGATCTTGTAAAACTGGAAATTGATTTTCCTAAAAATCAATATTATGTTTCCACCATGTGGCAGATACACCACTTAGCAACAGCTCCAGGTGCCAGCCCTTGAGTGGGATTGGGAATGAATACATGCTGAGGGAGAAATTGCTCAAAAATTTGAAGATCAACATCTCCAGGCTAAAGAGCTATTTATTTTCTATGCCATGGGTGCATCACTGCATCCTTCCCTAAGCAAATCTGATGTGCATTTCCCATTGATTTTTCTGTTTTCTTCAGCAGAATTAACTATCAGTAAGAAATATCTCATGTTCATATGCTGGATTTCCACAGATGTGAATAAACCCAGCTCATCTCACATGAGAGAAAGTCAAGGAAAGCAGAAAGCCAGCTGTTGCCCTAAAGAAAAGTTGAAGGTTCATCTACTTTGATGACAGTCATACAAAATATCAGGCATTTATGCTTTCAGCAATCCTTGTCACAACTTGATTCATTTAGACAGACTTGATACAAGAAGTGATGTAAAGAATCACTTACTTTTATACAGGTATTAAAGGGCTATAAGCCTTCGTTAGATGGATGAAGACTGATAGCAAGTCTGTTTGTCTTAAGGCTATGTTGTGCCTCTGAGATCTCATCAGTATCTAAATCTGTCATAAAGCATGACTAACAAAAAGAAGTATTGTCTATTTGGACAAGTTGCTTTCTTCATTAAGATACTGTTATTGACTTCTTGTAGTGATAGGAGATTTTATCATTCTTATCTTAATTTTTCCTCTTTAGAGACAAGATACCAGCTCTTTCATGACACCACCTTTATGAAGATAATTTTAAACAAACCACGCACCAACTGTTTATGTCTCCTAGAGAAAGCCCTTCCAACTGTTTATGTCTTCAGGCAAACCCCAACAGGGAAGCATAATTGTATTCCCAGTAGTTATTTTCTGAGCATGATCAGTGAAATTTATTCTCAAAGTCTAAGGAAAAGATCAAGACCATTCCCATTATCTGAATTATTCAGGGATTCCTCAACACATCTGGAAAATATATTTATTTTTCCCTTCTTTCCCTCTTTTTTTTTTTTTTTTTGTGTGTGATTTTTTTTGCTGTTCAAGAAAAGCCTGACATTTCTGAAGAAATAGCAGTATAAAATAATATATATATATATATATATTTTATATATATAGGATTTAAGTATCAAGGTATTGTCATATAGAGAATGAAATCAAAACAGTGCAGTACCTTCCTTGCTTTGCCACTAACAGTTTGCTGTGGAAATGGATTTTCCTGTGGTCCCCAGCTGGCTTCCAAATAGCCAGCATGCATTGCTTCAGCTGCATACTTTTTTAGCAGATATAAAAAGCTGTCCTGTCACACTGAAACATTTGAATTGTTTCGACATCATTCTTCAAGCAGCATTACCTTGTATATCACTTTATGATACTACATGTTTGGGTTGCTATGGAAAGGATGAACTATCCCAATAAATCTCTCTTTATGGGCACTAAATTCAAACATGATCAATTTTCTGACGATGCAAAAGCTTGTTTGGTAAAGATCTCATTCTCCATGCTTTTGGCCATTATATCATGCCCCATTACCATCTTCACTGCACAGCTTTATAGTCAGCAGTAAGCTTAATTCAGGATTGCAGTAGTTTGCTAAGATTTGGTGTTGGGACGCAATATTTAAACCTAGGTGTCTGTCTTAGGTTACTGTACTCCATGTTTTAATATTTCCATCATTAGATAAGGTATTTTCTTCTAGTGTCCAGTGAATTTAAGACTTTTGAAATATTATTACCATCCATGTTTTTCAGTATCTTATTTACAGAAGTTATTATTTGAAATGTTTTTATATAATGCAATAAATCATATAAAAAGGTGATTTGTCATATACTCAGATATTTTTCATATCCATTGCTCAGTATAGTGCTCTTGCCCAGCTTTTAAAACATGTATTTTAAATTAATGTTCCCAATTTAACATATCATAGAATAAATCTATATGGGACTCACAACTTCATCATTGCCACAAACAGCACAAAAATTATTCCAGATACATGCATGCTGTTTGTTTTTCAAACAGAAAAAAAAAAAAAAAAAAAAATCTTCTAATACCTGGCATCATCTTTATTTATAGGAAACCAGCATGTGACAATCACAGCACAAGAGCTCAACTATTCTTCCCTACCCAAACATTTTTCATCAGAATTTTAAACCTCAGCATGAGGCTAGTAATATTCTCACTTGAGAGGATCAATATAAGGTTGCTGGGCAGACAACAGAGATCGTGCACCTAGCAAATATTTGATACTGTTTTTCTGTTTTTCTTTTTTTTTTTTTTCTGTTTGTTTGTTTGTTTTTTTCCCTCATCTGTTTTGTTAATTGGTTTTAATAGCATAATTCTCTGTGCATAAAGTTAAATCATTCTAAGTCATTATAAAATGTTTACGTTTCATAAGTCTGTTTATATTTGTGCAAATTAAGGATTTTTCCACAAATAAATAAATAAATAATCTATTATTTTGTCCATTGCATACCAAGGATTTGAAGTAAAAGTAATGCCCTTTGATATTTACCAAATTCAAACACATGACAGACCCAGGTAAATTTCTTTAAGAAGGTAGAATAGGATTTACATGTTTGTTTGTTTGTTTCATTTCTATTTATGAAATGGAAGCTGCTCATATTGTTAGTTTCAATCAGTTTTGAGATGTGATTTTTTCTCAATTAAAAATGAAATAGTTTCTGCATCTTTTCTTCTGATTTTTTAGTCATTTGTCTCAGCAGTCTAATGGTTGAGTAAGTTAAATGTGAATTTCAAATGCAGAGTGCCTCAAATCATTCTTTTGTATGCTTCTAATAGCCTAGCAGCTGTGATAAAAATTGTTCTAATTTAATATATATATATGCTTAATATATTTCCTTCCCACTATATATTGACCATAATTATAACAAGTTGTGAATTCTGTTTGTCTGATCATTTTTTAAAACTTATTCCAGAGGGTCTGATGCACTGTAGATAAATGTTGATGCTTTTCTATCATATATAATGATCTGGCTACTTGTGCACGCTGTCTAAAGTTTCACTTCATGTTTAAATGTTGGCATCTTCACAAACACACGGAACTCACCAAATCCCTATAGAAATTTACTCAAGACAGTAGACATAATGTAAATACAGAAGCATATTTGATAGACATATTAATGTCATTCAGAAATTATTTTTTTTTTAAACAAACAATAAGTTGTGGTCTGTTAGATGGTGTATACACACACACACACATATACCATATCTACACTGAAAATGAATAAAATTTAAAGCTGAAAAATCATTTCAAGTACACAAAGGCAAATACTTTTGTCCTACAATAATAACTAAAAACCCCAAAATACTAAAACCAGTGGCCTTTTTTGTTTGTTTGTTTGTTTGTTTGTTTGTTTCTGTAGTTTTATTGGCTCTAGTGAAAACTCACTGTAGTGATATACAGTAAAAATTATTCAGTGTTTTCTTTTCTTTCCACTTCCTTTCCACTTACTAAAACATACTCTCTCAGTTAAATGAAACATGCAGAATTTCATAGAATTCAGCATGGAGTATTTTCTCTGTAGAATATTACAGGAAGGATCTAATAACCTAAGAAAATGTGTCATTATCAATTCAATTTGGTATTTCTTTATAAGTCATTTCTACCAAGACCTTTCAAATCCAGTTAGTATTCTGTAATGACTTTACCCTTATCAGTTGCTGTGTAGGTCTTCTGATAAGAGAACATTTTATAATAATTTTCTTAACATAAATCCAGGTATATCATAAAATAGAAGAAAACACAGTCCAGGTAGATCATAAAATAGAAGAAAACAAAGCAGTGGTATTGACTGTTTAACAAATAGGATAGTACAAATGTCTACAAGATCCATCTACTGACATGCACTTGTTTGGAATGAATGAACAGAGATATGTAAGAGTATATAGACAGAAAAGACCTGGGCATCACAGCACTGACTGCTGCAACATCTGTGATGATTCATAAAAGCCTGGTAGGGTGCCAGCAAATGCAATGGACAGAAGAGAAGTAAGGAATAAGAATGTGACTCATGACAGCTAACATACTGAAAGGAAAACTTTCTAAGTTAATTCATAAAAACTCTAAGAACAAAAACATAAATTCCAACCTCCTCCAGATTCAACTGTTTTTCATCTGTTACTATAGAGAAATGCTTCTTTTGTTGCATGATCTTACAAGATCTTCCTCTTTAAGGTATGGATCCTTAGCCCTTTTCTTATAGAGAAAATGAATGGGCCGTGCTCCCCTTCAAAATTAAAATGAATAGAGGTGCTGCTTCCATTTTTCTGTGCATCATCTGTGCATCATCTCAGTAACTGAAGCAATTCACTCATCCTGGGCATGGGAACTACAGATGTTCTCATGTCTCAAGGGAATTTGACTACGTGGTTCTCATGTACCAGAAGACGATTTTCTGCAGTCCTCTGGATGTGAAGTATTCAGGGATGGGCTGATGTAAGTTACATATTCCTCCTTTATTTATCTATTTATTTATTTTAAGGTCATTCTACCTAAGAGAGATGTCAGTAAATATTACTTGACACAGAAATAAAAGAACTGATGCATACGATACTGCGAGCCCAGAAAGTTATGGCAAAGTTTTTTGGTATTGTTGACTGCCAGCTATATTTTAAAAGAGAATCTTGTTAATGTTAGATCAAATGTCTGCTGAAATTAAATTTTTCAGTCTGAATTGAATGTAAAGCATCCACTTCAAAGAAGTCTGAAACTGATACCCTTTCCTTTCAGTGAATCTCACGTTACTTGACCGAAGGCTTATTATTTCTCTTCAGAAACAGAAGTACATGGCAATATACTACAGTTTATTGCAATTGCTGATCAGTTGAGGATTGTGCTACACATTTTACTTTCTTTTTTTTCATCCTACAGTTTTCTCTTTTTCTCTCTTAGTTAAGAAACAAATTCTCAAGATTTGTTCTATATTATGTCCATTTCTCTTGTCCATTCAATTTTGACATGAAAGCGTTAATAAGTGTTTGTGTTGGTTTTTGTTGTTGTAGTTTTGTTGTTGTTGTTGTGTTTTTTTTTTTTGTTTGTTTTTTGTTTTTTTTTTCTCATGTATATATAGATATATGGATTGGGTCTTATTGCCACAAGAGATTCTTTTAACTATTTAGTTTGAATGTACGCATGTCCATTTGTCTACTTAGGCCAGTGGATGTCACCCAACAAAAAAAAGTGTAAAAAAAAAAAAAAAAGTAAACCTAAAACCAAGGCTGCACCCCATAACTTTTGACTCATTACAGTTAAGATTTCATATTCCTTTTGAAGAGAACCGTGGAGTTCCCAATGCACACGTATATGACAATATTGTAATGACACTATTTAAAAGAAGAAGAAGAATGTAAGAAAGTCTCAAGACTCACAGATGTAAATTATTCAAGAATAAGGTGAAACAAGAAAAGATGAGAAGAATTCACTTTCTTTAAAATTCTGAGAGTTTCAGTACATAGGCCCTGGGCAGTTTTTTCAAAGCTAAAAAATACAGGAGATTGGTTTTGCTAAAGAAGACACAAGGACGAACTTTAAGCATGATTCTGTCAGAGACTAGAAGGCAGTGTTCAAGTCACTGGTTGAAGATTTCTGAAACTAAACCATCAAATCACATCATTAAATGTATTAGTGGACCAAGGTCTATCTTAAACAAGCTAGAATTTCTTCCCTCACAATACCTATTGGAAAGACAGTAATGATAATTCCCAGATTGCATGCAATTAAGATCTGTATATGTCCATTAGACACTGGGGAGGTGTAGTACCTGAAATTCAATTGTTCTTTCTCCTCTAAGTTTAACCCTCTCTTAGATGTATTTACAAACATTTCCATTTTCCTATTGATTTTCCATTTCTTTCCTAACTAACTGCATGACAATCTTAAGCATAGTTGTCACAGAATTCTTCTCCTAAACTCATGATCTTAAACTTTTTACTATTGCATGTCATCCTGTATGGCTGCTGATGTCTGAGAGTTTCCTGAATCTCCCCAAAAGGTATTTGCACTGACACCACCTTCCAACCGTATGTTTTTAACCCATATCAATATTTAACTTTACTTGAAGACAGGTTTATTTTAAAATGTTAAGATTTATCAGTCATGAAACATCATAAGGAATCCGGTAACATGCTCCCTCCATCTAAATAGTTCAATTTTCATGCCTTTGTCATCCCCATTTAAGATTACCTTTCCACCTTACAAATTTTCTCGAAATCTTTATCATATTCAGTTTAAATATGTTCACACAAAACAATGTCATATATTTCACTAATTTAAGGAATTGCTGATCCAGAAAATAAATTACCTTTAAAAAATAATTCAGATCAGTCCTGTGTATTCTGTAATAGATAAATTATTTTATCCTAATTTCTGTTTACCTCTGCATGTTTATATTTTTCCTCAAAATTCTCTCTAAACCAATGTCAGTCTAGCAGTCATTAACTGTTCATATAACTTTTTACAGAGTACATATTAAAACGAACATAGTGATTTTTTATTTTTATTTCATACATCTCCTCCATCTGAGATTTTTTAAATTAAATTTACAATTCCAATAATTCCATTAGGATGTAGGGATGACCTCCAGTTGGAACACAAAATTCTTTGAATTTGGTTTCTACCTTATGTGTTACAGTTCTCATTTTCATATCTTCTAACATAAGATTCCTTTGCCCCATACTCAACTTCAGCAGCTTTACTGAAAAGCAAAATGAAACATTTGTTGAGGTTTTGAGTCATTAGCTTTAATCTTGATCTAATCCTTGTTCCACAGAAACTGCACTGTACTCTTTGATCAAGTGTGTGTCCTAAGTAACTTTTTTACAAATTTTCCAGCTCATGTTTTCAAAATCATTGAAAAGACTTGGGCACCTAATTTTCAGGTTTGTTTGTTTGTTTGTTTTAAGGAGGTTATACACAATCCCTTTGATAATTTCGAGAATCTCATATACCCTGCTTGCTGAGTAGCCTATTACTTGATAGGTATTTATTTAGAATGCCAAGGTTCTTTTAATTTGAAGATTCTGGCAAATAGACATTTTCTTTCTTTCTTTCTTTCTTTCTTTCTTTCTTTCTTTCTTTCTTTCTTTCTTTCTTTCTTTCTTTCTTTCTTTCTTTCTTTCTTTCTTTCTTTCTTTCTTTCTTTCTTTCTTTCTTTCTTTCTTTCTTTCTTTCTTTCTTTCTTTCTTTCTTTCTTTCTTTCTTTCTTTCTTTCTTTCTTTCTTTCTTTCTTTCTTTCTTTCTTTCTTTCTTTCTT